>NC_092628.1:42993003-43342169 GCF_039555335.1 Amphiura filiformis
AAGGACTTTCAGAGATTCTGTAAAAAAATTCTGAAGTTGCCTAAATATAGTTGGTCAATCAGAGAAAACCTTTACACCATTTTTTTTTAGAAAGTCAACAACATTATGAAGAAGAATTTCTTTATTTGCACGTTATTAATCATGCCCGGGCAAATTATAAGTCGCAGCAGTCAGAGGTATTAATTTGTGAGTGGACACTACGAATGAGCCGTAAACTCGGCAAATGGTATTCTGAGTTACAGTGTAAAATATGCGTGAAGGTCGTATTCATAGCTGTCTCAATTCAGTGCGACAAGTAGCTCATTAAACACTGTTCAAATCAATCAATAATACTATTGCTGAAGAGGATAATAAGCTTCTACCTATTTCTGTAGAATAGTTCTTGTCTTTGTTTGCTTTGGCCAAATACTGTTCAAGTGGTAGATAACAAAGCATTGTTATGTGTCTAGGTATGTATAATCAACAATTAACAATCAGAGGACATTACTGAACCTCGTTGACTTGGGGATGATTTGAAATGACCACCAATTAAATGTTGTACAATTGCTCCAAGACACTTTTTGTCCTAATTTAGACGTGTGCTGATTTTATTTGGTTTCCAATATCGTTTTTTGCTATGCAATATTGGATTGGGTTTGTTTTAATTGTTTAGCCTTGGTGTTTTCATTGTCTTCCGTTGTTCTGCATGGCTCCCCTTCTGTAAGGACTCAGTGGAAAAAAGCTCAAAAGTATCAATTTTTAATCATTTGCCATAAAATTTATATTATATCGCGAATTTAAAAAAAATCAAAATTACTTGATATCAGAAGGACATTCCTCGTATTCAGAATGCAATTTGGTGTGTCTGGTGTGCTCTCATGCTTATAATGCTTTTCCTTTTTATTTTGGCATGATATGAAAATAACAATTTAATTGGATTTTTAAAAATAGAAACAAAAGCATATGATAAAGTTGCTCCAGATTAACCCGAAATATGAGTGAAACAAACGTTTCCCCTTCTATATGGATGTGTATATAATTTCCTACGCTTTACGTATGTTTTAAAGTTTTATATCAATTTTATTTTTGGGTTTATATGTCATTATAATTTGTATATAAGGTATAAGTTACTTGTTGTAAAACACGGCCCAAGAAAACACCATCTCAAGGGCTATCTGGGCCTTAAACGGTATAAATAGCCTTCAATTGAAATTAAAGTATACTGTGGTCAGAGTGCAGTGAGACCATCGAAAGTGATATTTTTGGCGGAATTTTGAAGTTGGTGAATAAAACAAATTATTTGAAAACTCACAATTGAAAGTGGTTCTAAAATTGAACAATTTAATTTTTGCTGTTGATGCAAGACCATGGTGGTGCATTCAACAAAACATGAGCGATAAGTGTAAGACCATCGTGACTGGCTGGCACCTATGATCATAAAGGAGTGCTCAGTGCAAGATCATCCTAAGTGGTACGATGGTCTTGTACTAGCAGGAAAATAAGGATATGCACTTACAACATCTAAATATAATAATAACTGCTTTATTTATTAACATAAACTTTCAAATCAATTTTCTGAATATTCCAATTACACCACACAATTTTTGATAAATGAACATCTTCATAATTCAGAAAAATACTGCTCCTGCAAAACCACATGATATGCAATTACGATGGTCTCAGTGCACTCTTCCCACGATACAAGCATGTAAATATTTTTTAACTCAAACATTTTGTAAATTACACAATTCCTGTATTCATGGTATTGTGTGGGTGGTGAAAAGTTTGCACTGTAGCAATAATTGTTTGTATATATTGCTTATGCTCATATATTAAAGGGACTTTCAGAGATCCGTCAGAAGCCTAAAAATAATAATGATAAATCGGGGAAATACCTTTAAACCATTTTCTCTTTTGACAATGTTAGAAATGTCGACAACTATGAAGGCTACGTCTCTCTTTGAGATTTATGACTCAAGAGTCATGTTGTCGTATTCACGATATTGAGTCATTATGTTTTTGACGAGTGTGGTTTGCGCTTTGGCCACGAGATATTTGCAAAATGCCGATATGTGGTCACTTTTCGCTGTCTTACAGTCTGTCCACTTAGAAGTACAAACCAAATCTGTGGCATCTGGGGTCGATGCTTTGCGTCACACGCGACGCGACGCGTAAAGAGCGTGGTGCACAAATCGCGCAGCAATTGGCGTGCCAAAGAAGCATTGCACTGAAATAATTATTCTCATACCTCCAGTTTCCGAGGTCTATTTACTTTGTACTTCTATGTGGACCACAGAATTAAAACTTCTCTAATTCTGTGATGTGGACAGACTATAGCCACTTCTTGAAAATGGGAAATAAAAACTTTGTAGTATCTAAGGAAAAGGTGGTATCTAAAAAAGTGTAATATCCTTTACAATATACATGTAACAATGTGATAGAAAGAGAAATGATATGGTATGTGGAATAGTATTTTCGCTTAAGGATTTGACAAAAAAATTGGAGACGAGTGTAAGGTTATCATTAATGAAAGTTGTTGTTATCTAGTTCATGTTTACATGTAACAAGCAGAAGTGAAAGAGAAATTAAATAAGTTGCATTTTTGACATTTTTACTACAATAGTTGTCTTGAACAAAGCGTGTTCTTTGTTGTTAAATTGTAATTGTTATTTACACCTTATATACACAATATAAATTATTGAGTGTAATATGCAATACAAAAGTGCTACCCATTTAGCGTTTGATAAACACGAAATTGTTAGCATAATCTGTGTGGTGTAAACTCTAAATAGGGCACATGTTCCAAATAGGGGCTCACATCTGAACTTAAGGTTGTAAACACAAAATGGTTAGCATATCTGTGTGGTGTAATTTCTAAATGGGTAGCACATGAAATGAATGAAATATGTAGAGCACAGGTTCCAAATGGGGGTGTACATCTGAACTAACGGTTGTAAACACGAAATGGTTAGCATGTGTGTGGTGTCAAATGGGTAGCACATGAAATGAATAAAATATGTAGTGTGCAGGTTCCAAATGGGGGGTGCACATCTAAATTAAAGGTTGTAAACACGAAATGGTTAGCATATTTGTGTGGTGTAAACTCTAAATGGGTAGCACATGAAATGATTGAAATATTTAGGGCGCAGGTTCCAAATGGGGGGGTGTACATCTGAATTAAAGGTTGTAAACTTTGTGGTGTAAACTCTAAATGGGTAGCACATAAAATTAATGAAATATGTAAGGCACGGGTTCCAAATGGGGGTGCACATCTAAATTAAAGGTTGTAAACACGAAATGGTTAGCATATTTGTGTGGTGTAAACTCTAAATGGGTAGCACATGAAATGAAAGAAATATGTAGAGCACAGGTTCCAAATGGGAGTGCACATCTGAACTAAACGAAATGGTTAGCATAAACCCTAAATGGGTAGCACATGATATGAATGAAATATGATATGAATGAAATATGTACGGCACAGGTTGCAAATGCGGGGTGCACATCTGAAATAAAGGTTTTAAAAACGAAATGGTTAGCATATCTGTGTGATATAAACTCTAAATGGGTAGCACATGAAATGAAAGAAATATGTAGAGCACAGGTTCCAAATGGAGGGCATATCGGAAATAAAGGTTGTAAACACAAAGTGGATAGCACATGAAATGAATGAAATATGTAGGGCACGGGTACAGAAGGGGGTAACATATCTAAATTAAAAGTTAGCGTTTGATAAACACAAAATTGTTAGCATATCTGTGTTAGCACATGATATGAATGAAATATTTAGGGCGCAGGTTCCAAAGGGGGGGGGGTGCACATCTAAATTAAAGGTTGTAAACACGAAATGGTTCGCATATTTGTGTGGTGTAAAATCTAAATGGGTAGTACATGAAATGAATGAATTATGTAGGGCACATGTTCCAAATGGGGCGCACATCTAACTTAATGGTTGTAAACACGAAATGGTTAGCCTTTTCTGTGCGGTGTTAATGGGTAGCACATGAAATGAATGAAATATGTAGGGCACAGGTTTCAAATAGGGGCACACATCTGAATTAAAGGGTGTAAACAAGAAATGGTTAGCATATCTGTGTTGTGCAAACTCTAAGTGGGTAGCACATAAAATGAATGAAAAATGAGGGCATATCGGAAATAAAGGTTGTAAACACAAAATGGGTAGAACATGAGATGAATGAAATATATAGGGCATGGGTTCAGAAGGGGGTTACACACATCTAAATTAAATGTTGTAAACACAAAATGGTTAGCATCTATGTGGTGTAAAATAGGTCGCACATGAAATAGATGAAATATGTAGTGCACATGTTCCAAATAGGGTAGCATATATAAATTAAAGGTTGTAAACACGAAATGGTTAGCATATCTGTGTGGTGTAAAATGGGTAGCACATGAAATGAATGAAATATGTAGGGCACAGGTTCCAAATGGGGGCGCACATCTAAATTATAGGTTATAAACACGAAATGGTTAGCATATTTGTGTGGTGTAAAATGGGTAGCACATGATATGAATGAAATATGTAGGGCACAGGTTCCAAATGGGGGCGCACATCTGAATTAAAGGTTGTAAACACGAAATGGTTAGCATATCTGTGTGGTGTAAACTCTAAATGGGTAGCACATGAAATGAATGAAATATGTAAGGCACGGGTTCCAAATGGGAGGGCACATCTGAACTAAACGAAATGGTTAGCATAAACCCTAAATGGGTAGCACATGATATGAATGAAATATGTACGGCACAGGTGGCAAATGCGGGGTGCACATCTGAATTAAAGGTTTTAAAAACGAAATGGTTAGCATATCTGTGTGATATAAACTCTAAATGGGTAGCACATGAAATGAAAGAAATATGTAGAGCACAGGTTCCAAATGGGGGTGCACATCTAAATTAAAGGTTGTACACACGAAATGGTTAGCATATCTGTGTGGTGTAAAATGGGTAGCACATGAAATGAAAGAAATACGTAGGGCACAGGTTCCAAATGGGAGGGCACATCTGAACTAAACGAAATGGTTAGCATAAACCCTAAATGGGTAGCACATGATATGAATGAAATATGTACGGCACAGGTGGCAAATGCGGGGTGCACATCTGAATTAAAGGTTTTAAAAACGAAATGGTTAGCATATCTGTGTGATATAAACTCTAAATGGGTAGCACATGAAATGAAAGAAATATGTAGAGCACAGGTTCCAAATGGGGGTGCACATCTAAATTAAAGGTTGTACACACGAAATGGTTAGCATATTTGTGTGGTGTAAAATGGGTAGCACATGATATGAATGAAATATGTAGGGCACAGGTTCCAAATGGGGGCGCACATCTGAATTAAAGGTTGTAAACACGAAATGGTTAGCATATCTGTGTGGTATAAACTCTAAATGGGTAGCACATGAAATGAAAGAAATATGTAGAGCACAGGTTCCAAATGGGGGTGCACATCTAAATTAAAGGTTGTACACACGAAATGGTTAGCATATCTGTGTGGTGTAAAATGGGTAGCACATGAAATGAAAGAAATACGTAGGGCACAGGTTCCAAATGGGAGGGCACATCTGAACTAAACGAAATGGTTAGCATAAACCCTAAATGGGTAGCACATGATATGAATGAAATACGTACGGCACAGGTTCCAAATGCGGGATGCACATCTGAATTAAAGGTTTTAAAAACGAAATGGTTAGCATATCTGTGTGATATAAACTCTAAATGGGTAGCACATGAAATGAAAGAAATATGTAGAGCACAGGTTCCAAATGGGGGTGCACATCTAAATTAAAGGTTGTACACACGAAATGGTTAGCATATTTGTGCGGTGTAAAATGGGTAGCACATGATATGAATGAAATATGTAGGGCACAGGTTCCAAATGGGGGCGCACATCTGAATTAAAGGTTGTAAACACGAAATGGTTAGCATATCTGTGTGGTATAAACTCTAAATGGGTAGCACATAAAATTAATGAAATATGTAGAGCACAGGTTCCAAATGGGAGGGCACATCTGAACTAAACGAAATAGTTAGCATAAATCCTAAATGGGTAGCACATGATATGAATGAAATACGTACGGCACAGGTTCCAAATGCGGGATGCACATCTGAATTAAAGGTTTTAAAAACGAAATGGTTAGCATATCTGTGTGAAATAAACTCTAAATGGGTAGCACATGAAATGAAAGAAATATGTAGAGCACAGGTTCCAAATGGGGGTGCACATCTACATTAAAGGTTGTAAACACGAAATGGTTAGCATATTTGTGTGGTGTAAACTCTAAATGGGTAGCACATAAAATGAATGAAATATGTAAGGCACGGGTTCCAAATGGGAGGGCACATCTGAACTAAACGAAATGGTTAGCATAAACCCTAAATGTTTCTAAAGAGGACATTTAGAGCTTTCAGAAACTGAAAACCCCATGTTGATAAGACTTTTCTTTGTGAAGTGACGTCATTTATCAATCACTGAAAATGTAAGGCACGGGTTCCAAATGGGGTGCACATCTAAATTAAAGGTTGTAAACACGAAATGGTTAGCATATTTGTGTGATATAAACTCTAAATGGGTAGCACATAAAATGAATGAAATATGTAGTGCACAGGTTCCAAATGGGAGGGCACATCTGAACTAAACGAAATGGTTAGCATAAACCCTAAATGGGTAGCACATGATATGAATGAAATATGTAGGGCACAGGTGGCAAATGCGGGGTGCACATCTGAATTAAAGGTTTTAAAAACGAAATGGTTAGCATATCTGTGTGATATAAACTCTAAATGTTGTAAACACAAAATGGTTAGCATCTATGTGGTGTAAAATAGGTAGCACATGAAATGGATGAAATATGTAGGGCACAGGTTCCAAATGGGGAGCATATCTAAATTAAAGGTTGTAAACACGAAATGGTTAGCATATCTGTGTGGTGTAAAATGGGTAGCACATGAAATGAATGAAATATGTAGGGCACAGGTTCCAAATGGGGGCGCACATCTAAATTATAGGTTATAAACACGAAATGGTTAGCATATCTGTTTGGTGTAAACTCTAAATGGGTAGCACATGAAATGAATGAAATATGTAGGGCACAGGTTCCAAATGGGGGCGCACATCTAAATTAAAGGTTGTACATACGAAATGGTTAGCATATCTGTGTGGTGTAAAATGGGTAGCACATGAAATGAATGAAATACGTAGGGCACAGGTTCCAAATGGGGGCGCACATCTAAATTATAGGTTATAAACACGAAATGGTTAGCATATCTGTTTGGTGTAAACTCTAAATGGGTAGCACATAAAATTAATGAAATATGTAAGGCACAGGTTCGAAATGGGGGCGCTCATCTAAATTAAAGGTTGTACACACGAAATGGTTAGCATATCTGTGTGGTGTAAAATGGGTAGCACATGAAATGAATGAAATACGTAGGGCACAGGTTCCAAATGGGGGCGCACATCTAAATTATAGGTTATAAACACGAAATGGTTAGCATATCTGTTTGGTGTAAACTCTGAATGGGTAGCACATGAAATGAATTAAATATGTAGGGCACAGGTTCGAAATGGGGGCGCACATCTGAATTAAAGGTTGTAAACACGAAATGGTTAGCATATCTGTGTGGTGTAAAATGGGTAGCACATGAAATGAAAGAAATATGTAGGGCACAGGTTCCAAATGGGGGCGCACATCTAAATTAAAGGTTGTAAACACGAAATGGTTAGCATATTTGTGTGGTGTAAACTCTAAATGGGTAGCACATAAAATTAATGAAATATGTAAGGCACGGGTTCCAAATGGGGGCGCACATCTAAATTAAAGGTTGTAAACACGAAATGGTTAGCATATTTGTGTGGTGTAAACTCTAAATGGGTATCACATGAAATGAAAGAAATATGCAGGACACAGGTTCCAAATGGGGGAGCACATCTGAATTTAAGGTTATAAACACGAAATGGTTAGCATATCATCAGATATATTACATGATATCAGATATGCTACCCAATAACTTACTTTCGTTGCCGTTAAACTGTGGAGCTATATGGGGGATTTAATATTAAGACATTCAAAATTCGAAATTTGCTCCGTTGTCCTACAACGAATTTGGCCGCTGATTCCAATTAGGTGTAAGCTCCGACAAATATGCCAAAAAATCAGTTTGGAAAAAATTTAAACATGTGCATTAAAAAATCGTACATTGTGGCTTTAAAGAATACACTCAGTGAATTAGTGAATTTGAATTACATTTGAGTGACATCCCGGCAAATTTCACCAACAATTCGAAGGCTAAGTTTTAAAAGACTAAGTTCAAATATTAATATAGATAGAATGTACAAAACATAAATAGCACTACACTTTACTATTGTATACTTTTTGAACAATTGGTGATTTCGCGGAATGCGTACAGGTATTGTTTGGAAAACGAAAGTTGACCTTACGGCTCCAAAACACGTAGATATAAAAATATAAAAAAACCAAACAATGAACATTGCACTTTCGTTATCATTGATCATTTAATATGCAAAGGCAACTTTAAGTATTAAAGCAAGAACATACTAAAATCTAAAATACAACGTTATACATGGTACAATTATTAATTTGGGATTCATGAAGATAATTTTGTGTAGTACTTCATCACAAAGTTTCGAAATTACTTTTTAAACGAAAAATCATTTTGGACAACTTAAGGTAGACTTATTGTCTTTATACTTTCACCAGGTCGACAATTGTCTACATTAGCTTGTCAAAAAGGATTTCGCAGGTGAAAAAGGTTTTTATTTTAAAATAGTGATTTTTAACATGTTAATGGCGGACATGCATACAGTTTTATCCAGCATTTGAAAGGGTTTTTTTTTCAAAGCAAACAATTACTGTAGCTCCTTTTTGTTCATGCTTGTGCAATACTGCGAACCCCTAGATGACCTTTGATACCATATTTGTTGGGGTGTTTGTTTATTATGTGTTTGTTGGGGTATTTATTTATTATGTAGTAATTAATCAATATTAGTTAGTTACCTAATTAATGATTGATAATTAACTAATTCTTTAATTCATCATTTTTTATTTACTGCATGGACTTTTCTTTTGCAATATTTATGTGACGCATTCGCAATACGACCATAGAGCTACCTTGTATTTCTAAAAGCAACAATCTGTTATAAGTAGCAATGATCTGAGTGCACATGGTAAGTATGTCAGACATTACAACAAACTCTAAAACTCTAAAATACTGTTTCAGTGCAGTGATAAAGTTAATATTAATTCAAACCTGTTGCAGGTCTGTGATTTACAACTGGAAAAGCTCAAGTTGATATGTCCAAGCTTGAAGATGAGGTTCACTTTACTATGAGGTGTTCTTTTTACAATGACTTGCGGGTAACATTGCTAGATATTTTTAAAAATATATATGACATTGACAGTTTATCCGACATTTAAACCATTGCTGTGACGTCAGTCTATTCAATAAACTGTAGATTATTTTCTACGAATCAACAATTTTCTGCACGAATCTATAGTTATGTGTGGATTCGTACAGAGAATTGTGGATTCGTACAAAACATGTAATCTACAGTTTACTGAATTACGAATGTTTCTAAACTAAATGATAAGAAACAGAACATTATCATGAACAATAAAAGAAATGAACGACATTCGAAAATTATGAAAACATTTTACAAAGTAAAAAATATATAGGCCTACAATGAATACAATATTTGATTTTTACAAAGCGCTGAGCTTACGTTTCCCAAATTATATAATAGTATACAGAGTAAATAACAACGCAAATTTGGTATTTTAGTGCAACTCAGCCACTGTACTTTCATTTGTGTCATAAATGTATTATTCCGTCAAGATTTATATGTAGGCCTATGTACTTGTTCTTTTAATTAAAAATATTTGATCTTTTGTCGTTTTTATTTAATTTTTAATTTTCTTTTCTGTTTTATATCGTCACAAATTTTGCATTTTGCTTGTAATTCGGCCATTATACTTCTATTTGTGTCATAAATCTATTATTCCGCCATGATTTGCTAGTATAATGTCCGTTCCTTTTTCTGTTATTTATAATAAAACATATTTTATCTTTCGTCATTTCTTCTCTTTCTTTTTGTTTTTTGTTTTTCCTTTTTTTTTTTCTTTGTATATTTATATTTTTCAATGTTTTTTTCAGTCGCTGAGGTATATTTTATTTGGGAAACATTGCTACATAGTATATGTGTATTAATGCATTTAGGCCTTTAGGCCTTTGTATTTGTAATTGTTTGTTTTTGAGCATGTTTGATTATGATAAAATCCACAGTAGGTATATTTTCTGTTTAAAATTTATTTGTTTTTCGTACAAGCTGCATTTTTTCATCAGATGGTATTTTGCCATGCTGGAATATTTACTTTCTTCAGTAGGCCTAGTTCGATATGTTATAATGTTACCGAAGTCCGGGTACAATTCTGGGTACGTACATTGATCGGATTTCAAGTTCAGGGGCATGTAGGTAAAATGGTTCATAGGGCAAACAGAATAAAAGCCTTCCTTTACACTGTTTACACATTTGAAAATTTATTAGGACTTACCTGTGTTCGGCTAAAATTAGAATCCTATTTTAGATCCCTTTTCGTAACACAATTAACAATATAATCCTCTGAATGAATCCATCGTAAAATTACAATTATCCAAATTATCATGATTTTACGGGATGCATTTCAATGGTTGTTCAATACGTTGTTCCTAAACCACACTCTCGATTCACGGAGAATAGCACCATCATTATACTGATATCACCATTGTTAGTAAAAAGCAATGGTTTAAGTAATACACTCGAAACTGTTGATTCTTGATATTAATCCACTCGGCTCCGCCTCGTGGATTATTATTCAAGAATCAACAGTTTCTCGTGTATTCTCCTTAACATATATTTCTATTCTTATCATGAGATCACTATTCAACAGGTTATTCAATTTGTTAACTCATCTTTTGAAAAACGTATTATACATGATATTTAGTTATTCTTTTTTTTTTTTTTTTTATTCCTGTGCTTGGAACTGATGGAGGGAGAAAAGACATACATAATGAGCCATCAGTTCCCAACGATCATGAACAATAATTACATAATCAAAATATTCTTTTTGAGCAACAGGTACAAAGAGAGACAGACGAGGCAAAGACTATGGACGAAGACAACGAACACTCACACTCATACAAAACATACAAAAGGACAGAAGACAAACAAGAAAAAAGGATTCATATTCTACTCACACACTTAAAAAAAAAAAAAACTAGCCATGATATATACGAGGGGGTATCCAAAAGTTTTTGACATCACCCAGAAGCGAAGGAGCTATATCGATGAAATTTTGTCAGTGTAATTATTGGTCCTTATGTACATTATGGTCCAAAAATGGTCTCATAAGTATGTTTACTTTTTTACAGTTGGCGCTAGATGGGCAGTAGGCGCATAACCTGTAAAATGGTGAAAATTGAGGCACGCAGCGTGATTAAGTTCCTGCATTTGAAGGGTTAGGCCTACAATGCTCAGAAAATCTATGATGAAATGAAAGCTATCTAAGGTGATGATTGCCCATCATATGGCACTGTTGATTTTTGAAAAAGGAATTTCCAAACTGGCCACATGTCCCTCACAGATGAGCCAAGAAGCCGACGTCCATCACTTTTGGATGATGCGGCCACAGTGAAGAAATTCAAGAAAGTGGAGAATCTTATCATGAAAAGGTTATGCGCCTACTGCCCATCTAGCGCCACCTGTAAAGAAAGTAAACATACTTATGAGACCATTTTTGGACCATAGTGTGCATAAAGACCAGTAATTACACTGACAAAATTTCATCGATATAGCTCCTTCGCTTCTGGATGATGTCAAAAACTTTTGGATACCCCCTCGTACATAAATATACAAAATATAAAAGTTACTTGAAAAAAAAACACAATCAAATTTTATCGATGTCGAAAGAAAACTTTTTAAAGTGCTTGCCAAGATTGCCATTTTTCTCAGCAATTTTGTACTCAATGTTGAATTTAAGCTTAACAAAATTGCGGAAATTCTGAAGAGAAGGAGCCACCTGTTGAAATTTGCATCTATGAATATAAAATTTAAGAAAGAGAAATAAAAAGTTAATGCCAGTACTATGAGGAGAGACGTCCTTAGTAACTCCAAATAATCTCTCAAATGTGGAAAAGGTTTGATTCTCCTTAGTGATATCATTGATGAAAACCAAGAGATTATCCCAAAGAGGAGTGATATTAGTACATTCACAAAATAAATGCACAAGGGTTTCGGTGGACCTGTCACAAAAGAAGCAATTGGGAGATGTAATTCTGCCTATCTTATGCAGGAATTCATTTGTACAAATAGCCCTATGGAATATTTTGAAGTAAAAAGATTTGATTTTAGTATCCATAGAACATTTGAAATTGTTGGCATGAATATCGGACCAATTAACGTCGTCCTCAGCTACATCACAGGATTCTGTCCAAAAATTTTCAGCATGATCAGCTTTACTACAGGATTTTAGAACAGAGTAGCAATGACGAGTTGCCTTGTCAGCTTTGATCAGGCCCTCAACAATTTCATCAAATATATTCACATCAACATTAGGAGGATTGTAGAACCAGTCAAGAAGGATACCATTCATAAGGGAATTATACTTTCTCCTATGTTTGATGGGAATATTAAACTCGATCACAAGATCCTCAAATGTCTTAACAAAATTATAGCCCCGATCCAGATCAGCAACCGTATAAATACCCTCGTCAATCCATTCAGGATAACAAAAGAAGCTCCTGCGTTTTAGACGAATATCTTTATTCCACCACAGCAGATCCTGTAAGTGATAATCACCAAGGCCCATATTGTGCTTAATTTTATCCCTGTAAATATACCAAGTCCTGATGGTTTCAGAGAGCTGGCAGTTTTCAAAGAGGAAAGAACGGCCTTAGGGGCATTTGCTCTCCACAAGAGAGATGTGTTTTCATGGAATTTACTGAGAATGCTTAGTTCAATACATTTCCAAGCAGAGACATAACCAGGATCAAGCAATAGTTTTGCCCAAAAAAGTTTTTGAGCTTGTGAGAAAGCTTCAATGTCCACCATTCTCAAACCAGCTCCCTCATAGTCATTATAAAACAAGTTACGCTTGACACGATCATTCCCTCCTTTCCAGATAAATTTAAAAAATAAAGTGTTGACTTTCTTAAAGAAAAGCTTAGGAATGGAAATACATAAAACAGAAAATAAGTAAAGTAGTTGGGGAAGCAAGAGTGTTTTAATAACAGTTACTTTACCAATCAAAGACACATTTCTCATTCTCCAGCAATTCAAAATCAGTTCGAGTTGGTGAAGCTTGGGAACAAAGTTGAGCTCATAAAGTGCATTTGTATTCAGAGAAAAGTTAATACCAAGACTTTTAAAAGTGTTTGACTTCCAGAGCAAACCATTGTCCTTAAAGGGTTTAAAATCACTGCCTTTAAGAGTACCAACATGAATAGCCTCAGATTTAGTCAAATTAATTTTGCATCCCGAGATGGTAGCGAAGCTTTTCAAAGTATCAAACAGGGTCTTAAAGGAAAGCAGGTCACCCTGAAGAAAACAAGTGGTATCATCAGCCACCATACTGACTTTATCTCAATATCGCCAATATAGTAATGCCTTTGATGTTATCGTTACTACGAATAGAAATAGCCAGGATCTCAATGGCACATAAAAACAAAAGTGGGGAAATCGGGCAACCCTGAAAAATGCCACGAGTCATTGGGATTGCTTCTGAAAGGAATCCATTATTGATGACATAGCTGGATCTATTTGAGTAAAAAGTCCTAATCCATTGGACGAAGGTTTCACCCCGGGTTTCACCAATATTGAAACGTTTTAAAACCTCAAAGAGATAGTTGTGTTCAACACTATCAAATGCCTTTTCAATGTCAAGTAAAACAATTGAACCAGGCATATTATTGACATCACAATAGTCAATCAGATCAATAATGGTGCGAATGTTGCTTCCAATATTTCTACCCTTCATGAAACCAGTTTGGTCCTCATGAATCAAAGTCTTCAGGCAAGATTTGAGTCTTTCAGCCATTAGTTTAGCAATAATTTTATAGTCTGTGGTCAGCAGAGAGATTGGACGATGGTTTTTGATAAAAAGAGGATCTTTTTCCTTTTTTGGGAGAAGAGTAATCACTCCATTCCTCTGAGAGTTGGACATAGTACCTTGCTGGAAAGAGAAGTTGTATGCCTCAATTAGCAAATCACTAATAGGCCTATCATTGAAAAAGACCACATAAAATTCAACTGGAAGCCCGTCAAGACCGGGCGTGCGATTTAATTTCAATTGCTTCAAAATATTAAGGATGATTGCGTGATGAGCGCCGCCACGTAAACGTTAACTTCGTGGAGCTGCACACTAAAATTTACATTTTTTAAGGTTTTATTCTACTTCTTAGCACCAACATGCCTCCAAAATCTAAACGAAACACCAAATCTCCAGAATCTGCAAAAAAGAACCAGTCCGAGGCGAAGAAATCACGGAAATCCTTAGATTTTCAAGATGATGACACTTCCCGTGGTGAGCAACTGATGCAGAATTCGGAAGACATGTCTGAGCAGGCTAGGGCTAGGCGCCCTAGGCCTAATAAGCTTACTGAGATTGACAATGATGAAGCCCCAGTATGGTTCACCAAATTCGAAGAAAGGTTCTACAACCTGATTCAAGCCACCAGAGCAGAAATCGTAGACATTCGAGATGGATTACAATTCCACATGGACAGTACAAAGAACAAGCTTGAAGAAGTTAATAAAGAGTTCGCTCGTCTGTGGGAGAAAATCGACGACTTGGAGAACAGAGGGAGAAGGAACAATCTAGTTCTATACAACATTCCAGAAAGTTCAGAGTCTAACCCTTCTGACTGCATTAACTTTTTGAAAACCTTCTCGCAAGATTTCCTGAAGTTGCCAGAAACACCAGCTTTCCAGCGTGCACACCGTACTCCTACTGGTCCTGTTCGAGGTGATGGCAAGCCAAGACCTATCCACATCCTTTTCGCAACTTACCAGGAAAAGGTTGGTTTCCGCAAGGCTGCAATTGCAGTTTTCAAAACCCACAAGTACAACGACAGCAAGTTGTTCATTCAAGACGACCTCAGTCGCAGAATACAGCAGCAGAGGAAAGATCTACTCCCTACTTTGAAGAAACTGAAGGAAGATGGCAAACGCCCATTCTTCGTGTACCCTGCAGTACTGAAATACTGGGAAAGTGGTCAGGTGAAAGTGTATGCAGCAAAGCCATAAACAGTTAGCTGAAAAGCGAACTATATTCTCTTTGCTGAGAATCTCATGACTTTTTTTTATTGCTGTTGATTTTGATTTTCATGAAGAAAAAAGTCGATGTGAGAATAGTTATTTTTGATAGGCTTTTGGCCATTCCATAGGGCCTAGGCCCTAGTTGAGTTTTGTGTGATTTGCATCATTTAAATTTGCATTCACTCTTCGCAACAGAGACTTCAGATTTTGTGTCTTTAAATTGAACTTTTACAGAATTGACTTTTGAGTCAAGTTAATTACGCGACTTTTGCCTCCCTTTTATGGGTGAACTGTATACTCTGTTGAGTGTAGAACTGACTTTTGTTGTTTTTCGACTGTCATTCAGAATGACTGTATGTCTAGGCTTTCGGCCTAGGCCCTTTATATAATACTTCGCATGTTGTACGTTTTTATTTGTATTGTCCGTGGATGTTTAGACTTATCTTTAATTCTTGATTGTCGAAATTGTTTTTTATGTACTTTAAACCACTTTTTTTTTTAAATTACATTTTATGTCTTTGAAATAGTTGTTTCCCTCCAACACGCGCACATGCACTTTGAAGCCTAGTCTGGCCTAGCCTATATCGCCCTTTCATTTCCATGTTTCTGTACAGGTCTGCTCGTTGTTCTTTTGTTTGTTTCCATGGTTTCTGTGGCCTGCTGCCATTCTTTCTGAGTGGTCTCTGCCCTCTTTTTGAGGTTTTCATTCGGGTTTTGACTGGGCTTGACTGGACTGGCGTCACAGTGCATGACTCTTCATTTATTTAAATGAATGTATTAATCATTGTGGGGGAAATTCGTGTGCTATATATATATATTTTACAAAGTCAATTTGAATTGCCTTTTTAATGTTTGTCCTGGTAAGGAGATACGTTGTATTTTCTTCCCAGGTTTGATTGAGTGTTTGTGTAAATGCTCCGCCTGTTTGTCGGGTATATTGCGCTTTACCAGCGGGTTAGGACTGTGTGCCTCCTTGAAGTTCTAACTGATGTTAGGTTGTCACGGGTGGATGATTGTTTTTATTGTTGTGTTTGTTTTGTGTCTGTGTGTTTGTGTTTTTGATGAGGGTTCATATTGTAGTTTGTACTCGCTAGCCATGTTTATTTTCAATTTTGTTAGCAATAATTTTCATCTTATCATAATATGGCTTTAAAATTTAGCTCCTTCAACTGTAGGGGCCTTCAAGATAACTTTAAACGGAAAAAAGTCTTGAATTATTTTCATAAGAGAAATGATGACATTGTTTTCTTGCAGGAAACCCACTCCACAGAAAGTGACGAGAATTTGTGGGCATCTCAGTGGGGTGGCCATTCCTGGTTTTCCAGTTATGCATCCAACAGTAGAGGGGTGGCAGTTCTCATTAAATCTTCTCGGTCACTCACAGTGAATTCTGTTACCAAGGATCCTGAAGGTAGATTCTTAATTTTGGATGTCTTGATTGACAAATTTCATCTGTATATGGTTAATATATATGCTCCAAATAAAGATGACCCTGCCTTTTTTTATGATATGTTTTCTAACTTGGACAACATGGGTGCTTCCTCTCAGCTTCTGATTGCTGGGGACATGAATTTGGCTCTTGGCCCTAAGGACTACCAAGGTTCTCGTACCTCCCATAGTAATATCAATGCTCGTAATGCTTTTGATAGCTTGATTGATGAATTTAATCTCATTGATGTTTGGCGGGTAGAAAATCCTGACTCCGGGACATACACTAGACACCAAAAAAATCCTCTTGCTCTCTCTAGACTGGATTATGTTTTTGTTTCCAGTGATCTTGCAGATAATGCCAGTGGTTCAAATATTATCTCGGGTATTGATTCGGATCACTCTATCGTCACTTGTAATTTATCTACTGGTGATCCAGATAAAGGTAAGGGCTTTTGGAAGCTCAACTGTCATTACCTTAAACATGATGCTGATTTCATTGAATTCATTAAGGGTAAGATTCAAGAATTCAAGGATATTCATAATAACTCCTCTTGTAATCCTAATGTTATCTGGGACTCCTTGAAGTGTGTTATTACAGGGCATTGTATTCAATATTGCAGCAGGAAAAAGAAAGAAAGAATGAAGTCCAAAGATGATCTTAAGGCTAAGATTGATACGGTAAAGCAGGACATATCAGCTCTTTCCAATGATATCAGTGATGATTCCAACAATGTGAGGAATCGTACTGAGTTGGCCTCTTTGGTGGACACTTTGAGTAAACTGGAAGGGGCCTTGAACTCTATTTTGGACCTTGAAACTGCTGGTCTCATTGTGAGATCAAGAATGAAATGGACTGAATTTGGTGAAAAAGTTCTAAATACTTTTGTGGTCTTGAGAAGCGTGCATTTGAGAAGAAAAATATCCGCTTATTAAAAAATGAGGAGGATTTGCTCATCTCAAATCAAAAGGCTATTCTAAAGGAACTCCACTCCTTCTATAGTACTTTATATTCTTCTCAGAACTCAGAGGAATCAGACAAGGAAATGAAAGTTTTCCTAGATAAACTGACTATTCCAACATTGTCTGAAAATATGAAATCTAACCTTGAAAAGCCTATTACTAAATCTGATATTTAGTTATTCTGTTGTAGATAGCACGTTTTACAACTATTGTTTACTTTTACTTATTTGTATCCTTTGTTTGGCCATATATCTTGTTGTAATATCATCATTATCATTCACGTGGGTGGTTTTCCCGAATCACCTGCATCACTGTCTTGAAATCTACTACCTCCAATCATGTGTCTTTTTTGAGGGTGTCAATAGGTAAGAGCTGGTCTCACGGGCTTCTTTCTCCCATGCTTCGGTATCCAGCTGACTAGTTTGGATGCTGGTCTTCACTACTTGAGCAATGTCCTGCATATCTTGTTCTTCATCTTCATCTTCACTAGATACAGTGCCTCCCTCAGAATTGAGTATTACTGCACCTTCTTCTCTCCCTGATCTTATCACTGATTTTTGGGATATCACCATACAATACACGATTTGTAATGTACATAATTTTTTTGAACCGTTCTCAGTACGCGGGTGTAGGAACCATCTAACTTTTTTGCAATCTTTGGTGTAACAGTCCATGTTTTGCATCCATAGAGAAGGGTCGACAGAAGTGTCATAACAAAAAGTCAGAGCTTAAATCTCCTGGGTAGAGTTGACTTATAAGCTTGCTACAAGCCCTCAAGCTGCTGCCTTTCGTATCTTGACGTCCTTTTCTGTATTCTCCATCCAGGTACCTAGGTACTTCAAGTTGTTCAAATCTTCCAGTTCTTTGCCATCTTTGGTCCTGATGTTTTCCTGCCCATTGTTATATGACATGAATTCGTTTTGCTGGCATTCATCTTTAACCTTACTTTTGCTACTGCTTTTTCAACTCTTTGGAGCATTTCCTGCGCTTGCCCTATTTCCTCGGACAATAGTGCAATGTCGTCGGCAAAATCAAAGTCTGTCACCATCACTGGCCCAATCCTTCTGCTTCTCCTTTCCAGTCGAAATCCAAGCTCTTCCCGGGGCTCTTCCTCCTTCCTATCAATTGCCATTCGCAGAGCAAAATCAAGAACCACAAACAGGTATTGGGCTAGGGTGTCTCCTTAAAGTACGCCAGCCAATATTTCAAATATGTCTGTATTGCCATCAGGTGAGGTAAAGAGCTTCGACTCTGGTGTGGTTCTACATTTTCCAATAGTATCAACTATCAGTTTGGGTATACCATATGCCTGCAGAATCTTCAGCATCTTGCCACGATGAATTGTGTCAAAGGCTTTCTTGAAGTCTATAAATGTGATTATTGCAGGCAGGTTTTAATTAACCTTTGTAATGCAAGTATGTGCGCAATTGTTTTTCTCCCAAATCTAAAGCCATTCTGATTGGTATGCAGGTGCTTGTCTAGCTCTGGCCTAATTCTGTTCAGAATCATTATGTTGTAGGTTCTGGCAACTATAGAGCTCAGATCGATGCCTCGATAGTTGCTTCCCAAGCTGAGATCTCCCGATTTGGGAATTGGAACAATATCAATAATAAACCACTGGTTTGGCTTCTTCTCCTTTAGGAGTGCATCATTGTAGAAGTCTAGTACAATTTCATCCTAGTTGCATCTTTTGAGTACCTCTGGAGGTATGCCACCTTCTCTGTAACTCTTTCTGTCAACAAGTGAAGCCTTAGCCTTTTCATATTCCTCCTGACCAAATGGCTCAACTTTGATGTCAAGTTCATTTGGGATTAAGCCTCCAGCATACTTTCCTGCCGCTTGCCGCTGCGGCAAGCGGCAGGGCGTTTCAACCAATGACAAGCCTTGATTGTGTCCATTTGTCTGCAATACGCGTGCGCCACGCCGCTTAGCGGCAAGCGGCAGGGTAGTATGAAACCAGCATAAGTGTTATCCCTTCATCTTCATCCTCTGTGTCAGGGGGAGTTCCTAAAGTGGTCAAACCAATTTGACAATCATTCCTCTTGCATGTTACCCTTCAGCTGGCCCTTCCTGCATTCTTTTCTGCCCGTGATGTCATTGATAAGCCGGGTGATAAGCATCCAACTAAGACCATGTTTGGAATTGTTATGCTATCTCTACCTCATGCAGCTTACTGTTCAGGTCTCCCTCCATTGCTAAATTGTAAGCATATTCAAGTTTTTTCTTAGCTTCCTTGTGTGCCGTTCTGTTCCCTTCTGTTGTATCATGGTGATACGTCTCATATGTTTTCCTGATCTTGTCTCTTGCCTTAGTTACACTAGGACCACTTGAAAGATGTAATCTGCGAGTTTTTTCCATGCATGAATGATCTTCTCTGCTGCTTCTTTGTTGGCAATAATAAATCTTCCATATTTATCAGTGGCAGTTTCGTCCTCATTCTCAAAGCTCTCAAATCTGTTACGTACTTCTATGGTATATAAATTTGCAGGTTGCTGTCGGTGCTTAGGGACTTCCAATCATACTGATTCTTACTTGGTAAGGTCTTACTCTTTCTAAGGCTAAGTCTTATTCTTACCGACACTATTCTGACATATGATTATGATCCCACACGACGAATGTGCGAATATACAGCACTCTGCAGACTATTCCTCCATTTACTCCGCATAAGTATGTAGTCTAATTGGTACTTGTTTGCTCCAGGACTTGTATGGCCATAGTTAATCCATCTTCTTGCGTTACTGGGTATTTGCAATTACTAAGTTCCTTTCCACTGCTAGATCTATAGGTGTTTTCCATTTCTGTTAGTATTGTCGTGGTAAGTAAACAAAGCATCTTCAAGTCCAATGCTGGCTTTAAAGTTTCCTCCTACTACTATTAAGACATTATGAGCTGGGATGGAGGCGATACAGTATGACTGTAGAAGCAGATGCCTCTTATGCAGGACCCAATTTGATCGGTGACATCTGGGAAAAAAGATCTATACCCAACAATGATACCTGCATAAGAATGTGTGTGTGTTTTCCAATCAGCAACTGAAATTAAGTAGCACTTGCGTATCTATCATGCAAAGCATATGCCTAATGTTATATGGGGGGAAAAAGGTTGGTCCTTTGTTTTATTTCTTAGACCTCTCCACCCCTAATACTATTATATTGTTAGGTACATGTATGTTTCAATCAATCATTACTCATAAACAACACCTTCAGCATGCGTAATTTGGGTGTAGCATATGTCTGACATTCTATGTGCACGAATTTAAGAAAACAAAAACCAATTCACATCCACAACAAGATGCAATTTTAAGTATTTTAATGCTTCATTCATTTCATGAAGAATACATCAATAAATAATATATACATGTATAAGGGCCATCAGCCATGGAGGAAAATTCAAGCACACACAAAAAAATGAAATCAAATCTGCATTTCTTCCCACGCTTCTACGTGTAGATACCTAATGTGATAAATATCTTTCTGTGATATGCAGTACATCACACCTCAATGTGTTTATAAAAACACCTAAAATATAACACACACAAACAGGGATTAGCCCTGAATACATCAGAAAGCATGAATACCCACCCACACATTTTCCTCCATACCTGAACAAGATAGCAGCAAGTTCAGACAGATTTTCCGTGACTTACATCTGGGAATACGTAGCACATACTTTTATATGTTACATAACATTGCTAAAGCATAATATTCAATAATCTACGGACCCTTGTTAATTTTTATTGAACTCTAATTTCAAGAGTTTGATTTTAATGTCGTCATTGTGCAGAAAAAGCCTCCTATGTGTCATTGGCCCCTGAACATCTTTAAAGCAAAATCTCCTACATTAACCTCTTTGCAGTTTTGTTTCAAACATGTATGTTCTAAGGCCACAAGTATGTGCGCAATTGTTTTTCTCCCAACTCTAAAGCCATTCTGATTGGTATGCAGGTGCTTGTCTAGCTCTGGCCTAATTCTGTTCAGAATCATTCTTGATCATGCACACTAAGGCAGTTCTTGACCAATCATGCATGCTAATACACTAAGCCAAAAAAGAAACTTATAATTTTTCACAAGGTCATATCTTAAAATCCTGTCCATCAAAATTAACCAAAATTACACACAGTATTGCCTCAATACTCTACCCTAAACACATGTCATTAATCAAGCAGTTGTCCAACTGACACAATAGCAAAATGCACTGATATGGAACAGCTTCCTGGACCACATTCACAGCCCTATTGGCATCCAACAAACGAAATCTATGAGAACGGCATCTTGAATCACCAGGATCATCATGTCACATGTCCAAACAAAATAATGAAGTCCATTAGTAACGGGTATGTCCACCGTGCGCGTGCACGCATGCTGTGCACCTGATCTCATGCTTCCAACCAAGTTTCTGATGATATCCTGGGGAAGATTGCCCCATGCTTCTCGTTACTAAAGGATTTCATTATTTGTTTGGACATGTGACATGATGATCCTGGTAAGTTTGTTTTGACTCTCTTTAATGTTTTTAACTTAATGTTGTTAAAATTGGTTGCTGTGACCTGTGATTCAAGATGCCATTCTCACAGATTTCTCTTGCTGGGTGCCAATAGGGCTGTGAATGTGGTCCAGGAAGTTGTTCCATATCAGTGCATTTTGCTGTTGTGTCATTTGGTCAACTGATTGGTTACTGACATGTGTTTAGAGTAGAGTATTGAGGCAATTTTGTGTGTAATTTTGGTTAATTTTGATGGACAGGATTTTAAGATATGGCCTGGTGAAAAATTATAAGTTTCTTTTTTGGCTTAGTGTATTATACCCCAAGTATGTGTAAACAAGCAATCATTCATTCCCCAAAGCCTATTAAACTTCTGAATGCACTTTTAAATCACAAGGCACATATTATAATACCCTTGAATACAATTTTGTTGGAATCATTCTAAATCACAACTTTGTAGGAATAATATAATGTTATACTTTATTTTCAGCCATAAAGCAAAGCATAGTTCCTACTCACTCATTTGGCTCACTTCAAGAAGTTAGATAGCAACATAAATGTGCATATTTCGCTGATCAGTATCAAATCGACCAGTGAGTGTGGTGAACGTACACGCACACATACAAGGGCAATTTGTCAGCATGCTTGCAGCACAACCATGAGAAAGCATTCATGTCACTACCAAACTTGAAGCGAACAAATGTATATAGGCATAAATATATCCAGTTTTCACAATTGGAATGTTTCACACATCCAAGCACTTCAATAGGTCCTATCCAGAATGTCTGGAACCTCACAACAGGAGTTACAAAAGCTTATATCTGACCATGTGAAAACATGAATACGCATAGAAATATGTAAGTCACAGTTGTAATCTGAAATCCGTTATATCTCCCATTACAAAGTAGCGTTATTAAATCATTTCTTGTTGAGCACAGTGTTTCTAGTCGCTTTTGATCTAGCATTGCTCTTAGCTGGTCCTCTTGTTGTTCCTGTAGTTGTAGGATATAAGGATCTCCTCACACTCTTGGGTTTCTTCCCTGTTGCTGTTGTTGCATTACTGGTTGTGTTTGCTGACGTTTTACTCTTGTTTTTCATGGTTTTGTTAGTTCCAGTGTGTCTGTGAATCACTGCTTTTGGTTTTGGAGCTTCTTTAGCAGTTGAAATGGGAAAACTGAAATGAACAATATTAACAATATCAATATACATATATTGTATCTCATCATTTCAAATTAAAATAGATACAATTGATCGTACTTTTCATCATGGTTACTTTATGATATCAGAAGAGGTACGCAGCAAACACAAAAAATGATATTAAACATTATAAACAAGTTTTGGTTTGGTCAAATTGATTTAATAATAAATGTCAGGTTATATAAAGGTCATGAAAACATTTTAAAAACGTTTTATATGAAAAAATACTGCAACAACATTTTAAAAATGCTGTCAAAATGTTATTGCAGAATGTTTTTGGCAAACATTTTGCCAAAATATTTTGTCACCACTTAATGTTAGAATGTTTTGCATTAAGTTTTCATAAATATTTTCTAAATGTTATTGAAATGTTTTAAATCCTTTATATAATCCGACTTTAAAACGTTTTCTGTAAAAGGTTTTGTGTTAGCTGGGATAGTAGCCCTTGTCTAAAAATGATATAGCTAAATCCTCTACAATTACAGAGATTGAGTTGTTTGTCCTTTTGAGAAGCCAGTAAACTACACTGGGTCTGCACAGAGAGCCACAGGTTTCAGAGTGATGCAATCATGCTAAATGAGTCTGATGTCTATCAAAATCAAAATTCAGTTTTCTATCTCATTACATGAGCTATTCTCAGAGCTTTATTTTGCTGAAAACCCCATCCTCATGATCATAATTAGACTTCCAGAGATATAGCCATTTTAGTGTTGTTCAGAACAATAAAATACAAGGGAAGTTGAATACTATCATTTGCTATATCTCAAAATCAATATTCCAAACATCCAACTCATTTTGCTTGATCACAATATGTGTGTCAGGTTTCACACTGCTCCTTTTAATATTAGAAGATCCTGGCACCTTCCTAAATCTAAACCCATGTGCTCAATGCTGGGGATCAACTTCAGTCAAAATTCCATGTTACTTTTGAACCAGATTTACAACAATGGCTCAAGCATGATGTCACATACAAAAAGGGTGAATTGCTTGTTCCCACAAAATACCACTACCATGGTATTGCCCACTACCATGGTATTGCCTTAAACCATTTTCAATATGTGACCGTACACCACGAATGAGCCGTAAATGTCCTCAATTGTATTCCGAGTTACAGTGTAAAATGGGCATGAAGGTCGTATTCATAGGTACCTCAATTTGGTGCTACGTGTACCTCATTTAATGAGATACACGTAGCACCAAATTGAAATACCTATGAATATGACCTTCATGCCCATTTTACACTGTAACTCAGAATACAATTGAGGACATTTACGGCTCATTCGTGGTGTACGGTCACATATATCATTTCCATTACTGAACATTTTCATCAGGATTGTAGTTGAAACATGATTGTAGATTTTCCTATTTCTAATCCAATAAAGTAGTTCTCACTGTGGATGTTTCAAAGTCTAGCAGACTCCTTCTGGGATATGATGTACATGTCTTGGAGAAATTATAGATGGGTATAAAAATATAAGAGACTCCTAAGGAGTCTGCTAGACTTTGAAATGTCCACAGTGAGTACTAATTTATTGGATTAGAAATAGGAAAACCTACAATCATTTCCATTATTTTAAAGGCACAACATTTCACTTAGGATACAAAAAGCTTACAAACTGTGTTAAGGTGAGCAGGCATGAAAACTGTTAGGTAAAGAATGGAATGAAATTGTGCGCAATTCAGAAATTCCAAAGACTCGCATAGAAACATAAAGTTAGTAACGCATATTACACACTTTTGTCAAATGTTTGACATGAGCTTCCAACAAGTCTTTTCAATTTCTGAAATGAGTAATGGTTAGGCTTAGGAACAAGATGTGGAATAGGAAATGGTTACATGTAACGAAGGTACCCATGATAGTATCAATCTTTTCCCCATAAGACCAGTAAAGACATAACTGAAATCAATAATTAGTCCAGTACCCACATATCGTAAAAAATCCTTAATAAGCATATATATGTGCCTATCAATGAGTTGCTTGGACAAGAACAAATTTTTAAGGTAGTTTGTTACACTTTTTCATTTATTTTCTTCTAATACAAATATCTGTAACACAAAAATTTTTAATAAATAAAAATAAAAAAATAAATAAAAAAGTTTAACACTACCATAAAAATTTGTTCTTGTCAGAGCAACTTGTTAGTAAGCACATATGCTTATTAACCAATTTTTACCGTATGGCTCCAAATTACCCATTTATGTATTTGGTGTATGACAACCAAGTGTGGAGGATTCACCACCATATACCTGCATGCAATCACACATGCCATTTTAATCTCAAATATTCTGAATATTCATTAATTTAATTTCGATGTATTATGTTTCGCTCCCGAAACATTGGTTGTTTTGTCTTTTTAACCCTAAATGTTGGATGTTGTTGTACATATTAAACAGTTTTTAACATTTATTCATTAATCACCATGATGTCACTGGGAAAGAGATCAGTTATCAGTTCAATGCAAAATGCTCCTTATCGGAAAATAGTAAGTGATTTTTACAAATGGTTATACCTGAAAGGAGCACCTACAGGACTTGGTGGAGACTGGTTTCCTTGAATAGGCCTCAAAATTCTGTCAAAGGACAAACAGTCACAGTCAAAAAGCAAGAAAGATATTAGTAGCACTTATATAGAGGCAATTCAGTAACACTATGTGCAAATAATTCTACTGTTTCGATGCATTAGGTTTCACTGCCTGAACAGAATTGATCACAACTTAAATTCCCTCATGAGGTTAGTATCTGTCAATGAGGTGACCAGGTCACCAGGCTGTCATTACGGCTAGAGGCAATGTATGACATAGATGGGTCAGTGAGTTACATAAAATGACCTTGTGTAGTATTTAGTTCCCAGGAAAAGAGTTTTGCCTGAGGCAATTTGTGGTTAAATGTTGATCCCTCACTACAAGAGTTATTACCATCGATTTGGTTGAAAAAGGAGGTGAGTCATGATCAAATCTGTTCAGGGAGTAATACTTAATGGCATTTTTTGCCAAATTTATCACACATTTAAATCCATGTGTACTTTCAAATTGCCTCTTTACATGTACATATCAAAACTGAACTGAAAGAGAAACAAAAAAATAAGAGAATTTTTTTAACCAAACTAAAAAATACACATTATATAAGAACAAATAAGTGGAAAATGGTGAATACAAAATAGATTGAGCATCAATGAGATCAACAAGGAAATGTGTGTAAGAAGATTTTTCCTCACAGTCTAATAACAGAACTAAGTAGTGCATAAATTGGTGATAAATGAAACTTCTTACTAAAGAAATATAATAGTAAAACTAGAAATACAACTTGAAACTGAAAAGTCAAACAAAAAGATTTTTCACTTCAAAGAAAATCTGAAACAATTTTTCAACACTCGTTTTGTATCCATATACCGTATTTAGTCAAATAAACGCCCCAGGGGCGTTACATTTTCCCAAGAGGCGTTTATTCAAGGTCAATTTTAGAACGATAATTCCTGTTAAAATCATTAGGTAAAATTAAAATTCACACTAAAATGACGAACTATGAACTAGAAACACTGACTTCTGCTTCACTTCCGGGTTTCCAATCGAGATTTTCGCCAAAAAGTGACGCTATTATCGACCATGTGAGCAACTTGGTAAGCTTACTACACAAGATAGCATGGAAATATCGGCATTTTTTAAACATCTTGGGGGCGACTATTTGACGAAATACGGTATTTCAGAACCGCTCATTGTCTGTCATGGATGCAGAAAGAGGGGCGAGTGGGGAAATGATGCAAAATGAGATGAAAAGAACTGGGAGAAAACAAAAACATTGCTTGTGAGGAAGAAATCAGGTTTCTACATCCCTGATTGTCTGCTACCATGGACAATGTCAACTTGTAATTGATCCTGTTCCACTTCCTTTTACAACGCAAAAAGGCAACTTTTCTAGGCATTGTTTACATGGTGCCTTCAGGAAAGAAAATTTCCTATTACTATTAAGACCAAACTGTGAGATGGATTGCATTGCTGAAGGCGCAAAATTAACCATAAGGCACAATGTTTTACCACCACATTCAGAAACTCAATCATCGTCAAAAACTTGAGAATCAGAATCAGATTCCAATTCTAGGGCATCCCTCTATCATACCCAGAACCCATAGAGGACCTAATCCAAATACATCTTTCATCCATATCTGGTGGAGAGGGATATTCTTGAAATATACAAAAACAAAAAAGTGAGCGCTGCAAATTTTTTGTATTTTTCCTTGACATAAGTTTTGTGTAGGAGTATTTGTTTTTTAATTTCTCACCTATTGCCACCAACACTCTTTGGTCTCTTCATTGGTCTTTGGTTGGTTGTCCTAGCAGGCTGTTTAGTTGCATTCATCACTATATCCTCAAGTTTTCTGAAAGGTAAAAATGTTGTATAGAAGAAAAGGGTGAAACCCAAAAACTCATTTGATAAGGTTTACCCAGAACTGCATTCTCTTTAATATTATCTGCAATGGATATTATTAATGTGTGATGTACAGGTATGGCATGGGAAATTATCACACACAAAGTGTCACACCAGGAGAGGCTAAATGCCGAGCCTGGTATGACACTGAGCACACTCAAATTTCCCAATACTAGTAATGATGTACAATGCTCAATGCATTAAACTTAGCAAAACAATGAAAACAAATTCACTAAATTTCTATTCAAAATAAACCACTCCTAGAAGGATTGTGGAACATTGCATACATGCTCAATGAATAGATATGATTCAGGAATATGCACTTACTCACTAGGTACAACATTTTTCATATGTAGGGGTATCCCAATCTTTTCCTAAATATGATGGTCTCAGTGGTACAAATAAATCTTCCAACAATCTTATTTCAAATTATTTTGCAGACTGCTTGTTTATTGGGCAAATTTGTCTCGATATACAACTCATTCTGCCTGATCACATTACATAATCCAGGGCTTTCCAAACTTTTGTTTTATTTGACCCTAATTTAATGAGACTACACAGCATAATGCAAAATAATGTTGTCACATGGCGAAACAGTTTTACCTTTGTGTCCGCCTGCTTATTTGCGCAATCTGTTCAAATTTGGAAGCAGACTTTCACTGTAAATAGTACAATGCACTTTGATGAATGGTGATGAGAGGCAACAGCTGCAGGTAACCTATGCATGCCAATTTCTCTTCAAGGAGGTGAAACCCTTCTATAATCACCCAACAGTTGTCACCACCACCCCCCCCCCCTCCTTTCAGTCAAGGTCTGCAACCCCTTAAAGAAATGCATAATTTGGGAAGCCATGACATACACTGATGACTTACTTGGCTTTGTTTTTCCTTTCTAATGCTTTCAAGGTGGCTGTTGATAATGGTTTGGTCTCTACTGGGGTATTTCTACTGCTAGAATAATCATCAGGACTCTACAAACAAAACATATTACAACTGGAATAAAATATGACTAATGTTCTATCAACACAAGTTCACATCACAGTCACCTATATGGCCCATATGGAATGTCTTTCCACACCATTCAATGTAGTGTACTACACAAAATCTGTTCAGCTTATAATTGGCGAAAAAAATGAGATTCATAACATCGTATATTGATATAGAATGGCATGCACGCAATTGAGTGCAGCACTCATGCTAGTTGTGCGGTGCATAATGCTTGAGTGGCACACGCGTTTGTGAATTTATGTAAGTTGGGACTTTACTGACACGCGAAACAACAAAAAATGAATATTTTTCACCAATTATAAGCCGATAAAGATTGTATGTCAAGTGTATTCAAGTTAAGTTTATTTGCTGTCATCTCAATTCACATCAATGTTATAAAATGGAAAATGCAGATAAAGAATACATTATTAATTAGTAAGAAAAGCCATAAGAACATGAAGAAGTGAAATGTGGATGCTGCAAAGATGCAGAACGGAGGCTTTTGGCACCAAATCTGAACAAAACTGGGTATTTGCTTTTCACGGTGTATGAAAAAAAAAAGAATCAAGAAATCAATTTTTTGGCTTAATTCCTTGGAGGGTTCTAAAGACTGGTTATTGCATTCCACATACAGGCTCATTAAAATGTTAAGCTTACAATCAAGGGTATAATTACATTAATTTGTAATATTTGTCCAAAACTGGTATAGTTTTCCATTCATTACCTTTTCATACGTCTTGCGTAGTTCCTGTTGTTGTAGTATTCTAGACTGGGCTATAATGGCCATTCTATCTCTTACAGGCATTGTTTGGAATGTGTCATACAACTCATTACGTGCAGCACTTAGCTAGAAGTTAGAACATAAAAAAAAGTTTAGATTTGTAATATCATTGGGCTACTAGTATTCCAGTTAAAGCCATATTACAGCATTTCTGTAAAAATAAATTAGTATTTATTTTCCATAAAATGTTAGCTTTTACTGTCAGATATGTACCCTTTTAATTTTGAGCCGAACAAGTGAAGTAAAGCATAGAAAATTGGAATTTACAACTAGCGCCCATGCATGTTACTCCCGCGGTTGTAATACGGTACGTTCCTTTGGGTGTGTGTGTATGTGTATCCCGCACACCGTGTACGTACTGTGCATACGTGTTTGACTAATATTTCCATCGTAATAATAAAACGCCGGATCCATCGTTTTATTCAAAATCTCGGATTTTGACAAACTACAGCACCTAAAGTCTTGATTTTTGCAGAGTATCTTTATTGACTAAAGTACATTACAATCATGTAAAAACCAGAATTTAAAATTTTTTTGAGGGCATTCTCCTCAACAAATGTTATAATATGGCTTTAACATTCATACACCCCCCTATGGACGATATGACCTTAATCTCCTACACAAGGAGTGTGAATTTCAAAAGGAGTTATCCATTCAGGTAGTCCCATTTGAAATTCACACTCCCTGTGTGGAAGTTTAAGGTCATGTCTTCCATAGAGGGTGAATGGATTTCAACTGGAATAGCACATTATCACAACTGAATTTAAAAAAAAAAAAAAAAAATTGAATAAAACTCCTTTGGGTTTTTTTTTTAAGTTTATATAATTTTGCTCTATACTAGAGTCCGAAGTTTTCCGTTTTACGGAAAACGGAAGAAAATCACGGAATCGGAGGTACAACACGGAAAATGACATTTTTGTATGATGTGACAAAAATTGTTAAAAGATAAGAGAAATAAATGTTTAAAAAATTAATTGTGTATGTCAATTTTTATGATAAAAGTACTGTTTAATAATACCGAAATAAAGGTATATTACCAAGGTATGAACCCCTATATCCCTCCAAACATCGTAATAGTCGGCCTATTATCGTGAGAATATTCCAATCAGAGCATATTGATCGCGATATTGAACACTTTATTGTGACATTAATATCATTGTTTATACATTTTAAGCTTTATTCATGACAGAGATTTACAAATTTTACAACACGGATTACAACACGGAAAATGGATTTTAGAAAACGGTAAACTTCGAACTCTCCCCTATACTGAACATTCTCATTAATTGCACAATAATATCAAAGTTTATTTATTAAAGGATTTAAAATGGGAGATAAGGACTCTCCCATGCTATATCACAATGGAAAATCTTCCACATTGGATTGTCACACAAGGGAACAATAATTATATAATATTGAATGGCTTTGAGTGTGATACAAGAATATACTAGACTTAGCTGTGGTCTAAGACCACGAACACAGCCGTGTTGTGACCCCTTAATGACCCTAAAATATATGAAAACCCCATAGATATTGGCTAATATCAATGTATGTGTGCACGTGGCATCACTTTGCCATGTTATTTGTGGCAGAAGGGGCATTTTGAAGGTTTTTGTCTCAGACCGGAAGTGACACCTTAATGACCTTTTAAAAAAAAAAAAAAAATACCACGTATACACTGAGTAACATCAATTCATGTGTGAATGTACCGTCTCTGTGCTATATTTTTCTTGGCTGATAAAGTTTTTGAAGTTATTTCGTTTTATACCGGAAGTGACCCCTTAATGACCTTTGACCCCAAATCTGTGTACACCCCATTGACACTGGGTAATAACAATGCATGTGTGCAAGTGGCATCACTGTCCTACGTAATTTGTGGGAGAAGATGTATTTTAAAGGTATTTTGTTTTATACGGAAATTACCCCTTAATGACCTTTGACCCCAAATAAAAAAATACCATATATACATTGGGTAGACATAATTCATGTGTGAACATACCATCACTCTCCTATATTTTTCTTAGCTAATAGAAATTTTTTCAGGTATTTCGTTTTATACCGGAAGTGACCCCTTAATGACCTTTGACCCCAAATCTGTGTACACCCCATAGACACTGGGTAATAACAATGCATGTGTGCAAGTGGCGTCTCTGTCCTACATAATTTGTGGAAGAAGATGCATTTTAAAGGTATTTCTTTTTATACCGGAAGTGACCCCTTAATGAGCTTTAACCCCAAATAAAAAAAATACCACATATACATTGGGTGACTGCAGATCCTATGTGAACATACCGTTACTGTCCCATGTTTTACTGAGCTAATAAAAATTTTTGAAGGTTTTTCGTTTTATACCGGAAGTGACCCCTTAATGACCTTTGACCCCAAATCTGTGTACACCTTATAGACACTGGGTAATTACAATGCATGTGTGCAAGTGGCGTCTCTGTCCTACGTAATTTGTAGGAGAAGGTGCATTTTGAGCTAAAATCACGTTTTTGACCCCTGTGACCCCTACGTGACGTTTGACCCAACAAGTTTCATGTGACATGTAGGGGCACGGTCAATGATCATTGTGACCAAGTTAGGTCAAAATCGATGTAAGCATGTGAGTGCTAGAGCAAATGTAATGGTTGACAGAAGAAAGAAAGAAGAAAGAAAGAACCTGTAAGAAAAAAGACACAGCCGTGACTAACGTCACGGCTGTGTAATTCGACTCGTGCAATATTTTTCTATCGAGTGCAATATATTCTTGTATCACACGAAAATAAGCCATTCAATATTATTATTATTATTTATATCAGGCTTTTGCTATGCGGTAAAATGAAAAGCTTAAGCTTACCTAGCCACCGGGTTTAACCAATGTGTATTGTAATGTAAGCTTACCTTTTGACCTTCTTGTTTTCTGCTCTTTTCTCTCCAAAAACAATTTCGGAATAATTATTATAGGTTTATTTGTTATGGATTATATTTCCTAAGGTTATCATCATCCAGAATTGCCGCGAATTAAGTTTGTGATTTTACTTGTTTATACAGTACGAAATCTCCTGTGAGCCGTTACGGTGTCTGTATTGTTGTGCTGTTGTATCATGACGTGTGTTGGCGCCGTCACCATGGTAACACGCGCCGCGTACGAGATACGCGTACAATATTAAACAAATATTGTATTGCATCCGGGTATTTTGCAAATATTGTACAATATACAGTTTTATTGTATCGCTCAAAAGCCTGATATAAATAATAATAGTGCATCCACTACAGGCCTTCTTAACCTGTGGATCACAACCCATTTCAGCATGTTTTTGCAAGAAAATCATATGAACCATTTTGGTAATTTTACAGAAGCACTTTAATGTTTCAGTTTTTTTACTTATTTATTATTTTTAATTACAAATTAATCAATTGCTTTTAAGATTCACATTCCACCAAAAACTAAATTTTGACAAAAATGGCACAACCTTCTTGCACTTGCCAGACAATTTGGGGTTGCATGACAAACTTAATAGAAAACAAACAAAATATTGACATGGGGAGTGCAAGTGACAAGGATGGGAGAGAACTCCTGGTCAAAGGCAAAATTTTGACCATTGCAAAATCAAAATGAACTGGCATCTTAAAAAGTGTGTATCGCAAATGTTTAAACATGCATGTTATTGACAAAACCACATTATCCACATTACTACCCAGTTTTGATAATGATGAAATTGAGGTACCCAGATGACCATTTACCTGTGAAAGTAGTCTTTCTGCTAGTGCTACATCTTGAAGTGTCAGTCTGCCTTGTTTGATTGGGGTTTCTGCTTGGAAGTCATCTACAAAGTATACGGTATCCTGAAAATACAGAAATCAATCAATCATAATAATTGCTCATTCACTCATCACCAACCAATCACAACCATAATTAATCAAATAATCAATTGATTGAAATTGCAAATGGTTCTGTATTTCAAACCCAGATGATGCATCTATGCTGCATATATATAAAATTCACTTCAAGACGTTCCATATCAAGCAGCATGTGTAAGTGGTGGTACATAAATATGGTTCTAAAAGAAGTAATACAGTCCAACCTCTTTTATCCAGCCATGATGGGACTAAGCACTGTCCGGATAAGTGAAAAATCCGGATAAGTGAATTACTGCATTGACTGGCCCAAGTACTGAAATTGTGACAACAAAATATTGTTTTAACATGGGGTAATAAACACTAAAAGATGGCTTAAATGAAACATAGATATGTCATTCTAAGCATTCAGAGCATGGAATTAAGGTGTAAAATCATCAAAAACACATATTCCTGTTAAGATTTCAAAGCCGGATAACAGAGAGATCTATATAAAAGAGGTCCGGATAAGAGAGGTTGGACTGTATCCACAAAGTTGGGCAAGAATCACATTCCTCTGATTCTTATCAGATTGGAACCACTGCACATGAAATTCATTATTTTCTTTTGAACTTACCCTTATAGTTTTAATGATGCTTTGTACTTTCTGAGTTTGCATTAGTCTTCTAGTAAGGTAACCCTTCACTACAGCTGACACACGTTCAAACTTAGCTTGCATAGATGGAGAATAAATCTGCAAATTCAAACCAGATATGTTACAAATATTAAAATTTAGCTTTATGGAGTTCTCCAAGGTGAGAGCTACATGGATCGAATCCATGGGTTCCTACAGTCACCCATGGAAAACAGGGTACTGAAAAACACTACACAATGTCCACATCAGCCATGGTTGGTTTTGTAATTGTTTACATTGCATTTAATAATAATTCCCTCAGAACAGGCAATACAGATTCCAGACAGATAAAATTTACCTAATATCAGTTTTAGTTGCCCTTAATAACTCCAAATTGACAAGACATTAAATTCTATTTGCTCATTTTCATACCAAAATCAAGGAAAACATGGTTTTGTTATTACAAAATAACAGGAAAATCATACAGTTCATTTCTGGTTAATTGCAGCAGGCCACTTGAGATAATCAATATTGGTACTTGAATGGTATGGTTGGTTGGTTGGTTGGTCAGTGACTTCTGCTCATTGTAAGACTGACAGTAGCTGACAGTGTTGTAAACTTGATTGCATAACATTAGGATTGCCAACTTACAGTGACTTATATCCTTTGTATTTGAGTTGTCAAATTTATGGATTAGTTACTGTCAAATGAAGTAAACAGTATTTAATATCAACAAAACATGCTGCTGCAGAACTCTATGCCTGTGTGTGTGTGTCCGAGGGCCGATGACTGGGCTGATGACACACATTCGATGGGTGTAGGTGAGAGCATTTTTGATGCAATCAATCAAATGTTAGTGAAAAATAGCTACTTTTCTCTTTTAATTAAAATAAAAATAATTTTAAATTGATAAGTTGCTGCCTTACGTGGAAAGATTATGTTTATTATTTGTCCAACAAGCAAAAGCTCTACTTGCGTACAAATTGGTAAAGGCCGGGGCAGATAGACGAGCGGGCACTGCACTTGCTAAAAGTTTGATTGGCCAAGCAACGCATTACGTTGATATAATGTGCTATGCCAGTGCACACATGCATGCGCTTTTCCCCCCTATTTATTCATGCCATTTGTTTACCAACACACACAGATGGGATTTAAAGCTTGTGAAATATCCTGAAAGTAGTAGAAACACCTGAAAGACAGCATGAAATTGGGCTAAAAATACCCAAAACGGGCTCAAAATCAATACAATTGCGTAAATTTTGGCCACAAAAAAATCCTGAAGAATTACACCCATTTCACCGCTTGTTTTACCGGCACCCGACTTGTTTTCACTGGTGTTCAGGACTTGTAACATCTTCTCACCCTCGTTAGCCCAGAACTGGTATTTCATTCTTATGAAAATGTACTCTCTTAGACAGTAGAAATCAACACAACATCTTTAAATTTGTAATTAAGTGTCAGAAATGTACTGTTTTTGGCAGATAACAAGATTGGCAATCACTCACACAATCAGACAGAACGTGTAAGTAGCTCTTGAACCCAATATAATATTTTCAAATCCAGTCTTGACTTACATGTGAAAATATCAAACTTGTTTACTTGATGTCAATATTTTGTTCAATATCGCAATGGCCTAAAATGACAACATACCTTTTGCCTTCTCACATCACTAGCAGGCATCCAGGCATTTAAGGCACTTCTCTCTACATCCATATAATCCAAGTCTATACTCCTATCATGTGAACGCTCCAGGTAAAAAGGCATGCTACGGTTATCAGCAGTCTCTGATACATTGCTATAGCTTGTGTTCATAGTACTGAGTTGTGAGCTGTGAGTGTGTATGGCAGGAGAAGAATGAGAGTTGGGTATGAGAACTGGCGGTGGGAAGGCATTTTCTAGGCTGTCTCTTAGGGAGGGATTGGTTGCGTCACTGCCACGCTTCATTGGTTTTGCTGAAAGAAGAAAAAGTAACAAAAATAAGCATTTCTTTCTCATTTAAAGGTCTATCCTGTGATTTGCTCATCCGGAGGATCATAAAAATGATAAAATGCAAGCGAAGTTATGACAATATCATCACCAATGGTCACATGACCAAAACAGAATAATTAACCACTGACTCCAAACACTTGTGGATGCAAGTACAGACAACCAACGCTCCAAAAACCATTCTTATACTAAGATAAAAATATCTTTGGAACTTGCACTTGTCCTTTGTGTATTCTCTTACCTTTCACCAATATTTCAGTTGGAGATTCTTCATGTCGTTGGTCATCATCCTGTGATGATTCTTCCATGCCAAATACAGAGGAATAAATCTTGGATGCATCCTGCTGGTTGAATCTCAGCTCTAGTGATGCCATTTCTTTCTGCAGTGCTAGTTGTTCCTGTAAAATAATATATAATAAAACATATAAAGTGGTAGCAGTATTAATTCAAATGACTACTTCATCTGTGATTAATTGTAACAATTTCAAAATCTCCTATAAAACTCACAGATTCTACGATTCTGAAAGGAGTAAATAATGTTCAATTCCATGGGAAAAGGTACTTCATCAAGCAACTACAAGCAGAATGACACCCTTGCACCGTAAATGTGCAACCCACACAAAGTTAGTGATTTGCGGTGTACCGCCCTGCTGACTAAATCATCAGAAGGTTAAGAAGGAATCTATTCATAAATTCAAGATATAGATGTGTCCTTCTTAGACCTACGGTGACATACACAAGTGGACCCACCTATCAAATTATGTTGTTAAGGGAAGGGATATGAACGTTTGGACAGTATTTATTGTGGGACATTAGAGCACATCAGACATATCGAATTGCATTCTGAATATGAAGAATGTCCTTCTGATATCAAATAATTTTGATTTTTTGAAATTCGCAATGTAATACATTTTATGGCAAATGATTAAAAATTGATATTTTTGATATTTAGCAGTACTCAAAGTAAACTTTATAAATCTGATGATTTATACTTAAAGTGTATGTAGGTGGGATGAAAAGCCAACGATCAATTGAAAATTTTGACCTTTCCTATTGAAGATATGAATTTTTTTTTCCCAAAACACCACAAAAAATTAGGTCTTTTTGGGAAAAAAATCCATATCTTCAATATGAAATGTCAAAATTTTCAATTGATCTTCGGCTTTTCCTCCCAGCTACATACACTTTATAAAGAATATATCATTAGATTTATAAAATTCACTTCGAGGACTGTTATATATCAAAAATGTGAAAAATATCAAATTTTAATAATTTGTCATAAAATTTGTATTATATCGTGAATTTCAAAAATGAAAATTACATGTATATGATATCAGAAAGACATTCTTTGTATTCAGAATGCAATTTGATATGTCTATATGTCTATGTGCTCTCATGTGCCACAAAAAATACTGTCGAAATGCTCATTCCAGATCCCTTAACCTGCTACAATTATTAAATAGTGTGAACATTCTCATTGCTCCAAATATAGCACTGCATTTCATGTGTGTAAGCATACCTGATGCTGTGATGTGTAAGTATTTCTTCTAGTCTCTTTCTCTTACCCCAATATCATTTCCAGTGGTTGCACCAGGAATTTTTTCGGGGGCATTGGGGGCAAAGTGAATTTCAGGGGCAATTGTGGAAATTTACGTAATTTTGGGGTTTTTGCCTCAAAAGTGGGGAGGGGGGTAGGGGGAAGGCCCCCTAACCCCCCCCTGTAGCGCCGCCACTGATCATTGCATTTTGTGTGTGAGCCTACCTGATGCTGTGTAAATAGCATTTCTTCAAGTCGTTCTCTCTGTTTCTGTTCCAATTGTTTCCTCATCAGTTCAAACTGCTCTAGTTGGAGACGAACAAGATTGTCTTCAGTCAAAACCGGTTCTTCTATGTGACACATACAAAACAAGACGATGAATCATTATTACCGTATTTCGTCAAATAGTCGCCCCCCCCCCCTCAAATAAACGCCCCCACCACTTTTTTTAACCAAGATGTTTCAAAAATGCTGATATTTCCATGCTATCTTGTGTAGTAAGCTTACCAAGTTGCGCACATGGTCGATAATAGCGTCAATAATTGGCGAAAATCTAGATCAGAAACCCGGAAGTGAGCCAGAAGTCAGTGTTTCTAGTTCATAGCTCGTCATTTTAGCGTGTGTTTTTACTTTACCTAATGATTGTAACAGGAATTATCGTTCTAAAATTGACCTTGAATAAACGCCCCCCTTGGGACAATGTAACGCCCCCGGTGGCGTTTATTTGACTAAATATGGTATGTAGATCTAGTACAAGTTGTTCTTAAAACCATTTGGGACACTAATCTTTACATGCCAGTCTAAATAAAGTAATAGCATATCAAACTGAATTGAATGATTTGGAAAAGGAGCATATTTTCTGTTCTGAGAATAATATGCTTGTAAGTTGCAACAAAAACATTTATTCATGGATGTGGGCCACCAATGAACTTATCTAAATACTGTAAAAGTGGCAATTTTCAAGCTGGGAGTACTACGCCCATTGCATTTTTTTGCACTTTTTTGCATTTTGTGAAGTACCGCTTAATGTAAGGAAACTTAGAATCGCAAATTTAAAAACAAGGGAAACAGTTCAAAATTGGCACAGTGCAAAAAAATCACAACAAAAAAGTTGTTAATTATATCAGTTTGTTGTTTTAAAATTCAAAATTGAAATTCAAGCATTACGTTACCTTTCTGTTGATCTCCAGGAGGTACACTTGAGCCACTGTCCCTCTTTTGGTCCACTCTTCCAACTTCAGACTTGGCAGTTCCCATCAGTGTTTGATCAGTACCACCTAGTTCTAGGCTACGACGAACTGTGGGATGCTTATCTACCAACACCTGAGGGCTCCCTTCATCACTTGCGTATGGTGCCTCATTTCTAGCCTGAGCATCTAACAAGGCTGGTGACGGGTGATCTAATGTGTACGAATTCCTACGGACACGTTTCGGCGGGGATTTAAATTCATCAGTTGATGTCCCCTCCCCTTCGGATTTGCATTGAGTTTCTTCATCTTGATAACAAGATTTTGACACATTTGTCGCTTCTTTGTTATTGCTAGTTACAAGTTGTGGCTCACTACCACTTTCAGTATTGCTTGATTCTTGTCCAACGGGTGCCCCTCGGACAAGCCCGCCACCTTCCTCCCTGTCCCATTGAATGGAGCGGCCCCATCTGTGTAAGAGGCAAACGGATCATGTACTTCACAGAGGGTTGAATTACTACTGCTGCTGAATAGACTTAGAGGCAGTGTACACGACTGACCTACAGTGTCAAGAGTGACATGTGTTGAATGAGTTCCACTTAGAGTATGGGCACTACTCAGAGTTGAAAACTCCTTATCCTCCGTTGTTGAGATTTGGTTATTACTAGGTTTGTCATCACTAAACTGATCGTTTGTCTCTTCTGGCGATGTTGTACTCTGCTCTTGCGTAACACCAAGGTCGGGATTCACAAACGATATTGGTGTAGGTAGACCTCGGTATTCACCAAGATAACTCAAATTGGACTCGCTTTCAGCCCAGCTTTCTCTCAAATTATCTGTCATTTTCAAATGATTGTGAAACAGGAATGCTTCTTTATCCAATGAATGTTCTTCGGATTCTTGATGTTTACTGAATCCAATAGCGGTACTCTGAAATGGTGGGTTAAAGTCCCGTTCCATGTTGGTCCTATTTGTATCGGTGTAATTATCAACACCATCCTCAGCAGCGATTACAGTCCTATTGAGGGCGCTTCCTTCACTGCTACTAGCACTGCTTGATATTGACGGTGGAATAACATTAGTCTCAGGTGTAGTCAAAGATGGTTTGGTGGATTTCAAGTGGTGGGTACTATCTGGTGGATTGGTTTCCTCAATCGTTGCATCATTATCGTCACTTTTAGCTTCTAACATACTATCTATTTCTTGCAGTATACTTGTGGCTTCCTTCTCACAAGTTTCCCTATCTTCTTGTTCTTTGTCCTCTATCGATTTTATTGCTTCATTGTAGTGCCACTTTTCTGTGTCACTTAATCCTGGCAGTGTGACGTTATTAATACTCTGGGTGAAATCTGGGGTTTCGCTTTCTTCACGTGGGGCGACTTCACGTGGGGTGCTTTCCCTTGATTCTTGTTTGGTAACCTGCAAATGTAGAATTTTGAAAAAAGTTTGTGAATTTGGGAGTTCATGATTCAGATAAACAAATTGCTATAAGCAAGATTGATCTCAATATTTTGTTTACACAGGTCTATTGATTCTCATCACAAAACTGCATTGATTATCATGACAAGTGGCTACAGGTCAAGTCAGTGGGTGCTAAGCAAGTAACATCATCAAAGTGGTTGTGAGCATTTCGCAGCAATGTCACACTTCCAAGACTAGTTTTGAACCAACAGCCATATAGGATTGGCATGCTATGCTGCCACCCCATGACAAAAGAACACATGTATGTAACTGACAATATTGATCTTTTTGAGATAATGGACAAAAACAGTTGATTGCTCCTACAGACTTGTACACGTAAACCAATTTCAGAAGGGTTAAAACTATGTTTGGGGATTAAAAATTGGGGTATTTTAGATATCATATATACCTGTGTCAAAAGAATCATTAATGCCCTTTTGTCATGGAGGGGCAGTATGGATACGTGTTTATGTACCATAGTTATTTGAATTATTTTGATATTATATCAAAAGAACACAAGCCATTCTAACCCTGAGGTTGATGATTTTTCTACGTTCACTGGTTATTACAAGTAGCACTCACCTCAAATCTGTCGACAATATCTTGCACTGTGTCAAGAAGTTTGCGTCGCCGTCTTGCCGCTATATCTCGCTCTTTCTTTATAGCTTCCTCCTTGTAAGCTTGCATTTCTAGTCTGCAAGCCAGGCTTAGCTGTAATATTAAGAACATTTTATTGAAAAATATTAATTTGATTAACTAGTACAAATGACAATGCCTCCTGTGTAAATAGTTTCAGTAATTAAAACAAAGAAAAGTGTTATTGCTGATCAGAGCTTGAATATGGTACTTTACTGCTGGTAATTACGATTTATAAATTGTCTGTGCGCACAGTTGTAAATTTAAGCATTGCAAATCAATCTTGCCTAAGGTACTCATTAAACAAAACTGTTTTTTTTTAGTTTATGGTAGAACAAAATAAACTATTTAAAAAAATAACCAGACCTGTTGATTCTGACAGGTAAGTTACAATCTGTGCTACACACATATAATCAGACAAGTGTGAGCCATTAAGATTGATACTGATATGTAGTTGACTCTTCATGTATGTCAGATTTTATGCTTTAAACCAGATCTGAATGAATATGGCAGATAAGTAGGCTTTTTGCAGGCATAGTAACAAAAGCCTCCTGCCTACTATTCTTTGGTCCACCTCAAGTTTGGTAGTGACCGTAAGTGTGCATTTATCTGGTCGCCGCGTCGAATCGTGCACATAATTTTAATTGCACAGACTCAGAGTGTGACCAGAATAACATTCTAAGTGACTGGGCTTTTGCCTCCTCGGAACACCAAGGCTGTTTACACTGTCTAAGCCCTGTTGGGTACAAATCAAAGTTTACAAACATTACAAAATCTATTGTGTACACATACCACTGGTGGTGGGATTGGTTGTCCATTGAATTTAATGACAGACACATAACTACTATCAGGCACAGTGTACATGTCCTCAGCTGACTGATAATCCGTTGATGACATATCGGGTGTAGGGAAGGTTACATCTGATGTGACATTGTGCAGACTTAGTAGGCTTGCCATCTGGGCTTCCAATTCAACCAGTGATGAGTTGACTGGACCATCCTTGTCCTGGTGGTGGACTTTTGAGGATTCACTTTCTACTTGGGAAACATCCATGGTGCTATACATTTTAAGGTAAAATAAAAAGATATTTTTGACATTTAAGATTGATAAGTTTGACAGATTAAGATAAAAGTTTGACAAAATCCGGTATACATGTAACTTAAAAGGTACCGTATGCATTCCAATAAGCGCCCAGGGTGCTTAACAAAGTCATTTTGGGTGGGCACTTATTTTTACCTGGTTTACCTAATTTTTTCCATAAGGGGCGTTTATTAGAGATGATTTTACATAAGGGTCCTCAGACGTTATAGTAGCTTTTCTGATGTAGAAAATGTATTGCAAGTTTACACCTAGGACTTGCAGTCCTCCATCTATTTCACTGTATAATGGTACCCTTTAGCAAATTGAAATACCCTGGGTGGGCGCTTATTGGGGCATGGGCGCTTATTGGAAAGAATACGGTACATGTGTGTATAGGGAAACAGTTTATTTTGCCTTTTGCGAGTGCACCTACACAATTCCGCTAAAACCTGCTAGGGCACCAACTTAAGTAATCACATACTAAAGAATGTGTTCATTTTGAGGGCACCAATGCAATGGCATGAAGCACCCAAGGTAAACTGTCTTTAGTGCCTCTCATTATTTTTTCAAAAGCACCATAAGTGCTCTGGTAGCAATGTTTGGACAGTATTTTTGTGGGTCATGAGAGCACATCAGACATATCAAATTTTTATTGCATTCTGAGTACAAAGAATGTCCTTCTGATATCAAATAATTTGGATTTTTGAAATTCACGATATAATATTCCACATAATTTTATGGCAAATGATTAAAAATTTATATTTTTGACATTTAACAGTCCTTGAAGTAAACTTTATAAATTTATTAATGATAAATGATATTACTTCAAAGTGTATGTAGCTGGGATGAAAAGTTGACGATCAATTAATTTGAATTCATATAAATGGTACTGCTAGCATGATTTTAATTTTATAAGTTTGTCATTTATTAAAATGACGACTTTATTTGTTCATTATTTTACATGATAAATCTCTAGTACTGATATAATTCCTGTATTTTTATTTATTTTAAAATCATGATTCATTTTCATTTATTTTTCATTTTAAATGTATTTTTATTTATTTTTAAATCTGCTGACCAGTGTCAGCTGACCGTGGGTGATGGTACTCAAGTACTTTTGGCTTTTGATACCACGGATTAATCAAAGTCAAGTGGTGACTTCCTATAAAGAGATTGATAATTGATTGACGTTCCCCTTGGGTTATGCCCAGCGAGGTCACGTCACACTCGGTGTGACATGCCCTGAACTCCAAATAACTTTTGTAAGCGACAGACAAATTGCAGGAAAGCGTGCCAATTTAAGCTTCCTCTAATATATATTGCACATAACATACAAAGTCACAAACTTACAAACTTCAATATGAACTTCAAATACAGCAGACCAGCTGTTAATTATTACCGATCCTGTAGAATAACTTACATAATCTTCAATTTCATGGAATCCCGTTGCTCAGGATTGCAAATGTCATTTTTATCTGTCAAATGCGCTGTGGATGTGCTCAGAGATTTTATGATATGCTCCATAAATCACATGTGTGAAACTGACTTTATACCACTCGGTCGCTTTCACAGAAAAGCGAAGCCTCTGGCTACCTCGTGGCACTGGGCATGACGTCATCATGGACGTGTACAAAATTTCCGACGGGCGCCTTATTTATTTATAACCCGTTTTGTGATTGGTTTTTTGAGGTTTCTTCAATTTTATTTTTATTTTTTGAAATTCAGTTTAACTTTTCAAAAAATATGTCTAGGAAGTAGAGATGCTTTCTATAGCCTTGCTATATACAAGAAACACTTTTAAAGGTTTTATGATGGTTAGAGGGGTCTATCTCTCAGAACAACAAATAAAAAGAGGCCTCCTCCTTTTTCCAGGCACTAAAAACAGCTCTAATTATGGGTATTTACATCGATTTTGCGATAAAAAATAAAAAATAAAAAGCCCCCTCTTCCTCCTTTTTTTTTTTTCAAAAACCCGGACGTGAAACATGTTTTTTATTTTACTTGGCCTAACAGGTAACTTTTATAGGTCATAGGACGATAGTATAGTTGTTCAGTTGTTCGACGTATACCCTTGGTGGGTTTGAACGGTAAAACAAAACGTAAGCTTACCATTTTCATGATTTTCGCCTAGTATTTTCTTCTTCTTCTTCTTTCTTCTTTGTGATACTGCACAACGTCCCTTATGGAACTAGACGAGCAGGAAATAATGGTGTGCGCGTGTGTTGTGCTTAGTCCTTGATGTTGGAGTCTTGTGCTTTAATTAGGTTGCTTGTTGCTGTTTTGAACTGGTTGGGGTTTGTAATGCTTGTAATATCTGGTGGTAGATCGTTCCAATCCTTAATTGTTCTTGGCACGAATGAAAATTTGAATGGGTCGATACGTGTGTGCTACTCAATGTATGATGATGAACTTGATCTTCTGGTGATCCTCTGTGCCGGGTTCAGGTAGTTTTGGACTGGCAGCGCTAGATGTCCCCCATGGCTTTTTGTAGAATACATAAGCGATTTATCTTCCTCCTTGTTGATAACATGTCCCAATCTAGCTCCCGTATGAGTTCATTTACACTAGTCTTCCAGTCATAATTATTGTGCACCATACGTGCTGCCCTTCTTTGAATTTTACCTACTTTTTGGATTAATTCTTTTGTGTGTGGGTCCCAAATGGCGGAACAATACTCCACTGTGGGTCTTACCAGGGCAGTATATGCAGCCATTTTGGTTTCTTTGGTGCATGAGCCCAAATTCCTTCTCACGAACCCAAGGGTTTTACTAGCCTTTGCTGTAATTCTGTTGATGTGTGTGTTCCATTTTAAATCCTGTTGAATGTCTACCCCTAGGTAGTTGTGTGTTGTTGTTTCTTCAAGCACTGAATTACCCAGTTTGTATTTGTTGATGATTGGTGTTCTGGAACCAGGAATACGGAGCAGAAAGCATTTGCTAGGGTTAAAGCTCATTTGCCAACAATTTTCCCAATTTGAAAGGGACTCCAGATCTTTTTGGAGGAGTTGTGTATCTTGAATAGTGTTGACGTTCCTATAAATAACACAATCGTCGGCAAAGAGACGCACGGTGGAATTGAGATTTTCAGGTAAATCATTGATATATAAAAGAAACAACAGTGGGCCCAAGACAGTCCTTTATGGACGCCTGATTTTACCTCGCCCACTCAGAACAATCTCCTCCTACAACGAATTCGCTGCAAACGGTTTTTAAAAATGCAGAGATCCACTCATTGATTTTACCATCAATACCATATTGGGCACATTTGAGTAACAAGCGATTATGGGGTACCGTATCAAATGCTTTTGAGAAGTCCATTATGATTGCATCTGTTTGAGTTCTGTTGTTAAGTGAGAGGGTAAAATCATGTATGGTCTGGATGAGTTGGGTCTCACAGGAATGGCCACTTCTGAAACCGTGTTGTGCATTGCTGAGTATTTTGTGTTTTTCAATATATTTCATTACGGTCATGCGCCATGAATTGGGGTATAGAAAAAGGTGGCGGTGTTACATTTTTTTATTTTTTCCCAAACATTTTGTCCCAGATCTCAAGAATGGATAGGTGTACTGAACTGGATTTGGTCTTATTTTCTTGCTAATTTATCTGGCTACATTTGTGGAAAGTAAAACTTTCATACTATTTGTACTTTGTGAGATATTGCCAATCAAAGGATGTTAAGTCAGGGATGCCGGAGCCTACGGATGAGGAGCCTACGGATGAGGCATGTGTTAAAGTATAGGGAATATTGTTTTTTGGTGACTCTCAAATATATTTTTTACTGTAACTTCATAACCCAGCAAGGTATTGAGATGGATTATGTACCATTGTTTTGGTATTTATGTCTAGTAGGTAATGTGACCAATTTTACTTTAAGCTAGTTTAATTTGTTGTAAATGTGCTGCATTCTGTGTCATGGATCCTAGGCTTTTCCTATACGTTACTGTACTAAGCATGCATTTATGCTCTGAAATGTTCTGAATGTCCTATTTCTTGAATAAGTTACCCTACTTCTGTAAAAGTTATCATTTCTTAGAAGGAAATTTGATGAGGAATTCAAATATGCCATTGGTTTTTGTGTAGGGCATGAAGGAAAAAAGTTTTGATTGAAAATATAATAAAAATCATAAAAATTTTGTACGACTTTTGAACACCCTGTATCTCAGTTAGGCAACATAACTCATCTTTACAAGTTTGCTTTTTTTGAAAGTCTACAATGTTATTAGCACATCTAAAAAGGTTTTAACAGACCAGGTGTTTATGTTAGTAAATAAGAGCGGAACAAAATTGTATACTTTTTGAACCAAAATTTAACTTTACCACCCTATATGACATTTGTGGCACCCTGTATATTGACCAAATGTTTGTATGTGTGTATTCCTGGTACTCTAAGCTTTACAGTGATATATAATTTTATAGGGTTTTGATGAACAGAATATGAATTAGATCAGTTTAAGTACAAAAACATGTAAATTGTTGAATTTTTTAGTATGTAACGCATTTGGCCCCCAATTCATGGCACACGACCTTACATGAGAATGCAGTATGTGTTCAATTAATTTACAAGCTACACATGTGAGAGACACAGGTCTATAATTACAAGCTTTGGAACGCTCTCCCTTTTTAAATATGGGTGTAATATTGGCCTGCTTCCAATCACTGGGCAGCATACCTGAATCAAGCGAGCATTGAAAATGAGCGATAAAGCTGGGGCAATTTCATGCGCGAGCTCTTTCAAAATGCTTGGAAACCCTGCCTGGGCCACAAGCTTTGTTGGGGTTCAAATTTTCAAGCAGCTTCTCAACTCCATGAACAGACAAAGTGATGTTGGAAATTGGTGGGAAATTCCGAGAGACAAAATCTGGAATTGAGGTCATGTCCTCATTGGTGAAGACTGACTTGAATTGTGAGTTCAACAAATCAGCTTTCTTCTTGTTATCTGAAACCAATAAGCCTTGATCTTTTAAGGCATGGATACCAGTTGTGTCACTACGGAGATTTCTCACAAACGACCAAAACTGTTTTTTGGAATCTAGACAGAAGTTCCTGAAATAACTTCTTTGAGTAGCTCTAGTCAACCGGTGTGTGTCCTTTCTTATTTCCTTAAAAGAGTCCCAGTCACTCTCATTGTTACTTTTACGGGCTTTGTTGTATGCCCTTTGTTTACGTTTGTGGTATCTCTTGACTTTGTTTGAGATCCAGGGAGCCTTTTCATTCATTGTCCTATATCATGCATGATTACAAAAACTTATGACTGTAAATATACCTACCTAATCATGTGTTCTTAACAACTGAAAAATAAAATGGTTTGTTGCCATCCGCGCCGCGCCATTTGATCAACGGATGGAAAAATTTACCACTGCCTTTGCGATTCCGCCGTTTCTATAAATTCATTTATTTTTAGCTCAGTTGTAAACACCGTGCTGTTAATGTTAGCTCAGTTGTAAACACCGTGCTGTTAGCGCCAGGCGCGGCAGATGCACAGCAAAGTAGAATGTATGTCCCGTTTGAGTGGGTTAGCCTGGATAAACGAGGTATTGGCAAGTGATAAATAGGGAAAAGTTGTTTGTTTGTTTCAGTTGTTTGTTTGTTTGTTTGTTTGTTTGTTTGTTTGTTTGTTTGTTTAAAACGGTCAGCAATAAAAACGGAACTTCATTTTGATTAAACCTCTATTGTAGACCTAAATCAAAATGAACAATAGGCCTATATCTCATCATCAAAACGAATCAACTAAAATAGATAAGTGGGCCTACTATGATTCTCAGACAAATGAATAGTGTGAAATATAGTGTAGCCTAGGGTGCATCATGCCCCCCTTTTGTCAACCAGATTTTATGTAGCAACCGTCGTTTTATCTTTTCAGTTTCTGTTTCCGTATCCGTATCAGTTTTTGTAAGTCACTGTTATTCTGAAGTGGTAGTCTCCCAGGTGTGACCAATCTTTTATTCTAACCTTTTGTTAGTTACTGAAAATTTGAAGCTCGTGAATTTCAGTTTTCGTTTTGGTATGTTATATTGATTTTTTATAAAACCTTGAGATGTGCGGTTGGGTGCTAATCTAGACAAAAGAAGAGTCTAAATTTTACGGTCCTAAATTCGCGGTAAATTGTACGACTTGTGTTTGGTGTATATGCACTTACCACTCAGTGATGCCAACGCCGCGCCTTAGGCGCATAATTGGGCTACTTGGCGATCACTTGCCGCTACTCAAAAAAGCATGCCGCTACCCCGGGGCCGCTACCCGGCCGCTACTTGTCTAAAATTGGGCTACTTTTGTCAGTCTCAGGCCGCGGCACTAATTTGATGTATTTTCCTTTTAAATTAGCCGATTTATAAAGGTTTTGAGTCTTTGAAGGTCCAAATTGAAATTACAATGGGTTTTGTGACCATTTATTGATCGGTCAGTAACTTCCCAGTAAGTACCGGAAGTTTCAAAGTCAAGTGCTTTTCCGCCCAATTGGGTGTTTTGCGTTCTAAATTCGGGTAAATCCGCCCAAATATCCGGTATTGGGCGCTTTTTTGGAAGCTTTAAAAATTGGGCTACTTGAGAATCCTTTACCGCGGCCAGGCGAGTCAATGCGCCGCGCCTTGACGCTGAAAAGTTTTGGCAACAAATACCACTTACGGCTAGACGTAAGTGGCTCGTAAAAATTGTCTTGCATTGATATATACTAACCATGTTGCCAAGTTATAAGCAAAAGTCTTTCATATTGGCGATTAAACGAGCGTCTTAATTAGTCAAATATCTCCCAATGAGACGCGTACAAGTGGTGATTTGGTATTAAGACCAATCATCAATTACATTGTAAGCCAAAGTCATTTTTAAATAACTCAAAAAGTCATTTTCTCCACCAGAAATACACATAATTTCACTGTGTTAAGTGTCAAATACAAGAAATGTATATGGCAGCTATTTGTTTACATGATTAATTATGGGTTTGGAAAAGCTGCTTCATGTTAAAATGTAATAGTTTTGGATTGCCTGTATCATATACATAGTTGAATAACACCCCAAGTACTTGGGTACTTAGAGCAGCCAATTTCTATGATTAAAATGCATGTTATGTGAATAACTGCCATATGCCTATTGCGTAATGTTCATATGGGTTATTCGTTCAAACTTTCGGGCCACGGAGCTGAGGACCCATAAGACGAACTCGGAATGAATTAAAATTTTGGGAATCTTATTATTTCATCATTTGGCACATTTTAAGACTGGCTACATAAAATCTGGTTGACAAAAGGGGGGCATGATGCACCCTAGTGTAGCCCAATATGCCCTCAACATTTTTAATATATGTTTTCTCAGTTAATTTAACATATTTTTCCTTAAAATATCTAATAATCCTGTTTTAAGTTTTAATTCGTCCATAAAATTAGGAAGTGTCTGTTTGTAAAATTTCGTATTTGGTATAATTAAGGCCTATTCATATATTAAATAAAAAGATTCATACAATGTTCATTTAATTTCGTCCAAATGTACTATGTCCAATAGGGGTTATCAACTTAATGTGTAAATGGTCTTTAAACAAATCTTTTCATACTTCAGTCATTTGATTTCGCATGATGATGATCATAACGCATAAGCGTATGTAGAAGTAGGCCTACATATTTTCTATCTGCATATTTCTTCTTTTTTTTAAAAGTTGTCTTTGTTGCTTCTCATTTTAGCCTGGTTAGTATCATAAACGTGTCATTCAATGACTGGGTAGGACCGTTGGACAATTTTGAACATGCATGCTCCAATATAACCAAAACTTTAGGATCTCGACAGCAAGGTTCTCTGATGACTTTGCTTTTCGTAAAAAAGTGCATTAGGGCATTTTGATCTGATTAAAAATAGGCCTACGCATTATTATAACACATGGAGGACGAATTGCTTTGATAAAGCACAAAACGCGGACAAAACGTGATGAACAAAGATTATATTTCCATGCCAATGCAAGGTGAGACGATTCAATGCACTCTTACTAGGATGAATTGAAATCAAATGAGCAATGAATTGAAAGGTGGACATAACCCCCCCCCCCTACTAATAATAATGATCTTTTGACGAAATGTATATTGCACTAAATGCCCATAATTTTAGAATTCTAACTAATAAAGGTATAGACGCGGTATATTGTTGGCCGGAACAGAATAATTACGAAAGAAAGACATACTGTAGTAAAATATTCTGATGATATAACATTGTTTAGTATGGTAATCTAAAATTTATGTGATTAAATGAGGAGTTGGAATGAGGTATAAAATAATAATAAAAACAAGAAACTCACAGAAGAGCTACGAGAGCTTGAATTGACAAATAATTTCCTTAATAAATTTACTCAACTTAGTTTTATTAATTTTCCAATATCTTGACTGTTAAAAACAAGATTCAGTTTTAAGGTATTCGAATGTAAACTGTTGTTTATCAATAATTTTTTCCTCTACACTACACTCCAAAAATGAAGTGAAATTTTCGTCGCCAATAATGATTAAATTATAGAGAGGGCAAATTCTTTCATCATAAGCAATGTTATAATATTATCTCACCAGTAACAGCTAGTAACTATACATTTTAGTATTTCCTACTATAACTTTCCCAATTTTGAATAAATTGGTCGTGTAATTTCATATTTGATCCAGGGGTGATTTGGATTTTGAGATTGCCAAATATTACTAATACTAATTAACCCGCATTCATCAAGGGTTTTCTTAACCATAATGATCCATACACAGTTAATTTTGTTTTGATTATGTAAATTTCTATAGGCCTACAAGTCTGTACAAAGTTTTACTAAAACTACAATCTTTTACATGAAATTGACCAAAGTTTAATTAGATTAACAATAGGCATGATAGGAGCATGTCCCAGTTCACCATAAATCAATATGGTTTATTATAGGCGTTGTCAAATTACATAAAATCATTTTACAAAATCTAAGATCGGCAAGTTACTTTTCTGCAAGTATAAATGATGTTCTCTTTTTTGCTTTGATGAATTTACAGATAATGCCCAGATAATTGTGGACAACTTCGACCATTTGTATCACCATTAAATGAAAGCTATGAATTTTTCGAATTTCCCCCCCCCCCCCATGAGTTTTATTTCCAGTTTGTGCAATAGCCCCCCCACTAGAGTGAATTGAGAGAGGTTGGAGGTCATTTTGTGTTTCACCAAGGATTGTTCATCTGCATACAATAAAGTGATAACTTTTACAAAAGCAACAGTATCATCAATTCATATTGCAAGTTAGATAAACAAGATCAGAAATCTTTTAAAGGAGGATTTCGTGATCCTAGCATCCTCTTTTTATGACATTTTTCAGTACATATCCGCGAAAAAAGCCTACTCCCAAAATTTCAGTTGATTCCGATTTTGCGTTTGCGAGTTATGCATGATTATGTGTATTACACTGCTCCATAGACAATGCGTAGGCCCTATTGTAATTTCGTTCTGCTGCACCAGAACGAAATTCAAATTTCACGATATCTTTGCAAAACGAATTAATCTGCAAGAAATATTTTGTACATAAACATTATGTAGCCAGAGGTTTCCAGTGATATAAAAATCTCAACTTTTTTTGAGAAAAGTGGGGGATGAGGCTGTGGATCACGAAATGCCCCTTTAAGCAGTGTAGGCCTATCCTTGATTCTGATCAGAAGCTATAGTGGGCTAATCTGTTTTGGGGGTATAGCCGTGAAATTCCAGGAAAACCCCGATTAGGGTATAATAGACTTTTTCACAGTCACTAAACATGCTAAATTGTATGGCTCATTTAATACGTAAAATGAAACGGTATTTAAAGCATTATTCACAGACTACCCATCAAAATATAAATAAACAAGACAAGTGCAAGTGAAGATGGAGAACAACAACGTGGCCGCGTGTAAAATTAATTCATTACCTGGTAAGTTTACTGTAGCAGTCGTGAGTTTCAAGTAAAAACTATTCGAACAAATCAGACTGTATTTTGAGGGGTTTTTGGTAAAAAATAATTGCTAATATAAACTTCAAATCGTGAATACATGATCGCTGAGTTCATCCTGTCATGCTAGTGCTACGTGTACGCGTGTAGAGCATGTGGACTGAATGATGATGATGGTCAATAATTATGGTCATGCATGCATGGTGACTGACATGCACGACAGCTGCACTGCTAGTTTTTAATATATTTGCATATGAGGAATGTCCTTTTGATCATTATAGAATCTATAAAGAAATATAATATATATATATATTTTTTGAAATACACATTTATGGCAAATGTTTAAAAAATGATTTTGAAATTTAAAGGAGGATTTCGTGATCCTAGCATCGTCTTCTTATGACATTTTTCAGTAGATATCCACGAAAAAAGCTTATTCCCAAAATTTCAGTTGATTCTGTGGAAATCATTGGCAGGGAAGATCACAGAAAGATCAGGATGGCAGGCCAGTCATATCCGGCATCCCTGATGAGCATAGGTTTTAGCCTTTTAGGGGGCTATCATTTATTTTCGGAAGGGGGTCCCAAAAATAGGGGGGTCATACAATTTTAGCCTGTTTAGAAGGTGTATCGATGGTGGGGGGATCATAAAATTTTTGTTACCAAAATAGGGGGGGATTTTATTGACACCAACATTTTGTAAAATTTGGGAACCCCTTTCCGAAGGAAACGATAGCCCCAATAGTGTCTTTATCTCTATGGCTTTCCTGATCTTTCTGTGATTTTCCCAGCCAATGATTTCCACATCTCTATAATGATATCCATGCGCATATGTTTTTTGAGGGGGGGCTTTGGTGGTGCAAGCCCCCCCCCCCCCGGGGTAAAAGTAGGGGGTGGCAAAAACGAAGGAGCAGCGGAAGAAGAAGGGGCGGCAAAAAGAATTAGTAAAGAAAAAAGTGGCGGAAAAATTTGAAAACGTATAAAAAATAGTGAAAAAATGGTACTATACATTAAAAAAAATGTCAATAATGACAGAGTGCAATCAGTATTCATGCTGTATTTTAGAGCTCTAATATTTGTAATATCTCCATACTTTTAATAATTTTGTCATCTTTAAACTTCCATGAGTGCAATATGTTTGTATTTATGCAGAGAACATTCAGGATCTGTGTCGTAAGTCTGAAGAGATGAAGAAAGCAGCCTACTGTCCATACAGTAATTTCAGAGTGGGTGCTGCAATTTTAAGTAAAGATGGACAGGTCTTTGAAGGTAATTTTATTAAAAGTCATTCAGAATCTGTATGGGAATGACTGACAAAATAAGGAAGTCATTATTTTGGGTGATTCCAACATTTATGCACCCAAGAGGGTTAATTTTTTAAATGTTCAGCCCCAAGCTGCTCCCCTTCCCCAAATGCCAAATATAAAGGAGCTGTGATGTATTTTTGAGTTTTGAGATGGATGCAGTTTTAAAAAAACAGGCATATTTGAATATTTTTGTTCCCAATTTAACCCCCTGGCATACATAGTAATGTGGCTGTTAATTGCAATCATTGCCCCAGGTCACTGGCAATAAATAGCAGGGTTGTAGCCAGGACTTGTTTGAGGGTGTAACAGCTCTATGTGTCCCCGCACTGCTGGGACTTTTACGGAGATGTAATGTGGCTCTTAGAAAGAGCTTGGGATATACCCCGGGAGAGTACTCTCAACTGTGCCAGATCATAGGCAGGGAAAACACTGTTCTAGCGATTTGCCAGTGGAATCCAGGTTTTTCGATAAATGTGATGTAATTCTGAGAAGTCACACTCATTTTGTGATCTTCCAGCGGTTGCCCTAGATGGGGGTGGGGACTTGCCCAGGGATGTGCAAGAAAATAGTGCACCACCCTGCTGTCACATGTTTGTAATGTCAGTTTCCACATATTACTTTCTCGGCCAAGTCCCGCTTGTCCCAGGTCCTGGGGGCAGCGCCAGGCAGGGATTATTGGCCCGATTGCAACTGACAGCCACATAATTGCACCTACATGTACCTTGCCATATTAAAATGTACAGCAAATTGAAACAGCGGAAAAGATTAAAACTATTCAACAACACTCAGGTTTTTGTCTGAATAATTTCAGAAAAATGGCTGTTGTTTGACTAAAAAATGTTTTGTGGTACTGGTAAGAATGTTTATTTTGGTGAAATTATCAAGCAACCAGAATCCACACAGATTTGACAAGATTGTCCTTACTTATTTTGTGGTTTGACCATGTTTTGACAGTTTGTTACCCCAGAGAAGATATCTTACAATGTACCATTCCCAGAATCCTCTGGTACATGATGTATCACCTCACTACATCAGATGGCACTCCTATTACTTTGTACAGGTTCCCTTTATTTTTATGTTGAGAATAGACTGGCTAAACATGTTTTTTTTACATATTTTGCAAGATCTGGATGTGCTCTGTTCATTGAGGTACTTTTTATCACTATCGACCCATGTCACACTACACTAGATACAAAGCAGTACAGAAAATTAAAATGGAAGAAATGCATTGTGGGAAGTGTAATACATCTTCTTTGGTGTTAGCTTGTGATAAAATTCTGTCTGTTTGTAGTAGTCTCTCCTTACATTCTTGTTATTCTTTGCAGGTTGCAATGTTGAGAATGCCTCCTATTCATTAGGAGTGTGTGCTGAGAGGTGTGCTATTTTAAAGGCTGTGTCGGAAGGCTACAAAGAATTTTCAGCCATCGCTGTTGCCAGGTAAGTCTTGGTACTTTGAACTTGTTTCACTTTTGAGGGTACATATTTAGAGTAGCCTAAATAAAGGTTCCAATAAATTGAATTATGTTTCAAAATGAATTTTATACCAAAACTGATTTGAATCATAAAATATGTCACAGCTGTGTAAACACAGTCATCATTTTATATATATTTCTGTAAATTGTTCCTTTTTAATCAATCATTTTATTGGAGACTTTCATTGTTGACACTGTAGATTTGCTTATAATGTTTATCATCCAGTGGTATAAATAAAGAAGTGTAAACTGTACAAGTGTGCCTGATACCTGAATTGGTGGATGTTGCTTCCATCCTGCCATAGCTATTGCAGTAACAAAACTATTGCAGTAACACACCTATTACATGAGTACTACTCATGTAATAGGTGTGTTACTGCAATAATTTGGTATGTCATTGTTTCCTTTCAATACCTTGCAATACTGGTATTGCTGAAATAGCAAATCTTGCATCTGCTTTGGGAAAAAAGCAAAGGTTCCAGATTGGATGTTCCAAACCCTGCACCCAATCAGGCATATTTGTCAATTTGTTAGTCAGATAAATAATAAACAGGGTAATCAATTTTCAGCATATTTTGGCTTATAAAATCAAAACAAAATATCTCCCAGCACAAATATTTTACATTGCCAATGAGAAAAAATTTTAAGAAAGAAACTTTTTCCAAAACTAATCTAATATCAATCCAATCAATCAATTTTTCATGTCCTGTAAATGACTGAGTAAATTTGACTTGAGAATATTGTTTCTCATAAAGTTGGGTTGATAAATCATTCACCGGTCCATTTTAGCTCTCTCAGTAATATTTCCTTATTTAATTTTCAGTGATATAAAGGACTATCATATTGGACCATGTGGTGCATGTCGCCAAGTCATTTATGAGGTGAGTACCCTTGTAGGCACTCGTGTAGCCAGTGGGGGACCGTTATAGACCATCAGTACATTACTTTTAGGTTAATAAATTATGCGTATCACTTGTTGGGAGCAACAAGTGATACACGTTTATTAACCTATTTCATACACAAGAAGAATATTTTTTTTGTGCTATCTATAACAATATGGTCACTGAAAATGTTAGAAAATGCAAGTAAATATTAATGCATCAATCCGCAAGAAAAATGAACATGTCCAAAAGCACTACAAGGAGTGCGCTGCTGTGAAATTATACAATATTTATGCACCTCGTATTTTACTAACGTTTGCTATGATTAGTTCTCACTTTCTAGGAGTGTATGAAAGGTCGTCGCTACACGAATGTTCCCTAGCAAACAAAAATTAGGGTCAATAAATCACAATTTTGGTGCAACTGTTGTCCAGGGGGGAAAACCATACCGCATGTTGCTAAAATCTGGGTTGTGTTTCTTCCCTTTCACCTGTTAATGTTAAAAATGTGCCCCATTGAAGGACTAATGTCAATATAATAAGTATTAAATGTGTGTTGAAAAATACTTTGATTTGTGAGCACCCTGGGCCAAAAATTTGGGATCAACAATTTCAGTTTTCAAGAAACTTTTCCGTCGATACATTCCCAAGTTTAATAATAACCCTGGCAGGACCATTTATTAGTGCAGACACCCCTAACTGGACCATTTTCTTAAATCTGAAATTCAATCATCTTTAATTCTCATATTTTCTCGTATTTATCAAGTTTGGTAAAGACATGGACATCTATTTAACCAGGCCTGATGGGACGTTTATCAAGACCACGGCCAGGGAATTGATGCCACATGGATTCGGACCAGAGTGCTTGGAGTTTGCCAAAGTAGAGAATGGTAACTGAAATACTAGCAGGGTTTGTTTGTGTAGTATACTATCACCAAAGTACATGGTGGCACCCCACACCAAAATATATACAAAAACCTGAAATTTCCCCTCCCTTGTATTAAAAAAACTGTGGGAAATGCCCACTTTTTGGGTAAAAAATACTCTATTTCTAAAAGGTTTTGGATTCTCTCACCCTAAAAATGTTGGTGCCACCACTACAAGTACAGGGTACTGTTTCACCTCAGAGAGGGTTTGTGTAAGTCTTAAAGTACTGTGTAAACCCTTAACTCTAATATCTAAATGTACATGTACAGTGGTAACTGGAATGATCAGTTTCAAAATACAGACAATTGTAATTTTTGCTTCATATTGACTGATCAGCATTGATGAGCAAAACTTAGATTCTGGCCCAGAGGATGATTTAAAGGGCATTTTGTGATCCACAGCATCATCCGCCCACTTTTCTAAAAAAAGTTGAATTTTATACCACCGGAAACCTCCAGAAACGTACAAAAAGTTTTAGCAAAATTATCACGAAATTTGAATTACGTTCTGGTATGCCAGAACGAAATTACAACACATTGTCTATGGACATAATCATACCATATACCAACATTGACCTACAAAAGTGGGTCATTGTTATGCAGAGGCCCGAAATTGAGACCGGTATTTGCGGCCTGTCTCCATGTGACCATTTGTACACAGGGTAAGAATGTAGTTTAAACCCTCTTGTAAATATGTATTGGTGATTACGGTTTTTAAGAGTCTTTTGTTTTAATATTTGAACACAATGCACTTCTATTTTTGTGGTACAATCCATTATATATCCTTTAACAGTGTGCAGTATAGCTGTAAATTTTCCCAAGTTGCATAGCTTTGATAAAAAGTACTTAATATATTTTTTATCTATTAAACTTGGCAGTTTTGAAATGCCACCCGATTGCTGTCCATATTACCTCGCATATAACTGTATGTTATTGTATTGTACTTAAATATTAACCGTGCATCTAGTAAAACTTTAATATATGATAGTAATGTGTCCCTTTTTACCTTCAATTCCCCCCCAAAAAAAATTTCCTACATACAAAAAAAATGGACTTAACCCTATTCTATTACCCCCTATCAATTTCTGTGCCATATGGCACGAAATGGCTTAATATGCATGTAAAAAAATTATTTACACAAATAAGGTCTTATCTTTGGAACAGTTTTGATAATTTATCACTTCTCTATCAACAAAACGCCTTTTTTCCTAATATAGCTACCATTAAAACATCATAAAATGGTTTAAAATGTTGGAAACCTGCATATTTTAACAATTTTTAGACCAAATGTTGCCCTAAAAATAGCCCAAAAATGTCCATAAACTTTTAAAATATAGTCCAAAGTAACTCGGATTTCTTTTTATTATATGTAGAAACACGGCAGTGTATTTAAAACTGCATAAAAATGCCACATTGATGTACTCATATACTTCAAAAATGTAAATCAAAATAATTTTTTCTTCATATTTGGCTATGAGCTCATTAATTATTCATGAACTAATTTACATAAAATTTACATAATTAAATATTAATCTTGTTTTTTTTCTCAAAGCTTCAACTTCAAGTCCAAGCTTGTCAATGATATGCCACTTATTGGTTTTTACCCAAGCAATAACACTGCAACGCAGTAGTTAATATGATACCTCCACACCACTCAAATATACCACTTTTGTGGGGGTAATAGAATAGGGTTAAGCTTAATGGACTTTGTGGAGCTATTTTGAACAGTTTAACATGAAAAATGCTCCCCCTGTTCAGTTTTCTTTCTAATTTGAACCTCCTTGGATACATTTTAACATTTTTATCCAGAAAATGTAACCTTTTTGGCCCCCACCCTTCGCTACGGGCCTGGTCACCAGTTCGATTCCAAAAGAGTGTACATGGGTTTTTCGCCTCAACTTATATACATGTATGTGAGCTCCACAAGGGAAAGATTAAAAGAAGTCTCCAGCAATCACAACATTATGCCTTATATGTTAGAAAAATAATTATCAAGCATGAATCACATGGTTTTATTTAAAACTAACTCATATTAACCATAAAAACAAATAAAGAGGGCCATCTTTCAACACATGATATTCAAAATTCCCGGGCGTCAAAATTGTCTAGGGTAATGACAATCATCCCAATCCCAGTAATATACAATGAAGGCTGACGCCATTGCCCTAGACAATTTTTCGGCGCAGGAATTTTTAATATCGCGTGTTGAGAGTTGGCTGTTTTTATGGTCAATATGAGTTGTTTAAAATAAAACCATGTGATTCATGCTTGATAATTATTATTTTTCTAACATATAAGGCATAATGTTATCCCTTCTTGTATTATCTCGTCAAAGGAAGTTGAGCAGTACTAACGAAGAAGAAGAAGAATGATGTGATTACCCTAGACTTCCTTTAAGATTTATCTATGATCTAATCATTGCTTGCATATATTCTGTTGTTATACCAAATGTGTAATTTAAGGTTACAAGTCAATAGTCCGAAGGGTCATTAGTCCAAAAAGCCAATAACTTAATTATAAACATAATCCTTACCTAAGCCCTAAACTTCATCCTAACCCTAACTATAACCTAACCCATAACTCTAACCCTAAACCTAATCATAATCCTAACACTAACCCTAAATATAATCCTGACTCTAATTTTAACTCTGACCCTAACCGTAGCTTATCCAAAACACCACTAACCCTAATACTAACCCTACACTTAACCCTAATCCTAACATTATATGTGCCCATCCACCACAAACTGGTTGTTAAGTCGGCATTTTCCATTTTGATATACAATCAAAAACAGTAAATGGATTTCTATGTATTAATAATAGGAATTTGACCTTTGATGAGCCATAACTTCACTTCCAGATGTCCGATGAAGCTGGTTGAGGTGTCATTTTAAAGCTGAAAGTGCATACTTTCAAAATCTGCAATAAACAGAAAATGGTCTAGAGCCGAGTGGTGGATGGTCACATATGACCTAAACCCTAATTTTAACCCTTTTTGGACTAGTGACCCATCAGACTAATGCGATGTTCCCATGATTTCAAGTTGTGATGTGTGTGGTAGCATTTGACTACTTAGTAGTTTCAGATAGAGTGTGAATGTGTACAAAAAAAAACAGGGTATATCTGTAGCTTCCTAGTTTTAGCTTTAATAAAAAAATATTATTATTTGAAATTACTTGGTACTCTAGGTCGGTAAACATGAGTAAGATTTAATCTTTTCCTAGAGAAGTCCTTTTCAGAGGGCTCAGCTTTCGGAACTCTAGCGAGTGCCATCTTCAGAGCAACTAAATAAACAAGATGATGCACCTTATATACACTAGGGGAACTGTCAATAGGACATGTCAAAGTGATTGACAATCACTTTGACATGTCCTATTGACAGTTCCTGTAGGGGAATATAAGGTTCATCATCTTGTTTATTTAGTTGCTCTGAAGATGGCACTCGCTAGAGTTTCGAAAGCTCAGCCCTCAGAAATAGACTTCTCTAGGGAAAGATTAAATATTACTCAGAAATATTATTAGCTTATATTTTATTTGTACACATGTTTAATAGCGAGAGGCTTAGACAGTCATGTCGGAAAACTGAAAATACTGAAATTACAAACAGTGCTTCCACGTTGTGTTATCAGGTGGTTTTAACTTATTTTCAAAGTGTGTGCTTCTTGTATATATCTTTTAAACTTTTAAAGTTTGCGTAACTTGGACAGTACTTAAACAGTAGCCACATAAAACCTGTATGCGAAGTCTTTAATTGGAACATGCATAACATTATTGATTTTGGAGGTAAAACCAAATTGATTTTAGAACATTGTACACAAATAGGGAATGGATCCAACTACATTGTATAATAGGAAATGTATAACCACTAAGTTACACGGGTATACTTTGTATAGCTTATAATTGACGAAAAGAATATACGTAACAATGTATATTGATGTAAAATGACATACACACAGTTGGGCTCAGCACTTATGCTAGTTGCGTGTTCTGTATTTCATGACTGGTGCACGGCGATGTGAATTTGCACAAGCATAAGTCACGACTTGATTGATGCACATAACAACTAAAACCAAATATTTTTCTCAATTATAAGTCTAACAAAGTTTAGTTGACTACCAGGAAGTTGCAATAATACCAGTATCATTTTGTAGCAAGTATTACATTAACCATATTTAATAATGTACATGGGTAAAGATTTTCAAGCTTTCTATGTTACAGTACAATACAATCAGTATATTCCACTTTGGAAAAAAAATATAGTTTATATTAACTTATTGTATTTTTCTGATATTGCAAAACACAAATTGCTATTTTGAGCATCAAAGTATTTAAAAATATTTTTGGAGATGTTTATAGGTGAAAGTTGTGTTACCTGTACAACTTATAATGATATTAACAACAAAAAGACAGGGTACAAAATTGTTGAATTTTCTAGTTGTGCATACAATCAATACATGTACAGTAAAGGATTTTTTCCCTTATGAGATGTGACCCATCATGATTATAAAAGGATGGCTTTTGTCTCCCAAATTAACCTACCAATTTCTTAAGGGATCTGGAATGAGCGTTTCCACAGTATTTTTTGTGGGACATGAGAGCACATCAGACATATCGAATTGCATTCTGAATACGAAGAATGTCTTTCTGATATCAAATAATTTTTCATTTTTGAAATTCACGATATAATACAAATTTTATGACAAATTATTAAAATTTGATATTTTTCACATTTTTGATATATAACAGTCCTCAAGTAAATTTACTTGAGTACTGTTAAATATCAAAAATATCAATTTTTAATCATTTGCCATAAAATATGTATTACATTGCGAATTTCAAAAAATCAAAATTATTTGATATCAGAAGGACATTCTTCGTAATCAGAATGCAATGTCTGAAGTGCTCTAATGTCCCACAATAAATACTGTCCAAATGTTCATACCCCATCCCTTAACCAAGTTCTAGAGCTGCTTTTATGCTGTGAAGTAATAAATGCAAGTGGCAGGAAAGTATGAAACCAGCATAAATCCTCATACGTTGATGTCAAAGGTAAAAAAAGTTAATTTGTGTGACAGAGTACAAATTCGTTTTGAACTTTTTTGTATAATCCTTTTAATTAAGATGAGTCTCATGTGCAATCATTTTGATGACTCAGATGTCATTATAAAGATAGATTCACCTTTGTAAGGGGCTGTGAATTGAAAAGTAAAGAACAAGAATCAGATGAAGAGCTTTGTTGCAAAACCCTTTACATCCACTTGAGCAATTTTGAGAAAACATCAAAAATCATCAAAAATTCACTGATATAAGGGGGTTTTCAACAAAAGCAGTTTTTGGCAGGATGCTCATCCTGCCCAAGCATCCCGCAAAAAAACTGGGTTTTTTTTGCAAAGCCCCATATATCAGTACTATTTTGATGATTTTTTGATGTTTTCTCAAAATTGCTCAAGTGGATGTAAGGGGTTTGCAACAAAGCTCTTCAAATGAAGATTTAAGATGCAAAAGCTGCCTTGTGTAGTTTTGTTTTAATATTGTGTTATTATATGCTTGTTATTAATTAGGCTGCACAAAAAAACCATATGCAATAAATCAACCTGAACAGTATAACAATTGAAATGGCAGTTACATAATGTCCCCTGGGGGATATAATAAGATGACTGAGGGACATATCTCTAGTTGGATTCCACAACCATTCATACCTATCACCTATTAATCACCTGATATTGTATTATCATGCGAATTGCCCCATGGAGGCCTCCTTGTGGACAGAATTTTATTTAAATGAGGATGAGTGACATATGGTCTATTAGTGTGAGTATGGTAATGAAAGCTTGTGAAAATTATACAAAAAAGATATAATCACTAAGATATAAGATAGCATTATCAATAACAATATTGATTGAAAACACAAGGCAGCTATGTTGTATATTGTATTTTGCACCTTAAAGCTGAATTTATACCCCATCACTGAGCGATGAGCGATTGGTATTTGACCATTGAGGTAGCGTGCTTATCACAAGCATTCTACCTCATTGGCTCAAATCTAATCGCTATTTTATAGTATAAATTCAGCTTAACTCTTTAAATAGAACATGAGTGTAGAAAGTTTCAGAAACTTGAAAATAAGACTTGTTGCTTCACTTTGTACTCACAACTTTTTACAGCTGAGTACAAAGGAACGAAAACCATTTTTTTATCTTGTGTAAAATATTGAAAGTATTTCAATTCAAAATAACAGCTGTGCTTAATAAATGTAAGGGTACTTTGGGACTGTGATTGTGAAACATAATTAGCACACTGTTTCCACGAACTGGTCATCTGGTTTCAGTAATACAGTGTATCATATCCCAAATAGAGTCTTTGAATAATATTTGGATTCAGTATTTCACAGTGCCCAGTCACTATAAAATAACTTTATTTAGAAGTGTTAAATAATGTATTCATTTCATACCAATACATAATGGTATGTATTTACATAAAAAAATATGTTTCTGAAATATTTTACACTTGTTTAGATAGTGTGCTTTTAGTAATGTACAAAAACATGTTGAGAATTTGAAATCAAAATGATCCAGTATGGAGTATTCAGTTTGAAATGAAATAATCATGGTTAATTGATGAGTAATATAATTAGCAAAAGTGGTAGAGATATCCTATTTAAGAGATGAGTAGTTATAGGTATCTTAAGTAAATCTTAGCCATGGTAAGGTGCATCATGCATGCATGTTCTGGACTGTGTTATACAAACATGTTTATGACAGAGCTACAAGCGTGCTGAGTGTTCCGCCTTGGCCAATAATTACTTGAAATATCCATAGTTGTAGTTGATATAGTAACACTTTTGTTCAGCCTGAGAGCAGAGCAGTCTGGAAAATTGAGATGCCAACTACGGACAGGTCGGAACTCCGACAGACATGTCTATGTACAAACAAACTAGAGATGGACATGTATGTCCCCTGCACATCATATTAACTCTGACAGAAAGGTCGATGCCCTACAATGTTGACTATTGATCATGTAATTTTAATTGGTATTTTTGAGATTGTAATAATTATGTGCATAGGCTGAAAACAAAAACATACCAAATTCAGATCAGAACATGTTTAGCACCAAAACTTGAAAACTCTTGTGCATGTAAGGGGCTAGTATGGAACTGGGAAGAGAAGATGTAGACGTCATTATACTTAACAGACTGCTCTGTTGGAGATTTAATTTGTCCCAAATGAACAAAAGTGTTTACAAAGTGAATGAACCCTACTAGGTAAAATGATGCTGTGCCTTACGAATTTCACCCTTAAGGTAGTGCTACACCCTTTGATAAATTTGTGACTATTTTTGCATTTTTTTCAAAAAATAATAACACGCTGGTAACAAAAGCTATGTATATTATAGGGGCAAGAAATCCAGCTGCTACACTGGAATTTCAGTGACTCGAAGACAAGCAGTACGTTATTTATGATAAGAAAAGAGGTACCGCTAGAATGTATATACCTCATTTCTTAACTTATATAATGAACCACTTGTCTTGAATCACTGAAATTTCAGTAAAGTAATTGGGTTCTTTGCCCCTTTATACATAACTTTTGTTATCAGTGTGTAGTTATTTTTTGAGAAAAATGCAAAATTAGTCACAAAAGTTATCAGGGTGTGTAGTACCACCTTAAACATAATTATATTATAATTATTATGTGACATGAATATATAATATAAAATCCATTACATCATCGCAAATATATAGAAAAACAGTGTTTTACTGTAATATAAAACTTGGTTGAGATGCCCAAAGGACATCTGCTAAAATATCAATACTGTATGTAAAATATCATTTTAAAGTATTTATTTTTGCTATGGCATCATGCAGGTAACCAATAACAAACCAGTGGATTGCAATACCCTAGCCTTGAAATCTGTTTCTAGTCTCATACCTTATTGTGTGATTCTCAAAAGGGGAACATTTTGCAAAACAAACATACAAATTCCCAAATTAACTAATATTGGACACATTGAGGTAAATTTCAATGTGTGTGATTTTTATGTGTGTTTGCTGACAACCTATAAACCTTTCTTTCAGTCATTCGGTGTCGTGTCACCATTTGACAAACTTTTCCAATTGTTCCAACCACAATTTAACTAAATCAATAGATTTTATGGTACCAGTGTTTGACCTGTCTTGCATTTGCGTGGACTTCCCACCGGAGCGACAGCCCCGATATTCTAATAAGTGCCTCCTGGTAATGAGCAAGCCCAGGCATCATTTGGCACAATTTTGATTGTTTTTTGACTATTTTTTACTCGGTTGACCTACATGTAGCATTGTAGTTCAGCCTAGCACTTGTAGGGGACCGTGACAGGCCCTCTCGGGCACAATTATTTTTGGTGTAATGTTTAAACATCAATTCGTCGATCTACTACAGCATTAGGTTTCTTAATCAACTCGCGTAAACAACGAAAAAATAAGTTTTGACCCGGTTTATCTTTAGGCCATTTTAAGTATCCCTTTTTACAGAGAAACTGTCTCAACCACATCGTCATCTTGGCGTCTGGAATAGGATCCAACAACACCAGAATGATCACATCTTGACCCTCATTTAATAGTCTCAACCATGCATGCTGTGTCTCAAAGTAACACCACTCACTCTCTAGATAACTTGGTGACAACACCACCAATGTTTTTCGACTGTTGTGAATGGCTTCAGTGACGGCTTCAAGGAGAGGCGTTCCTGGAACAAAGTCCCTTGCATGACCAATGCAAAGACGTAACGGCTCGATGCCTTCTTCCATGTTCTTTCGAAGATCACTGACAACCCAATTTAAATCTTTGTCGTTCTCATACGCGAATGAAACAAAACAATCATACCTCATGCCATTATTGATACCTTCATTTTCAAGTGGTTGATTTGGCTTTCGACAGTTGCAACTACGGCCCAGCAGAAACAATCTGTACCTAATATGCCAGCGATATTTTATTAGAACACTGACAAGAACTACAGCAAGGAATCCAGAAGCAACTCCAATAGATACATACAATTCAATATAGGAGCTACAATCCAGCTTAACTTCTGTGACGCTGGTTCCTGCTAAATTTTCCGGTGTTTTACATATGTACCCCAGATATGAATAGAGATACACAGTTTTATCCGATAGAATCCATTTCCGGAATGGTTCGATAGCACAAGTACACGCAAACGGATTCCCGCTTACGTCCAATGTTACCAAACTATTGATTTCGTCGAGAAATGTCGACGGAATCTCACTTATGGAATTTTTGGCCAATTGGAGTATTTTAACTTTTTGTAGATGTAATATTCCATCAAGTGAAAGTAACCAATTGTCATCCAGCTTCAGGTGTTCAAGATACAATAACGTTTCTAATGAAGCATTTTGGAGTGTTTTTATCATGTTGAAAGTCAGATCAAGATATTCTAATCGAGGTGTTGTGAGATTCAGCTGCATTTTGTCTATGTACTTAATCTTGTTATAGCCAAGCTTCAACGTCTTTAATCCGGAATAACTTATATTGGTGCTCCATGACATCTCAAAATATTTGAAATTGCCAAAGGAGTAGTAAGCATCGAGATATTCAAGGTTTGAAAGATTTCGTATCACTGTGAATTCATATATACGCGTATCGGCGAGATCCAAAATTGCGAGGTTAGGTGCTTTTTCAGCTAAAGAAACCCGATCAAAATCAAGGATGTTAAATAATTCAGGTCTACGAAGTGAAAAGTGTCTTAAAGAGTCAATCGGAGTTGTCCATTCCATAAAATCTATTCTAAGCATGGACGTCAGAGAGTTCATCTTGAGCTCTTGAAGATTTGTGAAAGCATGTATCCATTTACCTACAGTTTCTATTGGGTTGTACGAGAGGTTCAGATGGGTGACAGTAGACACAGATGCGAAGGAATGTTCGTCTTCAAAATTCCCAGTTAAACCATTGAAGCTCAAGTCCAGCACCCTCAAAGATCCATTTGCAAAGACTTTAAACGCGTTTACTGGAAGCGTGTTTATTTGGTTGTAAGCCAAGTGCAACTCGATTAAGTTGTGCAGACCTTTGAAAGCGTGATAAGATATTTGCCGCATTGAATATATGACTCCGTTTAGATAAAGAGTCCGAAGATTAACAAAGCCACCAAATGGAGACCCATATATTCCGTTTATAGAAGAAAACTGAGATTTAAATGTTTGATCGAAGCTTTCCACTGGGAAATACAATGTAATGATGAAGGTGTTAACTTCATATCGCTCGGTTCTAGCACTAGCTTAAGCCTTTGCAAGTTTGGCTGAAGAGATGGCAAAGCGTTTTCTAAATTGTAGAATGTTATTAAATCTGTAAGGTTCTTGAATGGTTTAAAAATACCATTTTCTACAGTAACTGTCACATTAATTACGTCGTTGAATATAATTGATAAACGTTGAAGGGGAACATCGGCGAGATTGATGAACGTATCGTTGGTCAGCACAACATGATTTTGATATGAGTTATGTACGTGTTCAATCTTGGTGAGATTTGTTGAACCTAATTCTAAAGAACGAACGTACAGCTCATTAAGATTTGATAAGTTCTTGAAACCTTCTCCAAACTTTAAAGATAGAAAACAATTGTAAAGCATGTTTAAAGATTGAAGTGACTGTAAATATGCTAGGGACTCGCTTGGAATCTCCAACAGGTAGTTCCAATGAACATCCAATATGCGCAGTTCTTTTAGGTCGCTAAACAAGTCATTTGGAAGTTCACTGAGATGGTTTGAACTGAGGTCCAATTTGTACAGATGAATCAAACCTTGAAACGAGGTTGAAGCCAATCGAATCAACAATCCATCGGAGATATCTAAATTTTGAGTCATGCTAAGGTCTGAAAATGGCGATCCGATAATGGTTTTTAAGTCATTTATTGCCATGTTAACATCGACTAGTTGTCGTTGATTTGAAAAGTCATTTTGTGAAATGTTCGCTAGGTTATTCCGTGACAAATCTATCACGGTGATGTTGTCTGGAAGTGGCGGAATTTCAACAAGAAGCCTGTACCGGCAATCCAGAAAACTACTGTTGGAAAGTTTGCAAGGTATAACGCCATCTGGGTATTTGAATCCCAACACAATAATCTGTGATACAATAACAGCGATGTAGATGACGAAAAGAAGACTTGCAGATGCCATGCTGATGTGGATAGAGAAGTAGTGAATTTTGCAAGCAAGCTATCACATAATCTTCTACAAGAATCGAGAGACTGGAGTCAAATCCAGACTTGGTTGGGAACAGGTTTGCAGCAAACTAATGGAAGATGAAGTTTAAGCATCAGGGAGAAAAAAAAATGGGAAGCGAAACTTTAATATGATCCAACCAACAGTGAACATGGTGAGAAAAACAAAATGGGAAGTGAAACTTTAAAATGATAATAATCTTTAGGGGATTGAGTAGAATGAAAATTTAAAACAAATATAATATTGTTCTTATTAAACATGGGCAATATCGAAACACAACCTTGTTACTCGATATGACATGCTCAAACGCAACTAAGATAACAAAGAAATGTGAGAAACAAAATGGGAAGTGAAACTTTAAAATGATAATAATCTTTAGAAGCTTACAATAGTGTGCTTATTAAATATGGGCAATATCAAAACACAACCTTAATACTCCACTTCACACGACATGCTGAAAAGTATTACTCCTATTTGATTGACATCAAAGTACTTTTGGTTTTATTTGAATGACATCAAAATATGTGTATGCTTTTGGTTTTATTTCCGAAGTAAGAAAAGATTTTCTAGCGGTAGGCTTTAAAGCGACATTTAGAGACCCGTGTCATTCCCAAACTATACAGTATAATTATTGAAATATTTTAATATGAATACTGTCCATGTAAGCTTACACGAGGATCATGCCCCAGATGCCACAATGCTCCTTGCAATTTTGCCTTAAATATGTCATATAATTCATTGTAGAAGTAGTGATGTAACAGTGAGGATTATTTACCATGGCGATTGTTCAAGCTATTTTGAATGTATTGCCCTTCACCAAACGTACGCTGTAACTTGAAAAGAATAGGCATAACGACCCGGATCGTAATTCTATGTAAATTTCACATTATGCATTGTCTAAGAGTAAGGGGTTTTGGAAAATGATTGAGTTCAACACCCATGTCTACCAATGTTTTATGAAGCACTCTCTAGATCACTGCTAGGGGGTAGTGGATCCCAATTTTTTCGCTGGCGGTCACAAAAGGTCACAGAGGGTAAAATCGAAAATGCTTTGATCTTATTGAAAGATGGAATCCAAATTTCAAATTACTCTGATTTGGGTTAGAAATGATAAGCAAATTGTTTGTGTAGCTGAATAGAATGAAGAATAGTTTTGCCAATCTATGTGTTCTGTCTCAACCACATTGTCATCTTGGCGTCTGGAATAGGATCTAACAACACCAGAATGATCACATCTTTTAATAGTCTCAACCATGCATGCTGTGTCTCAAAGTAACACCACTCACTCTCCAGATAACTTGGTGACAACACCACCAATGTTTTTCGACTGTTATGAATGGCTTCAATAATGGCTTCAAGGAGAGGCGTTCCTGGAACAAAGTCACTTGCATGACCAATGCACAGACGTAACGGCTCGGTGCCTTCTTCCATGTTCTTTCGAAGATCACTGACGACCCAATTTAAATCTTTGTTGTTCTCAAACGCGAATGAAATAAAACAATCATATCTGATGCCATTATTGATGCCTTCATTTTCAAGTGGTTGGTTTGGCTTTGCGGCCAAGCAGAAACAACCTGTACCTAATAATATGTCAGCGGTATTTGATCAGAACAATGACAAGACCTACAGCAAGGAATCCAGAAGTAACTCCAAGAGATAAGTACAATTCAATATGGGAGCTACAATCCAGCTTAACTTCTGTGACACTGATTCCTTAAATTTTCCGGTGTAAAAATCTATTTCCGGAATGGATTCAACGTTTTGGATGAAACCAAGAACGCATTTTTAATACATTTATAACATTTTATGAACATTTTTGTATTTGCTGGGTAGTGATATTCGGCAAATTATATCGAGGACGTATAAATCAGGAGTAGCCAACACCACAATTATTTTTGATCTAATGTTTAAACATCAATTCGTCGATCTACAACAGCATTAGGTTTCTTTATTAACTCGCGTAAACAACGAAAAAACAAGTTTTGACCCGGTTTATCTTTCGGCCATTTTAAGTATCCCTTTTTGCAGAGAAACTGTCTCAACCACATCGTCATCTTGGCGTCTGGAATAGGATCTAACAACACCAGAATGATCACATCTTGACCTTCATTTAACAGTCTCAACCATGCATGCTGTGTCTCAAAGTAACACCACTCACTCTCTAGATAACTTGGTGACAACACCACCAATGTTTTCGACTGTTGTGAATGGCTTCAGTGATGGCTTCAAGGAGAGGCGTTCCTGGAACAAAGTCCCTTGCATGACCAATGCACAGACGTAACGGCTCGATGGCTTCTTCCATGTTCTTTCGAAGATCATTGACGACCCAATTTAAATCTTTGTCGTTCTCATACGCGAATGAAACAAAGCAATCATATCTCACGGCATTATTGATGCCTTCATTTTCAAGTGGTTGGTTTGGCTTTCGACAGTTGCAACTACGGCCAAGCAGAAACAATCTGTATCTAATATGCCAGCGATATTTTATCAGAACAATGACAAGAACTATAGCAAGAAATCCAGAAGCAACTCCAACAGATAAATACAATTCAATATGGGAGCTACAATCCAACTTAACTTCTGTGATACTGATTCCTGCTAAATATCCCGGTGTTTTACACGTGTACCCCAGAAATGAATAGAGATACACAGTTTTGTCCGATAGAATCCATTTCCGGAATGGTTCGATAGCACAAGTACATGCAAACGGATTCCCCATTATGTCCAATATTACCAAACTATTGATTTGGTCGAAAAAGGTCAACGGAATTTCACTTATGGAATTTTTGCCCAAAAGGAGTATTTTTATCTTTTGAAGATGTAATATTCCATCGAGTGAAAGTAACCCATTGTCATTCAGCTTCAGGTATTCAAGATAAAATAATGTTTCCAATGATGCATCTTTAAGTGTGTGGATCAGGTTAAAAGTCAGATCAAGATGTTTTAATCGAGGTGTTGTGAGATTAAGCTGCATTTTGTCTATGTTTTTAATCTTGTTATAGCTAAGCACCAACGTCTTTAATCTGTAATAACTTATATTCGTTCTCCATGACATCTCAAGGTTCCAGAGATTTCGTATCACTGTAAATTCATAAATACGCGTTTCAGCGAGATCCAGAATTGTGAGGTTAGGCGCTTTTTCAGCTAAAGAAACCCGATCATAATCAAGGATATTAAATAATTCAGGGCTACGAAGGGAAAAGTGTTTTAAAGAGTCAATCGGAGTTGTCCATTCCATAAAATCTATTCGAAGTATGGACGTCAGAGAGTTCATCTTGAGTTCTCGAAGATTTGTGAAAGCATGTATCCATTTACCTACCGATTGTATTGGGTTGTACGAGAGGTTCAGATGTGTGACAGTAGACACAGATGCGAAGGAATTTTCGTCTTCAAATTTACCAGTTAAACCATTGAAGCTTAAGTCCAGCATCCTCAAAGATCCATTTGCAAAGACTTTAAACGCGTTTACTGGTAACGTGTTGATTTGGTTGTAAGCCAAGTGCAACTCGTTTAAGTTGTGCAGACCTTTGAAAGCGTGGTGAGATATATGCCGCATTGAATATATGGCTCCGTTTAGATAAAGAGTCCGAAGATTAACAAAGCCATCAAATGGAGACCCGTATATTCCGTTTATAGAAGAAAAACTGAGGTTTAAATGTTTAATCGAAGGTTTCCACTGGGAAATACAATGTAATGATGTAGGTGTTAACTTCATATCGCTCGGTTCTAGCACTAGCTTAAGCCTCTGCAAGTTTGGCTGAAGAGATGGCAAAGCGTTTTCAAAATTGTGGAATATTTTTAAATCTGAAAGATTCTTGAATGGTTTAAAAATACCATTTTCTACAGTAACTGTCACATTACTAACGTTGTTGAATATAATTTCTAAACGTTGAAGGGGAACATCGGCGAGATTAATGAACGTATCGTTGGCCAGCACGACATGATTTTGATATGAGTTATTAAAGTGTTCAATCTTGGTGAGATTTGTTGAACCTAATTCTAAAGAACGAACGTACAACTCCTTAAGATTTGATAAGTTCTTGAAACCTTCTCCAAACTCTAAAGATAGAAAACAATTGTTAAGCATGTTTAAAGTTTGAAGTGACTGCAAATATGCTAGGGATTCGCTTGGAATCTCCACTAAGTAGTTCCAATGAATATCCAATATGCGTATTTTTTTTTAGATCGCTAAACAAGTCATTTGGAAATTCAGTGAGATGGTTTGAACTGAGGTCCAATTTATAGAGATTAATCAAGCCTTGAAACGAGGTTGAAGCCAAACTAACCAACGCACCATTGGAGATATCCAAATTATGAGCCATGCTGAGGTCTGAAAATGGCGATCCAACAATGGTTTCAAAGTCATTTACTTCCATGTTGACATCGATTAATTGTCGCTGGCTTGAAAAGGCGTCTTGTGAAATGTTCGTTAGGCAATTCTTTGACAAATCTATCGAGGTGATGTTCTCTGGAAGTGGCGGAATTTCAACAAGAAGTCTGTGCCGGCAATCCAGAAAACTATTGTAGGAAAGTTTACAAGGTATAACGCCAAATGGGTATTCGAATCCCAACACAATAATCTGTGATACAATAACAGCGATGTAGATGAAAAGAAAACTAACAAATGCCATGCTGATGTGGATTATAAAAGAAGTAGATTTTACACGAAAAATGTCACTTAACTCTTTGTAAGAATCGAGAGACAATCAAACCCAGACTTGGCTTGGAACGATTTTGAAGATGAAGCTTAAAAGCAACAGGGAGAAAGTAACAAAAGAGCAAGTGAAACTTTAAAATGATAATAATCTTTAGTGGATTGACAAGGATTGAGTAGAATCAAAAATGAAAACAAATACCGTCTACTATGTTCTTATTAATCCTCTCTATGCGGGTGTCGACTGCAGACGACAAGTTTCAATTTTTTCAAAAGTTCAAAAATTTAAGAATTGTACATTTTCATTATCATATTTGGAATCGGCATGAAAAATGCATTGAAATTAGTACAAACAAGCCTAATATTGGTTATGTGGCTCTTAAGACAGCTATTGGTATTTTGAGAAAAAAATCTCAAAACTTTTATTACGTTTTTTTCTTCATGTTGAAGCCTGTAGCTATAGCACGCAGAGCATTTTAAACATGACCAATATCGAATATAGGCTACTCAATATGACATGCTCAAAGCAACTAAGATAACAAAGAAATGGGAAGTGAAACTTTTAAATGATAATAATCTTTAGAGGAAGTATAGAATAAAAATTACCGCCTACAATATTGTACTTATTAAATATGGACAATATCGAAACACAACCTCGTTACTCCACATCACACGTATGTTGAACTCCTATTTGATTGACATCAGAATATGTTATGTATATGTGTATGCTTTTGGTTTCATTTGATTGACATATGTGTATGCTTTGTTTTTATTTCCAAAGTTAGTTGTTGGTCTGTCGGCAATTGGTCACTGACCAGAGGTCGTGGATTTAGAGCCAAACTTCTTAGGAATGTTCTTGATAACGGAATTGTAGGCCCCGCCAAATTGTGACGCAGGCCGCCTCCCCTGTTGAGTGAAGGCTGTTCTTTCTTGACATAGATCGTTTGACTCCCATTTCGTACCACCTGCGCTCCCTGTCTAAAATCACAACGTCCTTGTTGTCGAAGGTGTGATACGTGCTGTCCAAATGCGTATACACTGCAGAATCGCCACAACTGGTGCTGGCACGTCTGTCTTGGTACATACGCTTTGCCAAGGTCTGTTTTGTAAGTCCTGGCAATTATTGACCTTGCATCCAATAGCATTTACTCTGCTTGTCTTTTGGGTGAACCAGCTTTGTCTCAAAGTGTTGGTAGGTTTGAAAGAGACGCGGATGATCCGCGGATCTGATGTTGGCTGATGATCCTTCGAAGTTTTTCCGATAGATCTGACACGTATGGGATGATAACGTTCTTGCACTGAACCGGAGAGTCGACAGTTTCGCGTGTCGCGAATGTCAGCGTCATTGGAAGCACGTTTATTAGCAGGAAGCGCTTTGTGGAATGTCCATTTGCGATATCCGCATACGCTCAAGGCTGATTTAAGGCATTTGTGCTCGATCCCCCTCTTTCACGATTTCATTAGAAGAGATGGCATCGGCTCTATGAAACAATGTTTTGGTAAATCCAAGCTTGTGTATTTTGCCGTCGCTTTGAACGTGGACCGAACAATCCAAGAGTTTTCCTTCTTTAATGGGCTCTCGGGTGAACTTGATGTGCTCATTAACTTGGTTAATGTGTTCAAAGAAGGGGCAGCTGATCTTTATTTATCTTCACCCAGGTATCGTCGACGTAACGATACCAGTGTGTCGGTTGCGCGCCGGTGAAAGAATCTAAGGCTGTGCGTTCAAACTGTTCCATAAACAGATTCACCACGATTGGAGGTACTGGCGAACCCATCGCGCAACCATTGCGCTGTCTATAAAATATGCCATCATAGACAAAATAGAGAGCATGATGCACTGTTAGACATAATAACCAAGTCTCATCCACATTAGACAGTTAAGTTTTCTGATAATTATATCGATGCGGTGGTGGTAGTGTCGCATTATATGTCCCTAATAAACTTCATTTTAAAATTCGAAATGATCTCAAATTATCGCCCAGTCCAGACTATGAATCACTTTTTATTGAAATTGAAACTAAACCTATAAAAACACAATTATTGTTAACGTAATTTATAGACCTCCTGATAGCACTGCATAATACATTCACTAATCACGTATTTGCCACTATTGATCTAGTTAATAAAGACCATAAACCATCTTTCATATTTGAAGTCAAATTCCAACAGTGCTACCAGTGAGTTTCTAAACAAATTCTATTCAGGTTCTTTCTACCCATTAATCGGTAAATCTACTAGAGACACAAGTAAATCATGCACAGTAATCGATAATATATTTACAAACAATCTTGACAATAAACTTACACCAGGCCTCTTTTTTAACGATATCACTGACCACTTCCCCGTCTTTCAAATCCTAAACATAAATGAAAATAAAAGCAAACATTCTAAAACTAAGAGTAATTATCAAATAATTAGAAAAATCAACTTAGCTAATATTTCACCAATAGGCGTTGAATTAAGCAAACAAAATGGGATGATGAGTTAAACAGTAACTCTGCTGACGAATCTTATAACGAATTTAATAATAAATTATAAAATAAACATCTTCCAAAAATAAAGAAAAAAGTCAATATACGAAAAGAAACTAAGTCATGGATCACTGCAGGAATAATAAAATTTATCAAAACAAGAAATAAACTTGATTAGATTGTTTGATTGCCAAATCCAAAAATACTCACTAGTTTTCGACTTTCGCCATCTTGGCTGATGGCTTCTTCAGAATGACCATTGGGATCCACTTTTTCCGCGGGATTGGCCGTTTCTTCCGGCAATTATCGCATCCCTCGGTGGCTTAGTTCTTATAAGTGGATCATATACATGGTCTAGAGAGTAACTACCGATGTCCCTGTTGACTGCTTCCCCCGCCTTCTAATCCAAATTGGAAAAGTGGATCCCAATTCTGAAGAAGCCATTAGCCAAGATGGCGAAAGTCTAAAACTAGTGAGTATTTTTGGATTTGGCAATCAAAAAATCCAATCAAGTTTAATATATTTCTACACTCTTACAAAAGCGTCTATTTCAAGATATAAACTTTATAAAAAAAAGTATCTAAACCATCCAAGTGAGAGTAATAAAAGTAAATATGTAATATAATTTATGTAAAATTTACGCACATTATTAGGGTATCTTGTCAAAAAATATTATTCTAATAAATTGAATTCTTATATACTTGGCGTACAATAAAAAAACATATTATTCACTAAATTTAATCATTTTTTGCTGACATTGACCCTACCCTGGTTATATTCAAATTCATTTTTCCAGCAACTGTGTTATTTTTCCAGCACCAGTGGTATTCCCTTGGCACTTCTCTCTAGCTATCTTAATGGCAGACAACAATTTACTTCTTTTGATTCTCATTCTTCTGGTCTCCTTCCTGTGTCCAGTGGTGTCCCACAAGGTTCTATACTCGGTCCTCTACTCTTTTAAACTCCTATAAATTTTGTACTCTTTGCTGGTGATACAAATATCTTTCTCTCGCACCCTCAATTGGATTCTCTTATCAAAAACCGGATCCTTCATACAAATAACATCAACATTGATAACACCATAATCCATCTTGTAGACAGCACCAAATACATTTCTTGGTGTAATCAGTGACAAAAAACTAAATTGGAATGACCACATCACGAAAATCACCAACCAAATTTCTAAAAGCATTGGCATATTAAAAAGACTTCGTCACACACGTCCACTCAACATTCTCTTCTCACTCTACAACACTTCCTTCCTCCCATCTCATAGGCTAACTCATCACAATGTATACTCTTAAATCATGACCACTGCCCTGGACAACTCAACTATACTTAGTAACTTATCTAGACTTCAAAAAAGGGCCATCCGCATTAGTGTACTAATTCAGATTCCTCTTATACTAAAAACTTATTTTATAAGTTAAATACATATTTTTTACATAAATAAACTTCAAATTGCACTTTTTATGTACCCAAACTTATTTACTAGCTTCTTTCTTTAATATAATGAATTTTATGGTTATAACACACGAATAGCTAACCAATTTAAGTCAGCTAAACTAAGTTCTGACATTAGCAATGAATAAAGTGCTCAATCCCCAAAAAAGGAGAGCGTATACAAATTCAAAGAATAGACCTTCCAGAATAGGAAGTTTCATGCCTAAAAGGCAATCGTCAGACGACACGTGTAATTAAATAAATAAATAAATAATGTGTAATTCTCATTTTTTAACTAAAAAAAATACACTAGGCTCATCCGTGATTTGCAATTCATCCCCTTGTCCTTGTGTTTGTCTTGTCTTTTTTTGTCCGTCCCGTCTTGTCCCCCGTCCATTAAACAAGATCATTTTTCTTATTCTGAGATAAAACTGAAAGCATAACTGAGTTTAATGGCCTCTCCTCCTTTATATCATCATTTTGCGATGCTTTATGTGGTATTTTTTTTAATTATAAGAAAAGTGTTAAGTACAAGATTTCTTTTTAAATATCCTACTGATCATGTTGATCACTTGTACTATACTGTATCATATATTTGTTGAAATTTCTTATTGATCATATTGATCATTCGTATTTATCTGGTATCATTATTTGTAGCTTCAAAACAAAAAATGTCACCGTAAAATTATTGCCTAAATTTCTCTAGAATTGTACAATATATTGATCATATTGATCTGATTATTTATATCATCCAGGTTGCTTGTTTCCTATATTGATTACTATAATCTTGATGCTAATATTATTTCATTGTATCTATGTATGCTATTGGTATATTTTTGTCTATGATATATGATAATAAAACATGAATGAATGGATAAACAGTATTATTCATTTTCGTGTTATGATCAAGCCATATTGTTAAAATCCCATGTGGACCCATACATATTATCCCATCGTCTTTCCTGCCTTTGTTGTCTCCTCTTGGCCTCATCCAATTGATTCTCTTCGCCATTAGCCTCGTATCTGTTATTTGTAAAATATTTACTACAGCAGTATCGCATGAGTAAAACACCGACCGCCAAATATTCCATTATCGTAATTAATGAATAGCCAATGTAGAGTCCAGCAGTTCCACCGATGTCACTGAATAAACTTTCCTCCTATACGGGAAGATAATAGAAATAATTAGGTTTTAATGTTGACTTCTGAAAAATATCAGATTCAATCTGTTTTAACGGCTGGTTGATAATTACATGATAATTTTATTTCAAAAGCGAGAGGCAAAGAGAGTACCTGCTTCCAGTATTAACCTGGTAATTGAACTAAAACCTCGCAAAAACGGATTAGGAATTCTTCTGCTGAGAATCTCTTAATTATAAAAAATACTGGCATCATATTGTTGTCTCACCTGTTATTAAAAAAAAGCGCGAGGAAGCGATAGAAACGAGCGCGAAAGTTTCCACTTGCTTGTGATGTAGGTCCAATTTAGAAAAGCCCCGCAGGGCTATTAAGGCCAGATGACCTATACAAAGCGTTGACTTTGTCATGTCATGTTTGAAGTCATGACACATGTCATTCACTACTATAATGAAAGCTCAGCTGCCTGATATTAATTTTTGGGTAATCATTAAAAGCTTCATTTCTGTAGAAAAAACGTGCTGTGTGAATTTGTGAAACTTATTACATGTATGTATTTTTATGATCCACTTTTTGTCCTCATGGGGAAGGGCTATTAATCCTTCTAAAAGCCCTTTTTGGCATAACAGTATTTAGCGAGATTGAGAACGTCACATGTGTTACAGTATAAAAGACATTCCAACGAAAAGTAGGGCACGTGTCAGCAGAAATGGAATAGTGGTGAATCTCCGACTCACTCCTTCATTTCATCATTTCAATAATTAGACAAAGCCATGTTGTTAACCGCTACAGGTCCGTGTGAGACCCTCCAGAATTGAAAGATGGGCGAGTGTCGGAAAAGTATGTAATCAGTTTTGATGATACTTGACATGTATAGGTATATGTCTTTTTATTAAAAAAAACATGATAAAGGAAATATCAACATGAATATTACCTCATAGGCAGGTACATCTTTCGTGACAGCATAATTCAATTCCTCAAAGAAGACTTCCAATCGAACAAGATTCTGTTCAACCGACTCCTTGTTGTTGATATCTATTGTCTTATTAGATATAGAGTGTATAGTCCGAAGCAAATGTTGCTACAAATTAAAAAAAATCATAAAGTTTTAGATACAGAGATTAGATCATTTGCTCGTGATGTTTCATATGCCTCATGCCTGGGTATATTTTACCCCAACGTCGCATCAGCATTAAAATTAACACAAAATATCTTACTCAATAGTCGAATTGTTCGTTGTTGATTTCAACTCCAAAAGAGACCACTTCACCACACAAATATGCCTATAAAAAGTCTATTATAATCAAAGACAGAATTAAAAAGACTACGAGTACGTGTCATGATCATCGTGATGATTGAGTTTCTCAACGCGTCGGTAAAACAAATATACAATCCAGCTCAAAAGTTAGGTTTTTGTAATAGTAAACTTTCTTTCCCGAAGGCACCGTGTCAACAATGCCTAGAAAAGTTGCCTTTTGCCTGGTAAAAGTATCGTAATTTTCGCCATTTTCTGCGATTCCTTTTCTCTGGTCGGCACCAGATGTATCAACCTTCCTTTTACGCGCTACTAACCAATCAAGGGTCGCGTGGAGTTTGATTGACAGTGAATCAGACGCAAACTAGGGTTTCTAATTCTGTTTTTGATTATAAACCAACATTTTGTAAATATTGCATTTTCTCTACATTTTATAATTCTCCGGATTTGGAGAATATTTCAAACTTAACGTGCACAGGATTTGACTCTTCCTGTACACGGGACCACCAGCTTTATACGTGACTTTCCGAACCACGAGACATCGTTCATACACTACATATATCTGCATGTGCTACGTATTGTGTAGTGGGGCGAGAAGGAATTCTACAATTATATTCCATACTGCTTCGATCGAAGCAGAGACTGCTTCACACTTTCAGAGAAAATATCTCTGATACACTAACCTCGCAGTAACTGAACATAATTGCAGGATTCCCGACCTTATAGGAACATTTTGGGATAGGTTAATGAATTCTCACCAAAGGCAAGCCCAAGGCTCGAACCCACGCAGATCGTATTATCCCGGCCGACGGCTCAGCGCCTTAGACCGCTCGACCATCTCTCCCTCCACAAAATAATCAACTTGTAAGCGCTCTTTAGCAAAGTCATAGTTCATTGAATTTACAACCGTATGGCAATTCAGGCGAAGATTTGCAATTTAAAGAGAATTGGCCATTGCTCATTCTATTGAGGCTAGTATATTGACAATATAAGTGTGCTCTTTCATTTAATGACATAAAATATTGTAAGGAACACTTGAGGTTTTGACTTTTAAAACCTACATTGTGGTCAAAAATCGTGCAGGGATAGGTTTTTAGCAGATTTACCACATTCGCCTTGCTGTTGATCTAATGCGAAAAAGTGTTTTTAGTGGGAGTGTTAGCTTACGTTCGATATTAAAAAAATCTGATTAGATGAAGAGAACATTTAAGGTTTTGAGAAAAACCAATCACAGAGGCCTGTTTTCCAGCTAGAAGCTCACACAGCTCTTATGGTACATGCACTCAACCGTGTAATGTAATGAAAAGCTATGGAAGACTGGGTAGAAACAATTCACTGCTAGCTTGGACGAAATTGTGTGCTCAGGTGTATCGAGGTGGAAACTGTGCATAGATGGTTTATACGAGAATCGTTTTTGTAGTCAAACCTTTCCATATGATATGGAGCGGCGTACTTACTAAGTAGACCTGAGATGGCCATGCAGATTGAGACACAGTTTTCGTAAAATATCTGGTGCTGTGAAAATAAAAAGAAACGTCACTCGTGTCAAAATTCTTTTCCACGTTCTTGGTATTACTTTTTAGTATAGTATGTACATGTACAGTGATGTATGTACAATGTGTGGATGATAATTCTTAAATTCTGGCCTTAGCTGTGAGCAAACAAAATGGACTAAATCTGGATTAAAATAAGCAAGTGAATCCAAAATCAACTATAAAACACACATTTCGCTTTGACGGCTAATAACTTACTACGAACTTACTTGCATTGCTGTCCACATTCACATCCAAGTGCATTGTTGTCGTGAAGGTAAGTTATATATTGACGGCAAATATCTGGTTTTAAATAATAGAAGTATTGTACACAATAAGTTACATGCTTAATAAGAGTCGTATAACACAAAATACGTTCAAATACCACAAAACGGTAAAACTAAGTTACAGTCTTCAACCAATAGACGGTAGATAACAGCTAATGAAAAATAGTACTGTAGAGAAAGAACTATTTGCTTCGAGGCAGTGCACGGAACAGAAAGGTCGCCTTGTAATAATCCTAGCAAACACAAAAAAGTTTTACAGAAAACCTTTAACTGTCCGGTTATATAAATGGTATAAAACGTTTAAATAACATTTACAAAACATTTTTGAAAACTTGATGTACAACATTCTAACATATATTATTAAGTGTTGACAAAAAATAAAAAAAAAAAAATGTCTATCAAAAGTATTTTGCAATAACATTACGACAACATTTTGAAAATGTTGTCGTAGTGTTTTTCACATAAAACGTTTTAAATTGTTTTCATTACCTATATATAACCTGACATTTAGATGTTATTGAAACGTTTTGACCAAAAGCAAAACTGTTTACTGGGATGCGACAAACAAGGTCTCCAATCCAGTTGATTGGAGGATGCCAATGACAGATCAGGTGGTGATCTGATCGACCCCAGTTTACCCCAGAGTTAAGATTTCTCATAACCCCATGACCTGAAAGGATAATAAAACTGGAATTCTCAACCTTGTGTTGGTGGTAATGGTAGTGTGGTGGTTAGTGGTGGTGGTAGTGGTGGTGGTGGTGATGGTGGTGATGGTGGCGGTGGTATTCTATCGGCTGGTAGGATACACGTTTTGGGGGGGAGGTGGGATTTGTTTTGCTACTTATTACCAAACCGCCGGAGCAATTATTGTTTGAGCAATCAAATTGTTTTGGATTATTTTAAACCTCACTCATTCATCTTTATGAGAAAATTATGTGCTTTTCTCACCTTCTGAAGTATTTGATATCCTGCATCTTGGCCCATCAAGTTCAATTGCATCAGAACAGCCACACGCTTCTAATATAGTACCATGAAGGCAAGCTTTTAGACAGCGCTGTATTAAATGGCAAAAATATTGAACATTAGTGACACAATAATTAGCATACATAGATGATAATAATAGTAGAGGAGATAATATTGGAATTCGGAATTCAAAGACTGCAAACAGCAAAACAAATAGTTGACACACTTGCTCAAAACAACAAACGCATGTCATACAAACAGTATGCAATTCAAGCGAGTGATACAAGTCTGTCATGAATTTAAAGTAAGTTCTGCCCCAGTATGCTAACTTTTCCGACACTCCCCCATCTTTCAATTCTGGAGGGTCTCACACGGACCTGTAGCTGTTAACAACATGGCTTTGTCCAATTATTGAAATGAAGGAGTGAGTCGGAGATTCACCACTATTCCATTTCTGCTGACACGTGCCCTACTTTTCGTTGGAATGTCTTTTAATACTGTAACACATGTGGCGTTCTCAATCTCGCGAAAACAAGAATCATTCATGTACTGCTGACACGCACTAATCTTTTTCCTGTATGATGGAACATTGTGGAATGGCCTAATAGGACTCTTTTTCCAGTGACCCAAATTTCAGACGGAAAAAATGACGCGACCCCACAGCATTAATACATATGCTGTTACTTAGCGAAATCTATCACTGGCGTACTGTGCAAAATGTCCAAAGTGCACACAATGTCCAAATCTTCCGACTGATTGGCTCCCAGAATGACATTTCCGGGAAGCGCGCGAAAATTTGCAATGTGTCAAAAGGAGGTTATGGTACCCTGCACTTAAAGTTAATTTTTTTATTACTTCCGTGGTTCGAGCTATGCGCCAAGCGTAGACGAGCGTACACACAGAATAAATAAACAATTACGCTGATTGGATGATCAATGCACTTGACAACAAGCCGGTTGACCCATTGGTCGTCGGCACAGCGCATAGTAGGCGACCTTGTCACTTCTACGCGATCGCAATTCACCAGCGCGTAATTTTTTCAGACAAGTCCCGCGACCCCTTTTGGAAGGGCCGCGACCCCCAAATGGAAACCGCTGCCTTAGGGGTTGTGCAATAATTATAACCCCTGTGGAGGGTAAAATTGAGGAGATAAGAATTTTTTACAATCGAAAGGGGGGAAAGCGATTTTTGACAGGCCGAGAGGGGGGGAAGCATTTTTGGCACGCCGTTTGGATATTTCAACCCCCTGGGACCAGTGTTTACTCTCTCATAATTATTGCACAGCCCCTTATACCTTTCTGTCGTAACGTTCGCCCTCTATTGTCATAACCTTGCCTCGTCGCAAATCGTGCCAAACAGTATCATCCGGGATACAATCACTATACTTTCCTCCAAGACGAGAAACATTCTCCTGATACAAGAACAAAATCAGGGACGAGTCGGTGTTATTAGGGCATGAATTCATGCAATTAATTGCATTTAATAGACAACTACTATAACTACAAGCAATTAAATAGTTATATCCAAATCCATCTTATATACATCCCAATGTTATCATTTTTATAAAATTGAAGATCAAGAGCTTAGAGGTGGTTTATAACTTACACTGTACCTAAACAACATCGTCAGAAACAATAAAGGAAGTACGAGATCTAACCCAATCTTACTGATATTTCAATTAATGAAGTAAGTTACCCTTTCTCCTGCGCTTTGTGCAATACAAACACTTCCAGCTACAATCGGAGGTCCCGGGTTCAACCATTTTTAAATTCACGCACTAATTGCTCTTTCAAAAACTCAGTTCTATTGACCTTTGTTTTGTTATATTCTGTGAATGTGCATGGTAGCGGCAGCATTTGATTTCTTTCTTCTGTGAACGTGGGAGTGGCCTGCTTTGTTATTTTCTTGCTTTGTTTATTTTCTATATATACATATGCATAAGTGGAAGCCTTTGATCTCATCTCGTTAACGGTTAAATCTTTATCACAGCCTATCGGCTGAAGGAGAAATATTATAAGGCGATACACGAGCTGTCATTGGAATTTCGACCGTAGCAGTTTGTAGCTAGTTTGGTTACAGTTTGTAACCAGTTTGAATACAATTTGTAAGCAGTTTGGTTACAGTTTGTAAGCAGTTTGGTTACAACCAGTTTGGTTACTGTTTGTAACCAGTAACGTTACAGTTTGTAAACAATTTGGCTACAATTTGTAAACAGTTTGGTTACAGTTTGTAGCCAGTTTGGTTACGGTTTGTAAACTGTGTGGTTTAAGTTTATAACCAGTTTGGTTTAAGTTTGTAACCTGTTTGGTTACTGTGACAATTAGGTATCCAATATTCAAAGTATCAAAGCTTATCGAGACTCTTCGTCCCTTAAACGTCATCGTCTACTATAGTGGAAGTAATGGGTACTCTAGGTTTACAGCTTACATATCTGAGTCCAATAGATGTAATTGTGCCTGGTCTTATAGTGATACCGTCATCAACTGGTAAAGCAACAGTGTCTGCAGGATTGATAGAAACACGAATACCAGCTTCACGACCAAATATACTTAGGTACTCATTTTGTTCCAGAAACATCGTCATTTTCAAGCCTGAAAATAAACAAAGATCACATTTTTTTTTAATTACGAAGAAAGATACTCTTTATATTTTCCAAGCTAGTCATGGTGTACACTACAAATTTGTAGTTTGAAAAATTCACATTATTTCCATAGAAATTAATCAGCCAAATGATCCATGCACCATTTCTGTTTCATATAGTGAAAATCTTTTTCTCACTGCCTGAAGCGAGACAAACAATTTTGTACAAGTTTCATGAAAATCGGAGCAACTTTAATTTTGACACCTACAACCTTTTTCCACTCTTTCCACTCGGTATACATTTAGAGCCCTGTACAACTTTTTGACCCTGTACAACCTTTTTCCACTCTTTCCACTCGGTGTACATTTAGAGAGTATCGAGACACTTATCCCCTTGAACGTCATCGTCTGCTATCAGAGCAACTTTAATTTTGACCCCTGTACAACTTGAAAATTGATCTTTGACACTTTTTACATATATAAAATGCATGGTGAACAATAGCCCATTAGGACTGATGACTATGTCATGCACATATAGGCAACAGGGGACTACATTATAGTGGGCCAATCAGTTGCTCACAACAGCTTAGGAGAGTGACAAGGCCCCTCTGCTAAATCATAATCCCGAAAGATGTTGATGCACACGGCACTTGAAGGATTGAGCACCACAATCAGTGATCTCTCCAACTACGTGGTCTGGGAGTCCATTCCAGACATGGACTGCAACATGGACGTAAGTTCTGCCCGTTGATAAGGTTCTCGAAACTGGCTCAGTCAGTGTATGACTTGGCATAGAAAGATTGGCGCGAGTGGCTCGTCTGATCACATAAAGCTTTGGCAGCAATGCCTTCAAGTCTGGGTAGCATAAGCTGGTGTGCATTTTGTATAGCACAGATGCAGCAGCCACTTGTCGCCTGTGGTGTAGAGAGGGGATGTTGCGATCCATTCTTGCCGGCTGCTCATCTACACCGATAATCCTCAATGCTTTGCTCTGTATTTAGTCACGGGGCTTCAGGGTGGTGGTTACAGCACTCATCCAGCATAGTGAGGCGTACTCCATAACACTACGAATCTAGGCCTTGTAAACTGTGGCTCTCCCTTTCACATCAAGCTTATTTGCTACTCTCCGTAGGGCCGCAAGATTGTGTCCAGCTCTGGCAGCAGTATTGAAAATGTGCTGAGACCAAGTGAGTTTCTTATCAATAGTGACATCCAGGATTTCCAGCTCATCCTTTTCTGCCAGTTTGGTGTTACCAAATAGAAGTCTGACCTAGTTGGGTTCCTTTTTCTTGAGATAGTCAGGGCTTTACACTTGAAGGGCGCAAAGGACACTTTCCGCTTGTCTGCCCAGATCCTCACTCTCTCCAGGTCCCGGTTTAGGCTTGCTGTTGCAGCCATATACAGTCATCACTTGATCTGATTTCGCAGAATAGGGCGGAGTAATCGGCATACAGATACAGGATGTTCTCACATTCATCTCCCAGATCATCAATAAATACAGAGAACAGCAGCGGGCCATGAATTGAGCCTTGTGGTACAGAAGCATTGATGGATGTATTATTTGAGGATTGCCCAGATAGAACTACTTTGATGGACCGGTTGGAAAGGTAGCTCTCAATCCAGGTCAGAAGCTTGCCAGAAACTCCTTTGTCTTTCAGCTTGGAGTAAAGTCCTTTATGCCACACCTTGGCATATGCTCCTGTGATGTCCATGGCAATTCGACGCACTTCATGACCTCTGTCTAGAGCGTTGGACCATTGCTGAGAGAGGATGGTTAGGATATCAGCTGTGCTATGATGAGGTCTAAATCCAAACTGTCTGTCTGATATGAGATGGTGCTGCAAGAGGTATTTCTGAAGCTGCTTTTGTACCACTGCTTCCATAACCTTGCTTATGTTGCTAAGAAGAGAGATGGGCGGTACATGGAAGGATTAGACTTTGAATCCCTGTTATGGACCGGGATGAGACTGATGCACACTTCCACTGGCGGAAGAACACTCCCTTTGCGAAGCACACCTCAAATAGGCGGCTGAGAGGTTTTGCTAATTAATCGCTGCACTCTTTCAGGATTCTAGTGGGAATCTCATCTGGTCCATTAGCTTTTGCAGTTTCTAATTGTCTCAAGAGCCTCCTGGTGTCCTTGGCTTTGCAAACTATGATGTCCTTGGAATTTGGTGGTATCCCATTTACTTTTGGAGCAGGTTCCTATGCATTCTCAAGTTGGCATTTCTTTGCAAAAGTCTGTCCTAGTATTTCAGCCTTCTCCTTTGCCGTGGTGTAGACCTGGTTTGATCTTTTATTACAGGTATGTCTGCCCTGGCTTTTCTTCCAGAAAGAGTGTTAACTGTGTTCCAACACTTTTTGCTGCTCAGGCTTCCATCAAAGAGCTCCCTCAGCTTGTTATTGTACTTCCTTCTGGCTTGTTTCTCAACCTGATTGTATTCCTTTCTTTCTTCTGCAAATTTATCCTTGTTTTCCTTAGTGTTGTGTTTCTAACTTCTTTAACAGATAACGTTTCCTATTTGCAGCTCTCTTGCAACTGTTAACAAAACAAACTTTGTGGCCAATCTTTTTGGTGACGAACTTACTCGGAATGTATATATCCATCGCATCACATATGATGTCAGTAACATTAGTGCACGCTTGTTCAGGGTCGTCGGTTTGGAAGATTAGAGAGCAGTCTGCAGAAGAAAGAAAGCCTCTCATGCCCCAGTAGTCAGCCTTGTCATTTGTGGCATATAACTCCACAACCACAGGTCGTACTCACACATATTTATATTTTTGTGATTCATATGACCAGACGGACAATTTGATATGCTAATGAGCAAAATCAGAGAATGTTTAATATTTGACCCCTGTATATTCACTATGGGGTCATTTCTAGGTTCATTATGAAGGTCATAAACTAAAATTAGTGCTTGCTCACCGCCTTTGTTTTTATTCAGCAGGTCCAAATTAGTCAAGTCCTGGGTTATCAACTTTTACTAACATATTCTTTATGAAAGCTGAATTATTGTAATTTTGTCCAGCCTACAGTGTAATGCACATAATCATGCATAACTCGCAAACGCAAATTCAGAATCAACTGAAATTTTGGGAATAAGCTTTTTTCGTGGATATCTACTGAAAATGTCATAAAGAGAGGATGCTTGGATCACAAAAACTCCTTTAAAACAAGTTGGTAAAAAACATGTTTAAGATTTATTGGCATAAGCTTGAAATGTGCCAACATGCTTTGATATATTATTTTAACATACCCTATACCAGTATACGTATAAATAGTAAATCATTAAAAACGTACTTACCATAATTTGAACTAGCTCTCGTTGACTGAATCGGCGTCTTATCACTGTCTTTGCCAACATAGTTGAAGGTATAACAGTTGCCATATGTATCATCAAGAAATCGTACAAATTTACTGTTAAAGAACAAAAACTGGTAATACCACCAAATTCCTAATCGCGCGCTTTATATAAATCAAACCATCTCTAAAATGATATTAATCGTAATTTATGTTGGCTGATTTTGTATCACCATGTATTACCATGATTACGTACACCTTATTTACCTTATATTGCATTCTTGTTCATTGTAGGTACACTGCAGGATCAGATCTTCATCTTGATGACCATACTTTGCAATTTCATCACCCGTTAGTTGTAACACATCTTCGAGATCACTGAAATCCGCAGTAGAACTGAATGATACAAACGTATTCCAATCCGGGGGGTCTTCACCTTTAACCCGATGAAATCCACGTGATTTGTAGTTAAATTTTGTCGCCATCTCTTCGTAGTCGATGTTTGTAGGAAACGATTCCAGTGTGTAACGTGAATACCAGCCGTCAACCAAAGGATTCTCCTCAATAGCTACCGTACGTCATCGGGTAAAAAGAAAGACAGAGACGAATGATGTAAAGTCTTGCTGCTAATACTTGAATCACATTGATACTCAGATTCACATTGATTACTCGAGGTTTTACACAATCCATTTAAAAGATAGATCTTTTCAACTCTCCATTACATCAAAACTTTCGGTGAAGGTATCGCAGGAGGAAGGACATCGAATGGGTTTTAGAGGGGTGACACTAAATTCACGATTTGTGTATTAGCAACGCAAACCTATGACGAATTTTGTTGGCTTGCTCTTAACAAAGTGAGGCAAGGTATCGATCGGTTGTGAATAATTCACATCAGCTCTTACTCAGCCCATGTGATTGAAGTCACCACATAAATGTGTCGCAAGTTTTTTAGCGAATCAAATAATTATGTTGATGAGAGTAAAAACGCCTTCTAGAATGGTCATAACAGCCGGGAGTCACAAAAACATGTGACACCTAACGTGACCTTGCATTGTGTCGCCGCATATGTATGTATGTTCGTATTCGTGTCCTCGTGTGAAAAATATCAATCTTCACTAATCCGATATAATGGTATTTGGCTCCCGGCATGAATTATTGATTTTATAAGTAGGTAAAGAAAATCACACAATAATGAATACGGTGTTAGAGTAAAGCACCAATGAACCAAAAATTGGGCAAGTCTGACTGAGGTCACACTGAGGTTGCAGTGACGTGGCTGGGATTCCGAAAAGGTATCGATCGGTTATGAATAATTCACATCAACTCTTACTCGGCCAATGTGATTGAGGTCACCACATAAAGGTGTCGTAAGTTTAGCGAATCGAATCTGTTGATGAGAGTAAGAACGCCCTCTACACGGTCACGACGGCCGGAAGTGAGTCAACTAATATGATCTCAGCAGGCAGCAGTGACTTGTTTTTCCAAGAAAGCCTTCTAATTTGATTAGGAAATGTCATTTTGCTATAGTAATGTAGAATTGTAGATAATATGAAGGAAATGCATGACAGGTATAAGATACATGAATGAAGTACAAGTGAGTATTTGAAGTCACAAAAACATGTGACACCTCACTTGACCTTGCATTATAGCGCCGTAGTTCTAGGGTTAATACCAAATGTGTCTCAGTTACCTATAGTTGTCACTGGGACGTCATGCGTCGTTTATTTTAATGTATGTTATAATGTATCAAAATCACTGCACCTGTTATACATCTGAATGTTTGTTCATAATGTGATGGAAGGACATTTGTAACAAATATTTCACCTGGGTCTTCGCAATTTTTTTCATCAGATCCATCTTTACAGTCCTCCTTTCCATTACAACGAAGGTATCGATGAAGACATACGTGGGAGGAAGGGCATTGAAAGTAGTCATTTCCGCAATCTGTAAGATGTAAAAATAAGCAAGTACCTGTATATATGAAGAGCTTATTTCCAAACCGTGTTTTAAATGTATTTCCAAACCGTGTAAAAATAAGCAAGTATTATGAAGAGCTTATTTCCAAACCATGACTTAAAAGTCCACAACCACATGTTTCTCATTTACTTGTGTGATACAATCACAATAACTTTGACAAGTTTGACATTAGCAACAATGAGTTGTACCATCAACAAGCCATTATATACCACAATTCTGCCCCCCCTCCCCACCCTCCGCATCCCCACTGGCTACGCTACTGGTTTGTGTCTTCTCAGATTTGATATATCGACATCTGGTTTGGAGTATATCAGTCTGAGCAACCTAGCAATATTAGCAAACTCATGATCCACGTAACTTGCTACCACAATTGTCAAATTAAAGAATCTCTAGTTGCTCAGTTGTCAGTTGGCTTTAGGTCGATGTAAATGTTTAAGCTTCACATAAATAAATTTTATGGAACAAATGTGACAAATATCAAAAAAACGTACCATCAGGGAAGTCACAGTATTTCTCATCCGTGCCATCTGGACAATCTCTGGTGAAGTCACATTCTGCTGTATTAGCTATACATTGTCTTGAGGATGAAGAACCGCGACATGGCCGATGGTCTACGCTGCAAATAGCTGTTAAAATGATACTTGATGAATGAATTTCCTTAACACGCTAGTTAATTAATACGGTATCTTTACAGAAATAAATATACTTGAATTGAATAAAGGTTAAATGAAAATAAACAGAAACGGATATTACCAACACATCCTTAATAAAACACTACACAATGGGACAAATAAATTAATACACCTATTTGAACTGCCCGATTTGGCGCATTTTACGCCGTAATATGGATGGCGGATAGCTTCTAAAGACTCCTAAGATAATACGACTATCCTACGTATATCTATTGTCTAAGATGTAATCTTAGACGTCTAAGAATTTCGCGGTACGCTTAAATCAACGAATCACAGGGCCAGAAATTCCAAACTGTCAATCATCTTAAGCGTATTCAATTATTGACCAATGAAATCTTAGACATGTTAGATGCCTAGCATTTTATTTACGCCTAAGATTTTCATATACGTCCAAGAATCACCAAAATTAGTGGTGGGCGGTATCGCAAATTAGAAAGACTAGAAAAATCCGGAAATCTGAACTTAAAATGAATATAAAATTTTAGGAAAATAATGATAATTTTATTGATGTATAATAGTAGCCTTGAATGTTCTTTAACTATTAAAACCACAAGGAACTGTTTTAGGTTCACTATGTTTGAAAAAATCATTGTAATTAACAAAAGTTGTAGCTTCGGAAATGCTCAAAAATGGCATTTTGCCGGATTTAAATTCATAATTAAAAAAAGTAAATAAGCTATTTCAATTTTTCTTTTTGATTTTGAAAGGATTAGTTAAGTTACATAAAGTAGTGCAAACAAATGAGCTCACATTTGATTGCAAAGGTGGTTTTTAGAAAAGGGGTAAATTTATTTTGTTGCAAAAGCCCTTACAGCCACAAAATGCGCGATATAAAAGAAATAGTAAAATAAATAAAGACGTCTTGAAAATTGTACCAAACCTATTCTTTCAGTTTCTATTCATCAACACTTTACCCTTTATCCAAACACAAATTGAATCAAATCGAACAAGTAATACTCGCACAATTAAAGGCCCATTCAGTGATTTGCTCATCCTGACGATCATAAAAATCATCAAAATTCAGATTTTGGTACCTTGTCACTGTCATAGATGTGTTACCATATAGCCTGCTAGTGGTTCAGCTGAAAGCCGTGTATTTAAGACAAAATACGGCATTTTACATGAATCTGAAATTTATATACTGACAGTATATAAATTAGCTACATGTATTTGAATAAAAAATATCAAATGACAATTTAATGACCTATTCTTCAAAGCAAAGCAATTTATAAACAATTTTTTTTACACTTGCGCTGGAATCACTGAATGGGTCTTTAAAAAAGCTGTTTTTCTCAAAAAGTCGAAAAGTGGATGTAAGGGCTGTAAGTACCTTCATGAGAGCTGCAGACAAGTTCGTCCATTCCAGTAGAACAGTCAGGAACAGTATTACATGTTTTCCACATAGGAATCTGAATACCATCACCGCAATCGAATGTTTCCACCTGTTCACTTTGATCTGTAAGGGACCGTTCAATATTTACGCTAGGGGAATGGGAGTTTGAAGAAAAAATCGAAACCCCTTGTGTTCCTTAACATTCCCCCCTCATGGTTCAAATAAATATATCATATTCGCCATCAAGACCACCAAACAATTTCGGATTCCCCAATCAAAACTCCCATATCCCCCGCGTAAATATTGACCGGTCCTGAAGTATTATGGTTTATTTTGCAGCACAGCCTAGCCATTGGCTTCAACAAAGGCAGATAAACATTTTCTTAATATCTGCATTTGTTGGGTAAAAGTAAAGTTTCAAACTGGTTTCAAAATTTTCAAAATTGTTGATCTTTTAAGGGGGTACTACACCCCTCGATAAATTTGTGTCTATTTTTGCATTTTTCTCAAGAACTAATAACACACTGGTAACAAAAGTTATGTATATTATTGGGGCAAGGAATCCAATTACTACAGTGGAATTTCAGTGACCTAAGACAAGCGGTTTGTTTTTTATGATAAGAAATAAGGTACCGCAATGATGTACCTCATTTTCTATCATATATACTGAACCGCTTGTCTTGAGTCAAAAAAATTTCAGTGTAGTAATTGGATTCCTTGCCCCAATAATATACATAAATTTTGTTACCAGTGTGTTATTAGTTTTTGAGAAAAATGCTAAAATAGTCACAAATTTACCACAGGGGTGTAGTACCCCTTAATAGCCAAATCATTACAATTTACAGGATTTACAATTCAATATTACGAGTCCAATTTCTCATCCTTCTTACTTCCAGAAAGAGAGACTTCAAATGAACAAATTCCTATGTTACCAGCCCAATCCTGGTATGTATATATTACAAGTGTCTGCCCAAGTGGAAAGAAATGTCCTGGTGTGTGACTTTGTGATTTCAGCACTATTTCTTCACCAGTTTCTTCCCGACTTCTTCTGGTAGATAAATCAGTCACTACAGGTTCTTTCCATGTGATAGATCGTCCTGAAATACCGGCTGGAACCGATTGTACTACATCGTTAGGACATATCACTCTAGGTGGTACAAGATCAGCTGTAAGAGAAAATACATTAATCAGATCAATTGAAAATTTTGACCTTTTATATTGAAGATATGGATTTTTCCCCAAAAAGACCTAATTTTTTTGGTGTTTTGTGAAAAAATCCATATCTTCAATACGAAAGGTCAAAATTTTCAATTGATCGTCGGCTTTTCATCCCACCTACATACACTTTAAATATAAACCATGAGATTTATAAAGTTTACTTCGAGTACTCTTAAATATCAAAAATATCAATTTTTAATCATTTGCCATAAAATGTGTATTACATTGCGAATTTCAACAAATCAAAATTATTTGATATCAAAAGGACATTCTTCGTATTCAGAATGCAATTCGATATCTCTGGTGTGCTCTCATCTCCCACAATAAATACTGTCCAAACGTTCATACCCCATCCCTTAAGTGTACTGGAAAAATCATCAGGGGACGATGTCGGTAACACTGTATGACGCGCATGATGCGTCGTAAGTTTTCAACCACATATCAATGGCGGGACCTATCGTAACCATAGACAGTAGAACGCAGCAGTAACTCTGTACGACAATATGTACGGTAGTAGGATCATAGTTAGGGTTTTCGTGACCGCGAGAGCAGAGTTAAAATCGAATATTTGAGATCATTAGAATAATGAGCTCCTATGCCCCTCCCAACTTGCTATTAAACTCCAGGAAGGGGGTAAAATCATAATACAGGGGTCAAAAAGAAAAGTGCTTGGATTACAGTAAAACGCATATATCAAACTATCCGTGTTGTTGCAGGGATTAAACATTAATGTATAGTTCCTAATATCTAAGACTTATGGTTACGGAGAAGTGCATGCACTAATGGGACAAGACGATTGCATTGAAAACTTAACAAATTATTTACACAGTTACATAATCAATAGATATTGTGGACACACTTCGCTCGCAAACCATCCAAATTCCTCTGATACTTTTGCGTTGTAAAAGAAACCATGTGAATAGAGTGCCCTCTTACTCTCTAAATGTAAAAGAGTGAAAAACCACTCTGAATTTCAGAGTGAATTTAAGTTAGCTCTAAAAGAGTGGGTTTTAGCTCTAAAAGAGTGAAAACAGTACACATAATTTCACTCGCGATTTCGAGTGAGCCTCACTCGCTCAAAAGTAACGATATCAAATAATTTTGATTTTTGAAATTCGCAATTTAATACACATTTTATGGCAAATCATTAAAATTGATATTTTTGATATTTAACAGTACTTGAAGTAAACTTTATAAATCTGATGATTTATACTTAAAGTGTATATAGGTGGGATGAAAAGCCGACGATCAATTGAAAATTTTGACCTTTCGTATTGAAGATATGGATTTTTTTCCAAAAACACCAAAAACAATTAGGTCTTTTGGGAAAAAATCCATATCTTCAATATGAAAGGTCAAAATTTTCAATTGACCGTCGGCTTTTCCTCCTGCTACATACACTTTAAGAATATGTCATTAGATTTATATAATTTACTTCGAGTACTGTTATATATCAAAAATTTGAAAAATATCAAATTTTTATAATTTGTCCTAAAATTTGTATTATATTGTGATTTTCAAAAAATGAAAATTATTTGATATCAGAAAGACATGCTTCGTATTCAGAATGCAATTCGATAGGTTTGAGGTGCTCTCATGTCCCACAAAAAATACTGTCGAAACGCAATAAACGCTCATTTTAGATCCCTTAAGCTTTAGACCAGTTCAATATTCCTAGACCGGGCCCTACCCTAACCTGGGGCCTAGCCTCACAACAATTTAAAGCACATAGTAGCTGTTGTGAACTGCTGTGATATTCTTGTATATAAAATAGGCCTAAATGAATAAATAAATAAATAAATGCTCTTTTCTGATTCACTCTTTTCCGGAGTGAATGTTTTCACTCTTTCTTGAGAGTGAGCTTCACTCTAAAAGAGTTGTCACTCAGATGGCTCTTTGAAAGAGTGAGATTTCGCTCTTTTTGAGTGATTTTTCACTCTTTCACATTTAGAGAGTAAGGATATGTACTCTGTGATTTTGTACTTACGAGCTGTAACATTGAAAGTACATTCCGCTGTGTTGTTATAATTATCGGAATATACCAAACTGACTACAGTTCTTCCAGGATAAAATATATTGTCATGCAGTTTTCTTGTGAAGGCGATCAACCACGCTGCTCCAGAATTATCAGAAACGTTTGGTTCCATCCACGAATATGTAAATGACCCATCATTATTAAGGGGCATAGCATCTGTGGGATGACTAAGATCGATACCATCATCGCAATCGAAAATATCTGGTGGAGTAGTATCAACTGAAATACATAATCAGTCACAGAACAAAATATTCATTTACTGACATGATCGTGTTATGGAATAGAATAACATATCTTCAGATTCTCTAATAGTCTGGCTCGATCCAAAGATTGTTTTCGAGCTTTAATAGATATTTTTGACAGTTAAAGCGTTTTTCTTCGCTGATTATTGTTTCTATGGGTGGTTCAAAACACCTCTGGCAATTCAAAATTTCCAAGGTCAAAATCATAGAGGAGTCAAAAGACAAAAGGCCTAAACAGATGCAACCTCGGACGGACATGAGGCAAACTGTCTTTTATCTTTTCTGTTTCGGGAGCTCTATTGTTCAGAAACGAAAACGCAAGGGATTAAGTAGGATGGTGTGTAAGTTGACTTCATTGTTACGTTTGGGGCATCATGCTTCTCATTTGAAGAGGTAATAATAGGTGCTGTCAATCACACTTATGTCTGTCAATAAAGGTTGGATAAGTCAATTAAATGCAACACTGGCGTCTCAAGTGGACAATCTTACTCATGTCAGTCATTTAACTGAACGCAAATTTGGTGTCATTATGGTCTATATTACTGTGACATTTAAAAAAGGACCATTGCCTCTTCTCCTCTCGCTTTCTTCTCTTTCTAGTCTGTCTGTCCCTCCTCCTCCTCCCCAACTCTCACCTGTGCCATCTTTTGAATTATGTGGATATCTGAATTATATTAGATGTTGCTCGCCCCCTTTCTTCTCTCGATCTCGATCTCCTCTCTTCTCCTCTCCTCTCCTCTCCTCTCCTCTCCTCTCCTCTCTCTCTCTCCTCTCCTCTCCTCTCTCCTCCACCAGATCATCTCCTCGTCTCATCATGGTAGTTATTATAGAAGGAGGTTCCACAGAAAGATCCTAATCCACTCAATAGGGTTAAGCCGATTACGCTATTCAACGCGAGTCATCACTTGAATGGATTTAATCAGTCCGTCAAACACGGCCTTTTATGTTTATGATGTTTACAATATCGATCATCTATTTTAAAATATAATTTAAACAGACTCCCCCCCCCCCCCAGGTGACCCGTACCGGAAATGGATGGTATTATTGCCCTTTTGCATCGGTCACATGATCTTCGATTGCGTCATTGTGTTTCCGAGTTCAAGTTGATTTACTAGCGAAAACCTGATCGAATTCCCTCATTTCCTTCCAAAGTTACGGTGAATTTATGAATTTTTTCTGATCATGATTAGTAACACTGGCGGGTGTCTGCGGGGCTTTTAAACCAGTGGAAATGATTTGGAAATGTTTTCCAAGACTGGCAATGCTGTTTCTATGATCCGCCAAGCTTGGCCATAAGAAATATTGGCGTTATAAAATTACCGGAAGTAAATTGTTTTCCTTTGTTTATGGTCACGGCCACAATGTTTTGTGGGTAAAAATGACGTCATTCTGCTTAGAAGTCGCGATAACGGTGGTTCATAACCGGCCAAGCCCAATAGATAAGAAGCTTAGCAAATCGACAGTGCACCATTCATACCTGATTGCTCAGTATCGACTCATAACGATCATAGTACAAAGGGAACTGGGTTCGTGAATTCTCCTTCTATAATACCTACCATGGTCTCATCATCCCCACTCTCTCAAATAATATACATTTAAAATAGATTTGAGTCTGGCAATTTTGCCTGAAGCAATTATCAGATTACCAATTCCAATGAAAGAAATCCTATTAGTTTCACTTCAACGCACTTCTCTGGTGTTGCATATTAACAAGTTTTAAGGTGTATTTGGGACGAAAATAATTCCCCGTTTAATCGCTACATAATCATAATATGACCGATTTTTGCGCGATTGCACGAACAAGTATACGTAATTCTTGGCAACACTGATTACTATTGATTAATTTATATTGATCATGTTAATGTATATTTCTACGCTGGGCTATTTTCACGAGCTACTCCCGCCTAGGCTGGAGTACCTATACACCCAACGCAAGTCAATTGAAGCCGTACAATTTATCTTCAAGTCCTCCCCTTTTTCGGGGCTAATTTATAGTTTAAGCTTGTTGGATATCCATATTATTTCGCGGTTTGTCATGTCGACATCCTCCAATAGACCTTTTTCCCTCTTTCCCATCATGTACTATTCCAGGGGGTATGAGTGTCGCAAAATACATCATCTGCCCGGGGAAGTACAGAGTTATGTTCATTACATTCTGGAATACGGACATTTCTGCTGGTGCCTTCATCACAAAAAAGGAATCCCCGATCATCACGATAATGGCGCGCGATCACTAATACCTTTCGGGGGCAAAAAACAACATTTCTATGCCTTATGGACATGGTGTCGTCACCAAAAAAGTTTCCTGCTATTGAAACCTAACTTTGTATACATTTTATAGACATAATGGTGTAAAACTAATGACGGGACACGCAGCGATATTTTGTCGGCGTCCGTTTCACTTTTTTTTGGAGTTGAAAATAAGACGTAAACAAATATCTCTTACACAGATGTTCTGCACCGCTCCGTAACTGCATCACTCGTGTATTCAATAATTGCATAATTAGTAACATCGATGGCCTTTACGATAATCCGCATATATGGAATCAGCATGCCCATATTAAGACAAAATAATTGCCTGGCATAGACCATCGGATGCACACGATCTATGAGGTTGATGAACTACGTCATACCCCCCTGGAATAGTGCATTGTGGGATAGAGGGAAAAAGGTCAATTCTTTGCAGAGTCAACTTGGCGGGATATACTATAGGAGGTAACTGGCTTTAATCAGAATTTTTGGTGGGGAAGGTTTGACAAGCCTATCCTATGTAAAATAATGTGGTGATTCCAAAAAAGACTTATTGGCCCCACTTATGACATTTTGGCTGCTAGAGGTCACGAAATGTCATACAGGGGTCAACAATTGAAAAGGCTCCAATCTTTTTGAGAGATATATCAAATTACTCGTCTGATCACAAGGATTACAAAAATGTATAGTGTGTACTATTTACGACCTATCGTGTTAAAACACTTTTCTTAAAAAAGACCTTTTTAAAACGGTATCGTAAATTATTTTCTCCATAGTTTACATGTAAAATAAATATGTGTCGTGAAATAAAAACTTCTGATCCATCTGTAATGTTTACTTAACTTTTCATGAAAACAAATTCTAATAGAACTGTACATACAGAGGGCCAACACCAACAATAAAATGAGGTGAAACTTGATTAAAACGGGAAACACTACTTCTTTACGTTCAGACAAAAGTGTTACAATTGACCTTTTCGGTAAATCCCATATCCCTTTGCGAGTACACCTGAGAACTCGTCATTTGACGTCACGCCGACTTGTAATGCGCAGTAACGATGTTCGATAAACGACGTGCGCATCGGCGCGACGCAGAATGACGAGTTCTCAGGTGTACTCGCAAAGGGTTATGGGATTTACCGAAAAGGTCAATTCATTACACTGCGCAAAATTAATTATACTGCGCAAATTCCTGCTTACCGTATTCCACAATGACGTTAAAGGAACAATATGCGTAATCACCGAAATGCGAGATATACTCATATACAGTCGTCACACCGGGTTGAAAGTAATCTCCAGGTTCATGACTGCTTTCTACTGTAGCTTCAAAGGGTTCCTCTCCATTGACTGTAATTATTACTGCAGTAGGTGGTGTCCAAACGACTTGAACAGTATCATCGGCATTACCATCAACATTAATTTCGACCTCTTTTCTTATATCATCTGGACATTCATTTATTTTGATGATTTCCGGAACTAAAAAGAAAACAATGGTTGTTTTTATTTGTATGACAAAAGCCGCCAATTCACACGTTCTGACTCACACTCTTTGAGTATACTGCAGTAAAATCCAGCTGAATTTGATTGTAATTGAAGAACAAAACTAATGAAAGAGTAATACCGTATACAGCAGAAGCAAGTCATAATATTAGGTAAGCAATAACGTGTATCCAGTATCCCCAACCACCACCTTGACTGTGCTTTTCATTCTTACTCGCCGAAATTGACCGTCTGACAAAAAAGTCTTCATTTATCGTATTCTTGTGTGGTCAAATGTAGCCAATTTTGCTCCATTTTGTACAGGGCAAGTCTTCATTTTGAACAGTGCGGTAGTCTGCTTGTAATTGCCTAGTTAGCTACTTAACCCCCCCCCCCCCCCCACCACCACCCCCACCCCACCCATTCAGCTCACCATATAATAACATGTCTCTCTTTTCCTCTGAAAAGATTTTTTAATTCTTGTGTTTTCTATTATAGTGTTGTATTTTCAAAACACAGCACGAAAACACAGCACTATAATAGAAAACGTAAGAATTAAAAATCCATGCTGTATTTTCAAAACACAGCACTTATTTATAAAACATAAGAATTTACAAATTCATGCAGTATAATAGTGCTAGTTTTCGTGCTATACAGTGATTGTTTAATTCTGAGTTTTGTTTTTTCATTATTATTATTATAGTGCTGTTTTCAAAACACAGCAAGAAAGCACAGCACTATAATAGAAAACATAATAATTACAAAATAATTGTTATAAACTATACTAACCTTCGTATACATTGAGATGAATCAATCTCTCAGCATAATTCCCTGCTTCGTCTAAAACTCTTTGTGTAATAAAATACGTGCCTTCTCCGAAAAAGTCTCCGTTTTTCAAATGGCTGGGTACAGTTGATTCGGTGCTATCATCGAAAAATTTAATATCTAATAAATATAATGACATGAACACGATAATGTTAATCCAATCTCGAACGATCAATCTCAATTCGCCGTAGAAGTAGTTATGTAACCAGTAGTCAACAAAGATGCCGTTTTACCGCTCACAAACCACCTCAACGAAATCGACGATACCAACTCAATCAAGTTTACCTTCGAGGAAGAAAAAGATGGGAAAATCCCTTTTCTTGATACGTTGATTGTTAAGCGCGAGGACGGCACTGTCAAGTTATTAGTGTATCGCAAGGCCACTCACACTGACCAGTATCTGAATTTCGCATCGCACCATCCTCTGCATCAGAAACTGGGAGTGATACGAACACTGATGGACAGAAAAGACAAGATCATCACAGAAGACAAAGATAAGGAAGAAGAAGAAGAAAACATCAAAAAAGCGCTTCACACATGTGGATATCCGCCATGGACTATTGACAGAGTCAAAACGCAAATGGGAACCCCATTAGAGAAGAAAAGCAACAAGAAAGATGATAACAGCAAATCGAGGGGTCTTGTCGTAATTCCCTATGTAGAGAGTGTCTCCGAACGCATCGCTAGAACTTTCAAAAGTTACAACATCGCCATTTCTATGAAACCCCATTGTTCCCTAAGGAATATGTTAGTTCTGGTTCTGGTTCTGGTTCTGGTTCTGGTTGAGTCGGCATTGCCAGACATGCTGTACTTCACCAACTTCGCGGTCAAAGGTCTATGCGCATTTAATGGCGTCGCGTCGCGAAAAGAGCTAATTAATGAAGTTTATTTTTGAACATTTCCCCGCTCGTCGCTGTCACTGTCTTCTCGTCGAGGTCATTCCAGTCGGTCGTCGTTCTGTGGAAGTAGCTGAATTTGTGCACATCCTTCCTGATCAGCTCCCTTTTGAGTTTCCTGCTGTTTCCTCTTGTTTTCAATCCTGCTGTTCCACCCTGTTGAACATAGTCTTCCGCTCTAATTCCAACTTCCCCATTCATGATCCTATACATGAGCTGGAGTCTGGCGTCTTTTCTTCTGTCTTGTAACGCTTCCCATCCCAGCACTCTGGTCATTTCTGTGACACTGCTGAGTTGCTTGTAGTCATTCATACAGAATCTTGCTGCCTTTCTCTGCACTGCCTCGATGGCTACGATGTCCTTCTTCTTGTACGGGTCCCAAGAGCAACCAGCGTATTCCAGGATTGGACGTACCAGCGTTTTATAAGCTGTCTCTTTCATTTCTCTCGGGCAAAACCACAAGTTACGCTTGAGGAAACCAAGAACTTTGTTGGCTTTGGATGTCAACTTCTGGTATTGAGCCTTCCAGCTCATCTTGCTATCAATTTCGACACCAAGGTATGGATGAGAGTCTACCTCTTGCAGCGGTTGTCCACAGAAGTTGTAACTTCTGTCGGGCGCTTCTTTCTTAGTTGATAGCTTCATGACTGAACACTTGGCTGGGTTGAATGACATCTCCCATTCCTCTTGCCACTTTTCCAACTGGTGTAAATCTTTCTGCAGTATGTCCATCTCTCTACTGGTCTTCCCAGATGTATATATGACGCAGTCATCTGCAAATAATCTAGCAGTACTCCTGATGTTGTTTGGCAGGTCATTTATGAATAACAGGAACAATAGGGAGCCTAGTACTGTACCCTGAGGTACACTAGAAAGCACCTCCCTTGGGGCCGATACCATGCCGTTGCATACCACCTTCTGAGATCTTTCAGTCAAGAAGTGTCTAATCCATTTCAGCAGGGATCCTCTGATACCATGGTGATCAAGTTTGCCAAGGAGTCTCTCATGGGGACTTTGTCAAATGCTTTGGCAAAGTCTAAGATGGCCATATGAACTGTCTGATCATTCTCCATACTTTTAGTAAGGTCATGAGTGGTTAACACTAGTTGAGTGACAGTGGAGTGCTTGGCTCTGAAACCATGTTGGTTGTCCACCAAAATATTGTGTTTCTCCAGGTGTTTCATAACATGTGAGTGTATTATGTGCTCCAGAATTTTACTCACTACACTTGTGAGAGATACGCCTCTGTAGTTACCAGGGTTGTCTCTAGCCCCTTTCTTGAAAATGGCACAAATATTTGCCTCTCTCCATTGATTGGGTAGAGTTCCTTCCTCAACCGACTGTTGAAAGATGTCTGTGAGAACAGGGGTTATCTCTTCAGCACACATTTTGAGAATCCACGGTGGTATACCATCTGGACCAGGGGCCTTGTTTGGTTTCAGGTTGTTAATCTGCTTCAGCACGCCTTCTTCACCAATCCGGAGATCTGGAATGTCAGGGATGCTACTTCTTCCTAGTGATGGTATTCGGCTTGTGTCTTCTTTGGTGAATACTCCTGCAAACTGGTTACTAAGGGCATCAGCCTTCCCAAGATCATCACTGATTATTTTATTGTTGACTTTCAGATCAGCAACTCCTGTATCTTCCTGGCGGATCTTCTTTATGAAAGACCAAAAGGCCTTTGGATTTTCCTCCATAGAAAGTGTTAGCTTACCCATAACGTACTCTCTTTTGGCGTGGTTCAACTCTCTTTTGACGGTTCTACAGAACTCTTTGTATTCTTCCCAGTCTTTCTGATCGCCAGTTCTTTTGGCTTTACTGTACATTCTACCCTTCTTCCTGCTCATTCTTCTGTGAGTTCTAGTAAACCAAGGAAGATTTCTTCTGTTGGATGACATTTTGGTTGGAACGTTCTCCTCCATCACTTGTTTGATCTTACTATCAAACATGTCCCATTTTTCTTGGACAGTGAGGTTGGCTTCATTTCTGAAGGAGTCACCAAAGATCTTCATGTCTTGCTTTATCTTCTCCACATCAGCCCAGTTCACCCTAAGGATAAGCGTGACCCTGAGAACACCACGGATGTCATCTACGCGATTCCTTGTAAGAACTGTGACTCAACATATGTAGGTGAAACTGGAAGAAAGTTCGGTAAGCGAATGGAAGAACACCAGGCAGAAGCGGAAAAGGCAGGGGCTAATGTGCGGACTCGCGCGGTTAGAAAGGCATCCCAAACCATTGTCAATAAATCGGCCATCACAGACCATGTGCAGGAGAACGACCATATTCTAGACTGGGAAGAGGCTAAGGTAGTAGGTAAAGAGGCAGATAGATACAAGCGGTGGATTACAAATCAGAAAACAGGAGACCATCATGAACAGGGAGGAGGGGCAATACATTCTCAGTCACGTGTTTGACGATCTTCTTGGAAAGAGAACTGGCAACCTGCTAAGCAACCATCAGCATCAGTGGTACACAGAAGTTCGTCACAACATCAATAGTGTAGAAAAAGATGTCTGGTAGACATCGAAACGTCCACAGTGAGTACTGTTTATTGGACTAGAAGTAAGAAATATTCCGATTTTAGGATTAATTACCATAGGAATGGGTTTACATTTTGAATGTATTGTACTATACTACAAGTAGGCTGCACTCATCACCTGTCATGTCTGTATATAGGGTATGTACAATCATGGATTGAACGCAATACTGCTCTTTTAGAAGACACTAATCGTACAGGTGTGAGTGAGTCTTTATTCCTATTCGTTGACAATCAATGGTGCGATGCAGAGTCTACTGCAGGGCAATACATTCAAAACTTGTTTTCCCCTATCGCTATGGTAATTAATCCTGTTACATCACTACTTCTACAGCAAATGAAATTACGATCCAGGTCTTTGTCCGTGTTCTTTGATAATCACTGTGATATACAATGTTTCATAAAGATAGACGTGACAACCCGTTTTCGAAAGGTTCTGCCTCGACCTCCATATATCCGGTTTCGTTAATCGTATTACTCTTCTTTTCTTTATTTTATATTAAATAATTTGGTGAGAGAAATCTTTTATCGGATAAAAGACTCCGTTTTTTTCTTTTCTGTTTTCAAACTTTTGGTATGTCCATTGTTTTATTGTTGAGTTATTACATCGTAGCCAAAGTAGATCGCTGAGCTCGAACTTGTACGTTGCCGTTTCAGTGAAAAACACACACTGAACAGCTCTTTACACTCTAAAAAAATTTACTCAACCTGAGTAAAATTGTACTCCTTTTGATAGTAAAAGGTTCACAGCTCATTTGTTGAGTAAACGTGACTCAACAAAAGTTGAGTAGCAACTTTACTCTGCCTTTGAGTAAATATTTTTACTCAGTAAAGGAGTTAATGCATGACTCAACATTTGTTGAGTTAACTGTTACTCAACCTTATTCAACAGTTGAGCAGTATTACTCAACATGGTGGGAAAACCTTACTCAATCCACAAGGAGTAATATTTTGCTCTGTATTTGAGTAAATTTTTAGCTCAACTGTTGAACGAAATGTATTTGACTCAAATGATATTGAACAGACTGTTTGCCCAACTGTTTAGTATGCAAGAAGTTGACTCAACTGATATTGAGTAATACTTCGGTTGTATGCTAGTCAAAATGTTTACTCATAGCTGCAGGTTAATCCTTCCATGTTGAGTAAAAAGTCGTACTTAAAACTCTGCTCCGGATATTGATGAACTTGGTATTGTTGCTATTTAAGGGTATATGAGGTATTGTTGGTCGAAGCAGCGATTTTCATTATCTGAATAAATATATTATTGAAAAATAACACTTTGGTGTTTTGCAAAAGTTCATCCTACAAATCATATATACTTTGAAAACTTATTGTTGTTAATGAGTTATGTACGTTTTACATAAGTGTTGTTGTTTCAGCCCTCTTTACAACATAACTCAAGAACCACAGTCCCAACAAAAGTATATCTGTGATATTTGAATTCTTCTACACGCTCGCTATGAATTGAGCAATGCAATATTTGCTAAAGCTCACTACCATTCGCAAGATGCTGTGAACTTTGGTACTTTTTTTCTGCTGCTTCGACCAACAATACATCGTATACCCCTAATTCGCATAAAATAACAATCAACAAGAAAATAATATCTTGTTCAAATTAATAAACACAGGTTTATGTCTTCTTTTGGAGATATTGGAGAATGGGGAAAAGAGAAGCGAAGCACCTGTGTGCATGTGATTGTTACGTAATTATTCTCATATTTGACCACTTCAGCCTAAAAGCACATTTAGGCGCGCTTCGCCCGAATTTGTTCCAATTTAAACCATATTTGACCATTTAAGCTTCAATATGTTATATTTACGCGCCTTGACATGTACAAATACCTTCTTCAAATTGGAGTTGATCATTTCCGAAATTGTCAATTGCCATGAGTGCTTCCCACGTTACAACTGCGCCTCGTGGTTCAGATCCTTCGACAAACTCAAAGTCGATATAATCTGAGTAATGTCTATTTGTAATCTGCGGACTTATTTCGTCAACTATTTTGAATATATGAAAGAAATAGATAAATTAAAGAATTAAGAAATTGTAAGGAATTACACAATTATTTTGTAGGAGGAATGCTAACACACATGACTACTTGGTGAGTAACGGGAAGTGCGGCAGTCCCACAGACTTAGCTATAGGGCACATAATCTGGTAAGTTGCTAATTTTGCTGCAATTTTTTTTTCTAATATTTTAGCAATATTTTAATATCAAGGCTATTAAATCAAAGCATTAACAGCCGTTATTTATTACTATAGGTAGTGCTAACGAACGGATTGGCGTCACGATAGCGGGTTACCTCCTACTTGAAGGTCTGCATATCTCTGTCGTCTTTGGACTTAATGAAAGTCATTAGAATGACATCGTTAATGTAAGGATGGTTCATAAGTCCGAGTGTGAACTAAAGAACCGGGAATGTACCCTGAGGAATTCCTTGTTTATTGACTTCTCGCTGGATACCTTCCCATTTAAGATGACTTTCAAAGAGCGAGCCAAGCGGTAAAACTGTAGTCCAACAGTTTGTCTATTAGTCTAGTCAATCTAAACAAATTAGTGGTGTCACCCACCACTAATTGCAACAGAATTTTTTTCACTTTTATACATTTTAGAGATGTCCCCTGAACATCATATCAAAAATATACTAAAATATACTTGGTGGAAAGGTAGTTTTTGGCGGGAAAAGGTCATACAGGGGTCAAATTTCAAAATTGCTTTAATCTTTTTAAAAACTATACCAAAGCATTCCTCTAGTCTTAAGGATTCAGAAAAAGTATAGTTTGTCATATCTATGATGTACCATTCTCAAGTTATAAGCAAAAAGGTCAAAGGTCAAATTTTGGGCTCCACGTGGATCAACTTTGAAAAAATGCTCCGATCTCCTAAAAAATGGTCTCAATGTGTTCGTCCTTTAAAAACACGCCAAAATAAGAATAGTTTGCCATATCTTGGATGCTTCGTTACCTAGGTAGCAGGGTAAAAGAGGTCATTGACCATTGAACTCTATTGACCCCGACCTAGTTTTCGATGTTACGCATGTAATTAAACAACCTAAACAGTGCAAATATTCTTTAAATGAATTATGTTTGCAAGCCGAACAATTTGAGACCATTTTGGTTTAAATCAGACAATTTTTAGTTTTTTGACCTCTGTTGAACCTAACATTTGACCTTTGACCTTTTTGGCTATAACTCAAGAACCGTACATCACAGGTATGGCAAACTATATTTTTCTGAATCCTTATGACTAGAGGAATAATTTGGTATAGTTTTTAAAATGATTGGAGCAATTTTGAAATTTGACCCCTGAATGACCTTTTCCCGCCAAAAACTACCTTTCCACCAAGTATATTTTAGTATACTTTTTGTATGCTGTTCAGGGGATATCTCTGATATTCATAGGAGTGAAACAAATTCTGTTGCAATTAGTGGTGAGTCAAAACCCACTTTGACTGGACTATATAGGAGCTTTGCGGCTCTGCCCCTGCACCCTACCAGAGGCCCTAAGACGAAACCATACACCTTAAGGGAGTATGCCACCGATTATGCATCCCATTGAAAAACGTAAAATGCGCCGTTTGTTTGCTCGATTTTAGACCTTTTCGGCAACAAATTGAATGTAGATATACCACCAATCGATTAAATGGGCGTTCAAACATTTTGTATTTAACGGAACTCATCCATGTTACATCGTTCGCCGAGTGATTTGGTGGTGTTTGCCCTTAAAGGCTTTGTATAAAGGCTTCGTACCAAGGCAATCGCCTTCGCGCACAATGATTTTATTTCTTAGGTCACTTTGGGAAGGGGAACGCGGCACCCCATGAAATCCTACGCACACCACTTGCAGAATGAATAACATCAGCCCTTTCCAACGATGTTGGCAAGTAGCCACTCTCGAAGCAAGTTGGATAGGACGCGAACATGGGTGACAGTTCAGAAGCAGCATTTCTGAGTACCATGGTTGGGATGTCATGGACCAAATGCTTTGTTGTCATAGCATTGCCGTTTTTAGCATGCGGATGGTGGATTTTCATTGAAGAAAAGTGCAACCAATTAATCCTCGATAGAGGATGCGACGGTGTCATTATACGATGGAAAGGCACTGTTTAGTCCTGGCTGTAAATGCGCCGGTCTTCTAAGGACTAAATGAGACTGTCGTTCATCAAGGATAATTTGGTCAATTATATTCTTTTAGAAAGATCCTACCAACTGGAACCCAAATCGGCCACACCAATTCTCACAAACATACAACTCTTTCCTGTGTCAAACTAGTCTAAACACCTCCGAGTGCCGACGGTCTGATGACATCTAGCTAGCTGACAGCAGTACGTTTCATCATTTAGAGTGAGCAAGCTATAGTGCGATAGCGACAATAGCTCTCAGATGAGCAACAAATATTAAAATTTCACAAAACTTGATGTATGTCTTATTCTATCAGGGAAAGCCTATATTCATGCTCATGATCTTCAGGCTTTATTAGCCGTCAAGCCATTTCTTATATCCTATGCTGGCTACGATCTCATTTGAAGTTATTTTTATGTAAATATGGGGAAAATAAAGTTTAAATTACTGCATATCGCATTGCATTTTTAATGTTGCATTTTGATTCAAAAACTCAGCATCTGAAATATTTTAGACGACCATTTACCTTCACAATACACATTGCTCTCGTCACTCATATCTGTGCAGTCACTGTAATGATCACAATAGAACTGATCTGAAAAGCATTGCCACCCTGCATTAACGTGGTTACCGTTGTAATCATAGTATCCGGAACCTTCACAACCAAATTCGTCTTTTCCGCACCCATCATCTAATAAAAAGCGGAACAGATTAGATTAAAACTAGATTAACATTCTTATTAAATTGCAAAATTAAACAATGCAGAAGGTGACCAAAATGGCTGACGATCTGAGTTGGCAACACCTTTTGTATTGAAACAAAGGGTTTATAACATTTCATATATATATATAACCAACATTTTTGAAAAAGAGACTGAACTTTCTAAATAAATATGGGACTTGAAGAAAACTAATATTGACTGTAAATTAAGATGGGACGTGATCAAAAAATCAAACACAGGTATCCGTAAAAGTGGTCAATGTAACTTATGCCTAGAAGAAAAATTTGCCATAAACATGAACAAGGACAATGTAATCAATAGTAGGTCCGAACTTATTTCAAAGTGCCGGCATAACAAAGGCAAAACAAATTCGCCGAACCACAATAAGAAAAATAAATAGTTTTTCCGTGCAGCACCAGTTCCGCGCGGTCCTACACCGGCTGAACTAGACTACGCGCGCATTTTTTTCCGCCGTTGTCGACTCTCGCAGTTACGCTCGCAATATAGACCATGGCGAAAAACATAATGAGGAGAGCAAGAATAAACCCATTGAGAAGACAAGAATGTATGAAAACACATGGGGCTAATGAACCGTGGAAACATGGGAGTGGCCGAGATCAAACAAAAGCGCAAAAAATGGAGCGCCGACGTTAGGCTGGAAAAGCTTTTCTTGTTTGATCTCTGCCACTCCCAATTTTGCCAAGAAATGTTTCAAAAATATCAATTTTGTGATTTCAATGGCGTGAAATAGTGTAAAATTTTGCAATTTTACCCTATTTTTGGCCCATAACACGGTGTTATTTGATCTAAAAAGGAAGATGCACAGGGCAATTAATGCTTTATTTGTTCTTCCATCGGGATTTTAGGGGGCGTCCTAATGTCCCCGCTTCTGCCACCACCATGAGGTCAGATGAGGTGGCAACTTCGACAATAGTGTTATTATTACTGTTATATCCAGGATTACAGGCTTTACCATAGCTAAACATACCCATTCCGTCACAGGTCTCGTCCTTCTCGTCACTGCCGTCAGAACAGTCTTTATATCCGTCACATACGAAAATTTGAGGTACATACTTAGTGGTAAAACCACACCTCCAGCCAGATTTTTTTAATTCAGTAGAGTCTAAATTGAAAGTAGTAAATAGTAGAAAATAGTAGTATTTACGTTGTTATTGTCGTTTTGTTTTTGATGTGTTTTGTTTTATCTATTGCAGTAATAGTGGTGAATTTATAGATTATTGTTGTTATGGACTTAAAAATGTTTCTTTTCACCTTCATAGATAAAACATAACAGACCATAAACAACATGTTATTCTTACCACATAATGAGCTGTTTTCGTCACTTCCGCCGCCACTACTGTCCACTAAGCAATCAATATTTCCATCGCAAACTTTCGTCTTCGCAATACAGGGCCAATCTTACATTTATATTCGTTGTTTTTGCACTCTAGAAATAATTGTAATTTTCTATTCACCTTTTCGGTAAATCCCATAAGCCTTTACGAGTACGCTTGAGAACTCGTCATTTGACGTCACGCCGATGCGCACATCGTTTATTGAACATCGTTACTGCGCATTGCAACTCGGCGTGACGTCGAATGACAAGTTCTCAGGTGTACTCACAAAGGCTTGTTGGATTTACCGAAAAACAAATTAATACTCTTGCTTGAATGACCTTGGCCACCAGGCACGCCTCACCTGTGGATTTTCACACCAATATTCCAATCCTATTTAAAGCGAGCTATATGCAGGCTGACCATTTAGGGTTTGCAAAATAAAAAAAAAAAAAATGACATGTGCAAAGTGGGAGGGGCATTGATTTTCCTTTTTTTTTCATGCTTTTTTCTCTTTTCTTTTTTATGTCAAGCATATTCTAAACATTTTAAGCAGCTGAAATCAACGAGATAACGCTGACGAAACAATTGAACTGGCGAAGGGGCTCGCAGTAGACAGCCGGACGGGGTATTTTTACAGGACAAGATAGGCAAGTGTAGCCGACAATTGCGCGTTACCCTAATCGGAACCCAATGTAACGAGGTTATGGCACCTTCAGTAACTTTTGTCATTTTTGGCCAAGTTTGTGACATGGGATATGGGGCCAAAGATTAAAAGTTTTACTTTTATAAAAGTAGATACGGTGATGCGTATATTGATGCATGACCGTAAACGTAACCGCCCGGCTTAAATCAAGAAATTACGTCATTTCTTCTGGTGCTGTCACTTCCGGGCTTAATTCTTTAATGCAGGTGGAAGAACCATAGACAGTAGATGTCTATGGAAGAACATACCCTTTGCAAAAAAAATGGCGGACAAGAGCCGGCCCCATTCCAGGGATAATACAGCTTATTTAGCCAATGTGAACATGGGGTCATCGGCAGAAATATTTTTCTATCATATTGGACTAATACGTCAGGTATATGGTATTTCAAAATATTACAGTAATGGAAAGCAAGGTGCATATGTTCGTTCGTCGATCGTCGAATGTTTGACAAAGTGGCTAGCTCTAATGACGTCACTATGTAAACAACGTAGAGGTATTAATAATTAATTAGGTAACACCAAATATGGAGGTATCAAAAAGTATGCAAATTAGAAGGTTCAACGAATCAGAATACGATCAGATACGAAATTATGCAAATGATTTGAAGGCAGTTATGTGAACGTGTACAATAAATCGTCTCTTGTTTATAGTAGACCTCTGTGCATGGAGCCTAAAATAATACATTACGATCTGTAAAGCATATAGTTTTCTATGATGTTCGTCAAATTGCTAAAACCAGGGATGTCTCATATCCCTGCTAAAACAAAGTTTTTCTAAAGTGTTCCGCTACAAGAACAAACAACTTCTTGTATCATTTTTTTTTTTTTTGAAGTTTTGTATAGCCTATGCTATCTTAATTTGTTCGTTATTACACAACAGACTTTAATTTAAGCGAATCTTACCACAATCGTTTTCGTCTTCTCCCATATAGCACTGTACAATTTTGTCACACACCATGGTTGTACTTATACATATGCCCATATCTCCGCCACTTTTACACATGAATTGATCGTTGCCACATGCCCCTGTGTATACGATGTAATTATTCATGAGAAAATTTAAGAAGTTGTTAAAACCATAAATAATAATATTATTACTATTATTATCAATTTGATCATCATCGTTATATTGTTATTATTATTAAGTAGGGCAGCGGACAAAACTACAAAGATCCGAGTACGAAGCCAGTAGTCGACAAAAGGCCCAAAACACATATTATTGGTAATTGGAATGTGAGGACAATGCAAAAGACACTGTGAAGCCAATTATGTAAAAAGAGATCCTCGGTCATACATAAAGAGGAATATACTACACTACGGTCTGGTAGAAAATATGGCCTCTGTAGAGAGGGAGTGAGGATCATGCATCTCAAAAACTTCTCCATTGTCTCCCAGGCTACTAGTTATCAACAACAAAGGACAAATACTCTTGAAATTATGTTCACTTCATGAACCTACTTCCAACACAAATAGCAGGGGCGTAGCCAGGATTACCGAAAGGCTTTTTCACCTGCTACGCTCACAAAGTGGACCTTCTTGGCCTTTGAAGATGACGCACACCGACACCGCCTGGCTAATAATTATTTGGTGGAGCAGAGACATTAAAATGAATACACGGGATCGATACACGTGAATTGCTATGCACGATTTTGATATCAGACGAAAATCTTCGGATAGTGGGTTAGAAATTGATGAATATCTCCCGCAAATGAATTTTTCTCAAGAAACCAGATGTGGTCTCATACACTTGAAAATACGTGTTGAACAGATATGATAGTCGCTAGAATGCGCTTTGAAAATTGGCCGTGCGCTTTGAACTCAAAATCTGACAATTTTATATTGCGTTGGTCCTGTATTACAGCGTGTAGTACAGCTGCACTCACTGGAGGCCGTATAAAAGTCCCTGACCATTGCCCCCACTGGGGACTACACGCTTATTCACGCACAACCAAGATCAATTACACGGCTATTGTGTATAGCCTTAGTTATGTCCCTCGACTAATTATTGGTTTTAAAGAGCTTTAAAGGTTTGAACCAAATGGCTAATCGTGGCTGTGGATTCAACCTACCATGGCGATTCCTGCCATGAAGATATAGGGTCGATGACACTGTGTGACGATCGCCCAATCTGCCTCCGGCCTCATCTGCCTACGCTCCTGACAAATAGTGTCGCAAGGCAACATCGATATCTCCTTATGAGCAATACAGAAACATGATTGACTTCATCATAACTCATCAGGATAACCTGATAACCTTCCTGAACTGTAGATCATACTGTTCAGCTGGTGTCTGTTCAGATCACAACCTGGTGCTGGCTAACTTCGTTCCTACAAATTCCAAATGTACAGCCATAATGGTGCCATTCGATTTAGTGACACTACAATTGCAGAAAAGTTCAGTGCAAAGATATGTGGTGTCTTTGCATCATCACTCCTTCAACTAGAAGACACTGATGTTGAAGGGCTATGGCCCAATTTCAGAGAAGCAATCAACAAAATGAAGGAAGAAACAGCGGATGTGAAGAGGATTTGGCAATTGCCTTGAAAAATTACGTAAGAATTTTTTAACCTTTATTTCTTGACCTTCGGCAACCCAGATCACTGATAGGGGGGTCATAAAAACTTTGACACTAGTCACTGTCATATTCATAATCTCCCCCTTCTAAAAACGCAGCTCCCTTAGACTAAGGGTGCTGTAAAATATTAGAATTTAAAATAAAAGAAAATGATAATTTCATTCCAACGAAATTGTTGCCATAACCATATAGGCCTAGTTTCCTAATCATGCTATTGCATGCTGCTTCATTTATATTGATGGTTTTATTATGTTGGTATAATGACAATATCCACTTACATGGCATTAGAGTTCCATTAGTATTGTCAAAATGAAAATGAACCAACCCATTATTTAAATCTACATGAACCTATACTTAAATCATTAACTTTTGAATGCAAACCTTGGGGCATAGACAGCTATTCGAGACAAGGAGGCACAGAAATAGCAATCTACCGACGACGTAAAGATTTCGAATTTTTTGAAAGAGTGTCCTCCAAGATTTACAACTCAGACCCAGGCGCGGATTAGAGGGGCCGGCGGATAAATAAACAACTGCCCGTTTTTGTTTCTGTATTGGACACCCGACATTTTGTGTATAAAGCAATCGGCCTGTCATTTCGCAAATTTTAGGCTTTTTCAAACTAAAATTTGACACAACAATAGTGGCAAAATGGTCCACCAAATGGCTTCAATTAGGTCTTCAAGTTTCTCATTTCTCAGGGGGCACCTCCCCTCTCCTCAGACACCCCCCATGCGATGGCCGCGAACGGGAATTGGGATCGCCGTCCATCATAAGGCTGCATAGCTCAGATGGTAGAGCACGATCTTGCAAACCAGAGGTCGCCGTTCGTATCCCACTTTAGTCAAATTTTCTTTGCTCCTCTTCTTCAACTTTGAATAGCAATACTTTACCATATAGGTCTACACAGCCATCATGTTCATCACTGAAATCTGAGCAATGTCGTATTCCATCGCAGACCAAATAACTCTTAACACACTGTTCTTCATTTCTGCACATGAAATCTCCTGGTAAACAAGGAACTATATGTGGAGGAGTGTAAGGAAGTATAAAGGAACAAAATGAAAATATTAGTTACATTTCTGAAGGGTAAATGTCTGCACACTATGTGGATACATACATGGAAAGTATAATCAATATTCCGGGGGGCACTCCCACTTTGGAGGTGACGCGTATGTAGGGCTGTTAAGACCCCCTCGTTTAGAGTCTTCGTTGACATGTGTGGTCTTTAATAACTTTGATTCCTGGGTTTGAAATTTTAAGTTGGCAAGTCGACAATTTTAAATAAACAAATTCAAAGCAATAGTCAGATAGAATTGCTTTAATATTTTGGTGTTAATTAGCCCGTCGAATGTTAGAGCCACCGACCACCTGTAATGAGGTGGGATGTATTTGAGGGGTCGGAAGGATTTTCGTTCGTCCATTTGTGAGGTCGACCGCCCACTGAACGCTTCATAAATACCACTAATAGGGTATATTCATCGTAGAAGTAGTTACGTAACCGGATTAATTACCATAGCAATGGGTGCACACTATCTATGAATGCATTGCCCAGCACTATAAGCATGTTGCACTCAAGACCTGTGTATGTCTGCAACCATATATAGAATACAATACCGCTCTTTTCAAAGACACTAATCTTACAGGTGCGAGTTATTAGCATGATATGAATATTGTCAATATTCTGTAGAATTAAGATCCATGTCTTTATCCCTGTTCTTAGAAAATCTATGTGCAATACGATAATCTATGTGCAGTGCAGGGCGATACATTCAAAGATAGTGTTTACACATTGCTATGGTAATTAATCCGGTTACTTCTACGGTAAATTACCTAAGTAAGCAGCAGGCGTGTTATCATCCACTGTTAGAACTTGTCTATGTTTTGATTCACTGATCGCAGATCGTCTCACTTTATTAGTGTTGCAAACGGTTACCGCAGGGAAATCCAAAAACGTTTTTGATACCACTTTCAACTGCAAAAAAAGATACAAATGTATCATTTAAAGCAATATTGTAACATTTTTATAAAATAATAGATTTGTATTTCTTTTCCACAAACGTGTTAGTTTTCACTGTCAGATATGTCCACTTTTAATGAGGTAAAACAAAGAAAATTGCTATTCAATTCAAGCGCCTATGTCGCCAATGCGTGTCTCTCCGTCGGTCGTGACTGAGATTGTGTTGTGACCATCCCGTACGCTATCGTACATTGTCATGAACTCGCATTGTCATATCATTTCGACCGTGATTATTGATGCATGGATCGCATTGCAGAGTTTTACCAAAATATGTGGTAAAACTGGTAAAATATCTGGTATAAAACAAAATTTTGTTTAAAAACGGATTTCCCTCAAACTCACCTCGACAGTAACTGGAGCATCGATGTATCTGCCAAACAGTATCACAGCTTGACGCAGAAACGCACCGATTGCTGCCATTAATATCAGAGTCCAAAACAATTTGCCATACCATCTTTGAGATTTGAATATAATTGGATATCCATGAGCAGTGGATATCTCTAAAGCTTGGTTCCTAACAATACCAAAGCAGGTCTTGTTGGAATCAACGTCATCACCATCGGCGTTAACATCTGCATGTGTACCTTGATATTTAGTCGTTGAAGCTCCATACCTTGGACCTTGTTGTGTGGTATTAGCGAAGTAGGGATAACGAACTGGGACTGAAGTGTCCATGTATTGGATTCTTGATATCGAGGATATTGGGTGTAAACTGAAAAAAATTAGAAAATGTAGTTTTGATATTATTATTATATTATTATGCAACACATATAATTATAAGATTGTGCAAACTAAATTTTTAGGTTCATAAAATAATGAATGAAATACAACAGGGGTTCGCTCTGAACAAATTTTAATCTAAGTTAAAGTTAATAGGATGAAATTTGCTCATCCTATTAAGCCAGAGAACTAAGTATAATAATTTTCAGGGGTTGGCTCTGTACATTTACATTATGATTTTGACTTCGACATGAAGAAAGACTATAGAGATATCACTACCAAATCTACATCTCAAGAGTACCGATATCGCCCCGTTTATATGTGTATGTCTGCAATCACAGATTGAATACAATACCGCTCTTTTCAAAGACACTAATCTTACGGGTGCGAGTGATCAGCATGATATGAATATTCGATCCAGGTCTTTAGCCCTGTTCTTTATCCCTGTTCTTTGATAAGCTATGTGCAATGCAATGGAACGGCATATTACGCCTAGAACAAGGTCACTCAAAGATATTGTGCACCCATTTCTATGGTAATTAATTCGGTTACGTAACTACTGCTAGTGTGCTACGACGAACTGCGTACCTGTTTTGTTCCGGATCCTCGAAAGTTGGATTCTGAACCACCCATCCCGAACGCTCTCCTCGGATACCAAATCTTCTGTTAGAAAACATGCTGCAATATCTGTAGCCTAATTGTTTTCAAAACAGCTCATATTACAGCCTCATGTACAATTTCCTTTTGTTCTGTTTAAAAACACAGAGACATATTGTCCACTTAATTCTTCTTTATATTTAGTCCTGCCAAATTATTAAGCCACAGCACATTTGAGGCGAATATGTTGAATGTTGTGCCTCGAACAGTAGAACGAAATTTAATTGTAAGCGGAATTGCCGAAGCGGTGCATTGCAATTTTCATCTGAAGCTCTGGTCATTAAAAATGTATCTAATGTTAGCTTTTAAATTAAATTATCTTTAAAATTGTTATACAACGTGTCCCAATATCAACCTTCGACGTAGTAGCAAAATTCAAAAGTCAAAAGCTTATCCATAACATGAATGTACAGACTAGAAAATTATGTGTATGTGACCAAGCTAATTATACATTTTAATTGTAGTAAAAATATCAGAACTACTACAAATTCAAGTGACGTCATGTCTTATCCTTTTGTTAATTTCTCCTTGAATTCAGCTATTTGAATATTCAATTTCTGAAAACAAAATAGAGCTCATTTATTTTATTAAAATGTTGGTTCTGAAACTAAAAGCTTCTTTACTTGACATATTATTTTAAAACATTTCCGATATAACATTTTGATGCCAGCAACATAGTTAACACATAATCTTAGAACAGCTCTAATTTATTTTGAAAACAGACCATTATTCAAAGTTCATCAAATATGCGATGAGTCTTAAATGACCAACTTTGATTGGGACAAATAGCACTAGTATTACATCTTCAAAACCAGTAAGCCGAATTCAATGAAACGGACATTTTTATTGGGACACCCTACAACGGAACTATTATGTTGTAAATGTAAATTTAAATTTATTTAAAAGGAACGAGATTATTCTCCGAATCGTTAACCATTTTTGCTCATGTAAACCGCGGTTAGGTGTAATTACGTTTTATCAAAGTATAGACTCTGTTATTGAAATGCAATTACTACATTATACGAGCCCTACGATAGTACTCAGGTTAATAATGTGCGCATGTTATAATATACTTAAGAAATAAAGGGTAATGCATTATCCTTTACACGCAAATATTGTGTCAAGGCAGTAAAACGTAAATAATGGGTGAGGCGCAGCCGAACCCATTATTTAAACGTTTTACTGCCGAGGACACATTATTTGCGTGTAAAGGATAATGCTGCACTTTATTTCTATTCTATTACCACAAAATAGTGCGATTTAAAGAGAATATCACATTTTTTGCCTAAATGTTTCAAGTTGTTTACCTGAAGGTGGAGCGTCTACGCGTAACCAAAGCGTTAGTGATAGCGAGTATTGCAGAACGCGTAACCAAGCGTAATGCTTTGCGTAGAATGCGTAACGACGCTAATATAGTGCATCGCGCTTTGCTGTGCGCTGTGATGCGAGAAGAACATAAAGTTCGTTGCCCTGGCCACTTTATTGCTAATTAATGGTCTTTCACGTGACGCGTTTCAACATTGTTGAAACGCGTCACGTGAGAGCCCATTATTCTGCAATAATGGGTCAAGCGCCGTAACACATTCTAAACACAGCATTACGCTTGGTTACGCGTGCATTATTTCCGCGATACCCGCTGTCACTTACGCGTACGCGCTCCACCTTGAAGTAAACAACTTAAAATATTTGTGCCAAAAAATGATATTTTCTCTTTAAATTCTCTTTAAATCGCACTATTTTCTGGTAATAGAATAGAAATAAAGGGTGCAGCATTATCCTTTACACGCAAATAATGTGTCCTCGGCAGTAAAAACGTTTAAATAATGGGTTCGGCTGCGCCTCACCCATTATTTACGTTTTTACTGCCTCGGACACATTATTTTCGTGTAAAGGATAATGCATTACCCTTTATTTCTTAAATAAAAGTAGGGCCTAATGAAAGGTGGCTCCGATGTTTTCAGAATGGAGTGTTCTACTTACCTTATCTACAAAACATTCGAATGCCCGGTTTTGCGCTCAACTGAATGATTTGATTATTGGAAGCAAAAGCGTGTAACACAATTGATTAGTTTGCCGATTGAGGAGGGGGTTGAGGCTGTCGACCTACAACATTTTATTGCGGTTATGAGGAAACGATTTTATAATTATATTGAATGACAAAATCACAATTTTTAAGCTGAATTTATACTCGATCGGATATATGTCATGATATAGGGCAAGTTGTTGTTTTCAAGTTTGTTTCAGGCAGTGGTTGTAAAGCAGGTATTCGACAATATCTATTTTATTTTGACCTTCTTCATTAGCTTCACTCTTATTTTAAGTTTCTAATGCAGACCTGTCCAACGAGAGAATATTATTAAAACTTTTTCAACACTAGACACCTCTGTGAGAAAACAATCGATATCAAATACAATTTCTCTTGCTCTTTTTACACAACTTTTAACTACATGTATAGCAGTGACTATTATTGTCCTTTTTGACGTTATGAACATTTTACAACTTTCTTCATAGCTATTCTCCAAAATCGGTAATTTATTTTTATAATTTAGGGTTCATTCATATATTTTCATGACTAAACGGTTGTTTATGACCTCGGGCCGCTTGACCCCGTTCATACATACCAGAACATTTTGTGATTCTTATTTCATCAAAATAATGACAAAAGATAACAAGGAACATCATAAAAAACGATGAATTTCCTTCGTTTTCTTTACCCGAGATCGCACATCCAGGCCACCGGGCATAAACGCTGTTTATGCCCGGCTCTCGACTCAATCACGCGCGCCGTTATATAGCGCGTATGTATGAACGGTTCTTTCATATTGTTATAATGTCTTCATATTACGCCAATTTAGCCTTTCCAAAACGGGTCATTTGATAGAAATGGAAACTTTCCAAATTGTTATATAGTTACTACCCAAAATCGGGATATTTTATACACCGAAAATTTTAAAAGCTCACAAATCCTCTATACTCTTTGCAACAAATGGGCATTCCAATTTCAAAATAATCATTATACCACAATTCCCTTAAATCTCTTCATTTGTATTACAACAGGATATTCTGCTATTCCAGTTAATGCAAATACGTCACCACTAGCTCTTATCACCGCATCCAAGGCCCATCCGAACCTTACAACATCAATGATCATTTCACCTGTACCACCTCCAACGTCGTCTATATCATCATTTGCAGTTGCGTACCGTGGCCGCGGTAAGTTCAATTTTGCCGCCCCTTCCTCAACAGCCCGAAAAGGTTGACCCAATTTTTTTCTCGGTCGTTTGAAAAAGTGAAAAAAAAAAAAAAAGGGTTTCAGATGCTAGCGCCCTAAAAAAGCAGCACATTTTGATGTATAGTACCATTTTTTCAAAAATTTTCCGCCCTTTATCAAATTTACTAATTCTTTTTGCCGCCCCTTCGTTTTTGCCGCCCCTGTTTTTGCCGCCCCTTCTTCTTCCGCCGCCCCTTCATTTTGGCCTCCCCCTGCTTTTACCCCGGGTGGCGCCCCAAAGCCCCCCCAAAAAAAATACGCGCATGATTTGCATCCGCTGAAACATTCTCTATGTCGGTGAAGCCTGCAGAAGACTAGCGGACCGCTTTACTGAACACTTACGCTCCATCAAATGCAACCTTGATGGTTATCCGGTTGCTCGCCACTTCAACCCTCATCATGTACAATCAATGACATTCGGGTGACTGGATCCATAATTTCCAGAGGAAGCACCAAAGACCGTGTACTAGCAGAAAACAATCTCATTTACAGACTCGTCACAGTTCCGCCAGGAGGCCTTATCAGCAAGTTTGACACTCTCAATTCATGACTCATTTTATTCTTACATAATCTTCTGCCATACTACTCCGTTGTTCCATTTTTTGGGGTTGGCTTCACATTCTCACCTTAGCCAGTTTTTGTAAACATGTTTCAATCAGGCACAAATGATTGTTTTTTTCATTTATGCTTGGTTATTTTTGTTCTTTTGTTTATTGTGTAAGTGTTTGACCATGATGACCAAACGAAAATATTTATAGGCGTGAGAAATAATATTCAAATCGGAAGTAGCATCTTCTTTGTTCAACATTTTATTGAGCTTTCGGGCTTAACCTCTTTTTATATCAGAATCTACGAAAAAACACTACGAGCCATAACATGACTATGCTTAAATGCTTAAATAAATACAGAAAATATATTTAAAAAAATAGAGAGAGAGAAACAAATGTTTATATACCAAATAATAATGATAATAATAAATTAACTAAAAATTAATAACTAATTACTCTAAATAGACCAGAAGAAACATGATTATACTCTCAATAATATTATATAAAAGAACTCAAGAATTCAGATGGCGGATTTAGGGATGCTGGGGCACACAATTTCGGACTTTATGCAAACTTGTTCTGTTATTATCAAATCTATAGGGGTTTGAGGTGATATTTCCTACTCTTCGTCAGCAATTGGCATTTATCATAGTTGAAAAAGACTTGCAATGTAACAATTTTTGAACATGGGAGGAGCTTAAAATATGGCTCTTAAAAGTGGTACGTACTCAGAAAGTTTGAATGCCCCCCTCCGGGGTCAAATGTTATAAACTTACGGTACAAAAACAACTGCATGGATTCCTGGTTGTCCAGTGAACTCAAACTGCTTTGTGTACAGAAAGTTTATAGCATTTGGGTGCTTACCACTTTTAAGAACCATATTTTGTAAAGCTCTTCCCACTTTCAAAACTGGTAGATTAAAAGTGCATTTCAGTTCTGATGAACACTCAGTAAATATCGTCTTAAACCTCAATAAATTTGATAGTATAAGAATAGTGTTGCTCAAATTCAAAAATTTAATCCCTACAAAAATCCAATTCAGTCTCCTTAAAACCGCCATAATTCACTACATTATGAGCACCATAATGTAAACTAAAGGAAAGCACATTTTCTGTCAAAAAATTATTTTACACCATCTCCCGACACACCCCAACTTAAATTTAAACCGACTGTAGAGGTTCATCAGGTCTGTTGATTAAACAGCTAATAAAAGTTCTTTGTTAAGACCAAAGGAAAAACTTACGTTTTTCTGCTGACAGTTACTGCCAGAAACCTTCTGGCTTGAAGCGATTGATGTTGTTATTGATCCATCTGTTTGGAGCGGGAATCCCGGCCGGATATTATTGTTTTACCGGAAGTACTCCTGTCTCCAACGTTGGTCTTGAGCAGAGGAGCAGAGAAGAGACAACACCATGAACAGAGACGAGGGGACATTCAAGTCACATCTTTGATCCTCTGCTCAAGACCAACGTTGGAGACAGGAGTACTTCCGGTAAAACAATAACATCCGGCCGGGATTCCCGCTCCAAGCAGATGGATCGATAACAACATCAATTGCAAAGTTTTTCCTTTGGCCTTGACAAAGAACTTTTATTAGCTAATATTTAACCCGTGTGGTTTATGCAGACCTCTTCCAGACGAGTGTTGGAATTTTGCGAAAAAATATTCCATACTAAATGTCAAGTCTGTATAAGTAAGCTTATCATTACATGCTACAAAAATAAAATAAACCCGGAATACATTATCTTGTAATATTATTATAAAAATAAAATACCTGCTATCAGCGGGGCTATCACATGCCACATATAAGAGCATTATGACAAATGCTACCATCAAAGCATGGAAGCAAAATCAACCAAACATACGAACAAGTTTGATCATAATTGTTTCTTTAACTAATACATGATCTTGTATTGAATTGATAAATTACTTGAAAAACTGCAACACCCCCATATTATTTTGAAATATTCTTATCACTTTTTTATGAATTACAGTAAGAGTGCCCAATTTGCAAGATGTAAGTCAATAGAAATATAGCAATAAATAATTTTGCAAACTAGGCCGGTGGCAGACCAAGGTAGGTTGGTTTTGCCAGTTAAAGTGTGTTAGTGCATTGATTCCGAGGGGTGTAAAATTGTCACCCCTGGGTAATTCGTGATGTCCAAGATCAAAGTTTATACAGGGGTCAAAAACCGTGTCCAAATTTGTTCAAACCTATGTCAAAGTATACATATCGTCATAAGGATTCAGAAAATATATAATTTCACATATCAATGACTTATCGTTGTGGAGTTATGAGCAAAAAGGTCGAAGATTAAATAAAGACCTCTATCATAGGGGTTAAAATAGAACAAAATGCTCCAATTTACTCACATTGTTATTTCTGTGACAACAGCTCTTGTAATAAAGAATAGTTTGACCACCTAGAAAGAATTGTTGCCTAGGTAACACGGCAAAATATGCCATTGCCAATTGAGTCCGATTAATGCTGACCTACTGGTACCTCCCTGAATGGTTATCTAGGAATTGGAGCTTTCAACCTTTGACCTTGTGGCTTACAACTGAAATGATAAGTCAGAGGTGGGTCAAACTATATATTTTCTGAATTCTTATGATCACAGAAACAGTTTGGTACGGGTTATAAAACAGTTACACAGTTCACTGAAAATGAAGTATGAAGATCTAATCCAGGAAGGACAAGCAGCAGGATGGGAACTGATATATTTCCCAGTCGAGGTGGGATCAAGAGGATTCATAAACAACACACTTCGAACCTGCTTCAAGTTCTTTGGCCTCACAAAGAAACCAAAAAGGCACTGGATACTGTGGCGAGAACAGCATTAAGAGCAACATACACTCTATGGCTTGCACGCAACAACAGACACTTTGGAAACTGGGAATTGGTGGATCGTCCGTATATACCACCACTCGTCCTACCTGAAGTTTAATGAATGACTAAGCTTTACCTCCCTATATAGGACCAGGATCTGGTTACCAGCCTAACCTCTGATGGAACTTGCACACATCAAGATGTTCCAGCAGTGCAAGTCCTACCCTGCAGATCCATGACAAAGGGTTTGCTTGGTATACTAAGAGCTACTAAGGGGTTGTGGCTTGGCACATTGGTTTCAACACCTTATACCGACAGTTCCTGGTCTGATAGAAGGGAGTAGCCACTACTGTAATGTGATTCCCTGTCCCTGATGTCAACAGTTGCTGCACTGGAGAGGGAGGGTTCCCGGGAACAAAGCGCTCAACCCACCACCGCCCGTCCCAAGTCGGGGGCAGTGCAGCAGAATGTTAGATTGATGGAACAGGATTTATAATATGTCTACCTGGGCTTGATACAGCAACCAACATCTTGCTTCATCTATACACGTCCTTAAAAAACGTCGATTGCAGATCAAGCCAGGAAGCAGCCACTCCACGGCTATGGAATTTCACTTTGCGCAGTTTTGATCCCCGTATAAACTTTGGCCTTGGAAATTTTGAATTGCCCAGGGGTGACAATTCTACACCTCCGTAATCTCATTTTGTACCACCTATAGAATAATAATCAGCAAAGAAAAACACTTAAACTGCCAAAACCATTTAATCCGATAAAACAATAGTTTGCAGTCGGACTATAGGGTCTAAAACAGAAGAACCGGTGTTCAAAATATCAATTCTAATAAAGTCTAATCGTGGAGTTTACTGTTAACATGTTTTTTTAACAATTCCAGTGAAAAATGATGTTTACTACTCACATTTTAGTCCCGTTTCATCAGACTGGCAACTCATCACATCTGACTGAATCTTTTTATAGGCAACAGGAACCGTTGAGGGCGTGATGAGTTGGTCAAAGATGTTGTTGAGTGAATATGCCCCCTCGTCCTTATTCGTTTTCGTTTTCGGCGTATCTTTTACCCATCTATGGCGTCCGATTTCTCGAAGCTTGGCTAGCAGTCATTTTTCTTGGTGATGTACGATGTGAAATTGTAATCACAGGTACCGGTAATTAGGACTAACATGATGCAGTCATGTCTACAGTAGAATTCATCTCGACCTTTGCAGGACTTAACCCCATTAAAAGCTATTAAACCAAGATAACACTCATTGAAACAGCTCAACTGATTAAATCGGATCTTCTCTGGTTGTGCACAAGTGTCTGTTTTCATGTGCGATATCGCAATAAAGCTGGTATTATAGCTTCAGTTGGGTAACCGATTATAAAGGAAACGAAAGGAAACAATGGTATGTGTACCTTTGTTCACGAAATGAGACAATGGTCTGCTTTTTGTAAACCAGCATTCTTGAAAATGAGCAACATAATGATTGTTGACTTAACACGGTTTGGAAATAATTTCTTCATATTTTTGGTGTTATCTGTCGTTTACATATCCTTCCTAAAACACAAAAGTGCGACCCTCTCCAAACACCTAAATTAGCTAAAAATTTAGGACATGTTACAAAACTATATTGTCTAGAATTTTAGAAGAGTACTTTTAATATTGGCCGGTTATTTTTCACACAGCGACGTTAACTAGTCATATCCCCATACTTTTAACGTAGGGCTATTTGTAGAGGTCACGGTCAATGGGAAAGAGCACTGTGTATTGTGTATACGAAAACGGACAGTAACTGCAGTATGATTGGCTTAAGCCTGATGGTTTAGGAAGCCCGACCACTAGCCATGTTTCGTGAAACCGGCCCCTAGTGGTATTGTTAGCTTCTCTGTCGATGATAACGTTTGAGTCCTCCCAATTGAAGTAATGATTAGTCAGATGTGATGCGTTGTCAGTCTGATAAAAAGAACCATGTTAACAGTTAAATCCAACATTCCAAATGAACTTGTTCAAAGACGTGAAGATATAAATTGTCAATTTTAATACTTCATCGCTTCATCCGGTGTAACAGAACGTAATTTTAATTTCACGATATTTTTGCAAAACGAATTAATCTGCAAGAAATGTTTTGTACATAATAAGCATTATCTAGCAAGAGGTTTTCGGTGGTATAAAAATCTCACTTTTTTTTAGAAAAGTAGGATGATGATGCTGTGAACCATGAAATGCCCTTTTATTATTAGTATGAAGCGTGTATACTTCTTCAGCACACTATTATATTCTACCATATTGTACTCAATGGCAATTATGAACACTGTAAAGTGCACTGGTGGGGTTGACAGTGTGACCCAATGTATGTGAATAAGACATAGTTTTAAAAACTAAGGTTTGATTACACCACAGCAGTCCTTTATATAAGAAGTAAATTCTAGTAATTTGAAGAATAGATAATATTTCGCTCTAAAAGCAATAATGTTCATGTGATTTGCATAAAGAATAGATTTAAATGTTAATTTTCACTGAACACATTGTTATTGTCCACATTTGATTTCGAGCCGAACAAATGAGGTTTTTTATTTCTTTTTCGTCAATGGGGTTATCGTAGGAAATTAATCCAGTGTGTAACGTGAATACCAGCCGTCAACCAAAGGATAGTCCTCAGTAGCTACCGTACGTCATCAGGTAAAAAGAAAGACAGAGACGAAGGATGTAAAGTTTTACTGCCAATACTTATACTTGAATCACATTGATACTCAGATTCACATTGATTACTCGAGGTTTTACAATTCTCCATTACATCGCAGGAAGAAGGACATCGTATGGGTCTTAGAGGGGGGTGACACTAAAAGATGGTTTTTGTATTAACAACGCAAACCTATGATGAATTTTGTTGGCTTGCTCTTAACAAAGTGAGGATATCGATCGGTTATGAATAATTCACATCAACTCTTACTCGGCGGGCCATGTGATTGAAGTCACCACATGAAGGTGTCGTAAGTTTAGCGAATCAAATCTAGCACGGACAGCCGGGAATGAGTCAACTGCTATGATCCCAGCACCAGCACACAGTGTCATCGGCCCGATATCTTCATGGCAGAAAATGCCATGGTAGGTTGAATCCACAGCCACGGATGGCCATTGTATTCCCACCTGTTTAATAGTTTTTAAATGCATAGTGGGCTGAAGGACATCCGACTAAGGCTAATGACATTAGCCTGTGACTGACCTCTGTACGGTCAGCGAGCATACATTCGCCATTGTCATATGCTTATAGACTGTCTCTACGATAGTCTCCTATACAGCCAGTTTGTGTCAGTCGGTCTGACACTCGTCGATCCTGTATGTTCGTGATAGCCACATATAGTCTGGCCTGAGACTACCTCCACGAGGTTCTACGCTGCGCTATTTAAAATCTTAAAAAAGCGCAAACTAACGACTATCTGTTCAACACGTATTTTCAAGTGTATGAGACCACATCTGGTTTCTTGAGAAAAAATCATTTACGGGAGATATTCATCATTTTCCAACCCGGTATCCGAAGATTTTCGTCTGATATCAAAATCGTGCATAGCAATTCACGTGTATCGATCCCGTGTATTTATTTTAATATCTCTGCTGCATCAAATAATTATTAGCCAGGCGATGTCGGTGTGCAGCAGGCAGCAGTGATTTGTTTTTCCAAGAAAGGCTTCTAATTTGATAAGGGAATGTCATTTTGCTATAGTAATGTCGAAATTAGGACTTACTGTCAATAATATGAAGGAAATGCATAACAGGTAAAGATATGAAATGCAAGTGAGTATTTGAAGTCACAAAAACATGTGACACCTAACGTGACCTTGCATTGTGTCGCCGCATTTATCTATGTGTTTGTATTCGTGTCCTCGTGTGAAAAATATCAATCTTCACCAATCAGATATAATGGTATTTGGTTCCCGGCATGAATTATTGATTTTATAAGTAGGTAAAGAAAATCACACAATATTGAATATGGTGTTAGAGTAAAGTACCAATGAACCAAAAATTGGTTCTATTTCTACTATTTGTCTATGTGTTCTTATTCGTGTCCTCGTGTGAAAAAATATCAATCTTCGCTAATCAGATATAATGGTATTTGGCTCCCGGCATGAATTATTGATTTTACAAGTAGGTAAAGAAAATCACACAATATTGAATACGGAGTTAGAGTAAAGCACCAATGAACCAAAAATTGGGCAAGCCTGACTGAGGTCACACTGAGGTTGCAGTGACGTGGCTGGGATTCCGAAATCACGTGGGCCCGTCTAGCACCTGCAGCATTTTTAAAATTGGCGACTGGTTTACATGTAGTTAATGTCATTTTACGGTTGTTTGATATGATCATTGTTAAATTTTCTGACAAACATTATATAATGTTCAATTCTAGACCTGGGCAATACCAACTAATATGTACATATTTTCCCAGTTCTTTTTAACATATATTTTCATTTTCATTTCTGTTCCAACTTATTCATCTTTTTCTGCTTTTTGTGATATTTTGTATTCTATAAACTGTATATTTATTTGTGTGCAAATTGAGGGCGCTATTACACGTATTTTAAATTTAATTTAGCAAAATAATATAGGAAATTCCTAACAATTCAAGATAAAAAGTTTTTTGAACATTTCGTTGTTATTTGTTACACTTTTCCTGATGTTTTAATGCCATTATACCAGTGTCTACCACTTGTAAAGATGAGAACATGATTTAAGATAAATAGCTCCATATGTGTTCACCTTTTCTTAAAAATTACCTAGTTTTACATGCTATCAAATAACCGTGATTTGTATACTCGATTGTTTATCTTGGACAATTTTCTTTTAAATGCTGATAAATTGTGGTTTGCTGCACATCAATACATCAATGTTTTTAAATAGAATTCTATATCATCCAGACGGGGTGATGCATCAGAACTTGGCACTGCTAGATTTAGCTAGATTTCAGCCTATTACAGGGTGTCCCCCCCAAAAAAAAAAAAAAAAGAGGCCCCTCATTGCGCCCTCTTATTCGCCTATTTGTGTAAAGTTGATCAAATATATTTTGGTATGTATGAGGTTTCGAGAACTGTTCTTGACACCCATGCTCCTCAATCTACCAGAACTCGCATTATTCGTCCTCAAGCAAAGTGGTATAACGATGAGATTAGGGCTGAAAAGCGAGAACAGCGTAGATTGGAGAGAAAATGGAGAAAGAACCGCCTCACTGTAAACAGAGATTCTTATATGGTTCAACATGAAAAGGTTATCTCTCTTATTGAAAAGGCTAAAGAAAACCACTATAAAGATGTGTTGCACAATGCTAGTGTAAAAGACACTTTTAAAACATTAGGTGTGTTACTTAATAAGAACTGTAGAGCTTTACCAACTTTTGATACTCCTGATGAGTTGTGCAACAAATTTGCACAATTCTTTACTGACAAAGTTGCAAAAATACGTGGCAACATCGACAGTAATACTGTCGTTTCACCACCAAGTATTGTAACTAGAAATAACATCGTTGTCGCAAATGATCTTGTCTCATTAAAAGAACTTGATGAAACCGATATTGTTATTCCTCATATAACTTGTATTGTAAACAATTCTCTGACTACTGGTATTTTTCCTCATAATCTCAAACAAGCTATGGTGACTCCCATCATCAAGAAAGTCACCTTGACTGGAACGACCTCCAAAATTATAGGCCTGTTTCCAGTATCAATTTCATTGGCAAGGTTATCGAGAAGGCTGTGATTAAGCAGGTTAGCAAGCACTTGGAAGAGAATAATCTTGATGAAAGTCTCCAGTCAGCGTACAAAAACAAACACAGTACTGAAACCGCATTATTGCAGGTAAAAAATGACATTGATCGGGCACTTGACAATAACCATGCCGCCTTCTTGATCATGCTTGACTTTTCTGCTGCCTTTGATACCATTGATCATAACATTCTTTTTGATCGTTTTGAACTTGACTTTGGTATCAAAGGCGCAGCTCTAAATTGGTTCAAATCATATATGACCGGTCGCACATTTCATGTCAGTATACATGGTTCAATATCTGATGTTTATGTTCTGAATTACGGCGTTCCTCAAGGATCGGTCATTGGTCCAAAAGCATTTACTATGTATGCTCAACCTGTCTCCTCAATAATCCGAAATCATGGTATTAGATATCATCTCTACGCAGATGATATTCAATTGTATTTCATATTCAATCCCAGTATTCCAGGTGAAGCAGCTAGTGCTCTGTTCAAGCTGTCATCCTGTGTGGAAGAAATACGTTGCTGGATGACACAAAACAAACTCAAACTCAATGATTCCAAAACTGATTTTTTCATAGCTGCATCCCCAAATAACATGCATCGCCTTCTCAACACTACAATTTGCATTGGTAGTACTGTAATAACACCTTCAGCTACAATCAAAAACCTGGGTGTAACATTTGATACAGCAATGAACATGTCATCTCACATAACCTCCTTGTGTAAATCTTTGAATTTCTTCCTCTGGAATATATCCAGAATTCGTCGTTATATCGATCAAGATACTTGTAGCAATGCAATGCGAGCACTTGTTCTCTCCAAATTAGACTACGCTAATGCGCTTCTATCTGGTTGCAGGTCTACCGATATTGCTCGTCTCCAGCGCTTACAGAACAGAGCTGCTCGCATTGTATTCCAAGTCCCTCGCCGCTTATACTCGTCATCCGAGCTTCTTGACTCCCTCCACTGGCTACCCACCGAAAAACGCATCAAGTTCAAAATCCTCTTATACATCTACAAGTCACTGAATGATCTGTCACCAATATACCTGTCTGATTGTTTGACGATCTATATCCCAACCAGAGAGGGTTTACGCTCGTCGTTAGACGCAACTCGTCTAGTTGTCCCCAGGAGCAACAGATTAATTGGTGATAGGTCTTTCAGTGTACAGGGACCCAAACTGTGGAACAATATCCCTTAAACATCAGAGTTTCCCCACTGTAGATAGTTTCAAGAGTAACCTTAAAACTCACTTGTTCTGATTGTTGCTGTTTTAAAGCCTTTTTTCAGGTATTATATGTTTTTGTATATTTTTTGTATCTTTGTAAAGTGCTTTGATCAGGTTGGAAAAGCGCTATATTAAGTGTGTATTATTATTATTATTATTATTATTATTATTATTATTATTATTATTATTATTATTATTATTATGTAAAGAAACCTCTAATTGTTAGCTTTAATAAACTAAAACAATTATTTCAATCGGCTCACAACTTTTGAAGATATGCCCTTTTAAAGACAAGTATCCGTTTTTCACTCTGTCCACGGATAGCAAACAGAGTGGATGTGATGGGTCATGCTGTGGAGTGGCCTGCAAGATCACCAGATCTCACACCACTTGATTTCTTCATTTGTGGCAAAATCCAAGATCTTTGCAACCGTATTACTGCTCTATTCGCAAGTATCCGGCGCACAAGGTTGGTACGCAACACAATTGATGTAATAAGGACTAGGACTGAAACCTGTATTCGTCAAGGAGGCAACCAGGTAGAGGACAGATCAGGACAGTAATCCCACTTCAAAAGAGCCAAAGACAATCTAAACAGCCCTTTTCAGGCTACCTTTTATTCCAAACAGAGAAATGACTTATGTTGTCAATAAAAAGAAAGCAAGAAACAATAAAGTAAGACAAGCAAGAAACATAATAAAACAAAAAGGCATAAAATAACCGAGAAAAACATAAGTAAATGCAAATATAGCAAAAGAAGTGCCATCCCACATCAATTTCGCCCAAATTAATGACACTTAACAAAATCCATAACCCATAAGCCCATCGGTAAAGCCCATTCTTTAAAATAAAGTTGTTATTTTATAAAGTTATCATCGAGGAATGTTTTATATTCATGCATGGTATATGCACTTTTGAAGTAGCCAAACCTCCTCCGTGGACAGAGTGAAAAACGGATACATTTCTTTAAAAGGGCATATCTTCAAAAGTTATGAGCCGATTGAAATAATTGTTTCGGTTTATTAAAGCTAACAAGTAAAGGCTTCTTTACATACCAACATATACTTGATCAACTTTTCGAAAATAGGAGAAAAAGAGGAGGCAATGAGGGGCCTCTTTTTTGGGGGGACACCCTGTAGTTAAACCCAAGAACTACTGAGCCATATTAGTAATTTTCTATTTTAAACGTCATATACCGTTATATTTGGTACCAATGTATAGCTATGGGTCTCCTCTATCCAGTGATACCAAAATAAGAACAAACATCTCCCACATAATATCGCTATGAAGTCATCCATAATGTGAGGGCGCCCATGAAAAATTCCGGCTATGTACAAAAGTATAGGAAAAATTGATTTTCGGCTAAACATTCTACAAAATTTTCTCCTCTATATAAAAGGAAATGACTATTTCAACCTAACTAAGAAGTAAAAAGTTAGTAGCTCTTGGAATAATTTTAATGAAACCAATGGTGGGCCTCCCCTCATCCCCATCATGGTCATCTTTGACGGTCGGACTCATGGAGGTTAGATATAGAAAGGAGAGGAAATAGATTACGTAACGCATATTGTTCCTTTGTGCCAATTAGAGTTACCGCTAAGCTATTCATCGATAGGTACCTTTTGTTCGGGACAAAGGGCTTCCGCCATTAAATCGGTAACTGACCCTGACAGTGTATTAACGCTATATAGGCAGGCCACTGTCATTAAGTGATCAAATGAAAGTCACGTGAAAGCGCCTACACGGACGAGAGGTACCTTTTGTTATAATACCACACAGGGGTGTGCTCGAGTTGTCGCATACACACAAAAACACACTTTACCGTCGACATAGAATTATTTACCGCCCATCTTAGTTTAGGCGCCTCATTTAAATAAATTCAATAGAGTTGCTGATCGTTACCCGTAACAACGTGTTTTTGCTGCCAGGTATATAGGTCTATCTGTGTCACTTTCTATAATTAACTACTTCGCAGCTATTATGTTGTTACCATGGTTATAGGCCTGTTCAATAAAATCAAATGGATTTCTTCAGGTACAATTGAGGTAGTGAAGGAGGGTCGAGAGGTGAAAAGAGGAGAAGCGGATGGGTGATCGAGATTGTAGGGGATGGGAGGAAGACAAAAAAAAGAAAGGAAGAGGGGAGAATGAGAGAGCGGTAGAAGGACAGCGATGCAGTCACAGGGCTCTAAATTACATAGGCGTAGATCGGGGGGAGTTGGGGGAATAAATTCCCTCCAATATTTTGCCAGGGGGTGGTCGATATAATTACCACTCCCAATATTGACGCCTGTGTATTGGTTTCTGTCAAAATTAACCATTTGGCCATTTTAGACACAAAATGCCATTTTTAGCGCTTCGAACGAATTAATTCCACTTTTTGTCCCATATTTCACCAGTTTAGTTTCAATAGGCTTATGCTAAAATTTTCCCGCGCATTTGTACCATAAGGTTCACTGTACTGGGTACTTAACCCCCCCCCCCATGTCAAAAAGAAATCTACGCCACTGCTTAAGTGTGTGCATAAGAAAGAATAAGTACAGAGAAAACAAAAGAAAGGAATGAATAAAGATAATAGTAATTATTATTATAGAACCTAAGCATACAACAGCACTAGGCAGCCATTTAATGATGCTAAAACCTTAATACGTTACGTAATTAAAACACCCAGTCCGATATATTTCACACCTGCCAAACACAAGTCACCCAATTTTGATAACTGGACGTTGAATGTACACTCTCATGAATATTGATTGGCAACATTTTCCAATATGTCAGCGCTCAAATCGGACACAATAGAACAATAGACCCTTCAGTGCGTTGGTCGGATATGCCCCATGTCATAGGGGAAATTGCCCAAAGTGGTCAAAAATTGTCAAAATAGTATAAAGTTACTCAAAGTTTCACACAAAGTTGCTTAAAACTTCCTCGAAATAGCGGTAAGTTTCACAAACTTGCTTTAAAGTTTCTTAACATCGCGTGAAGTTATTCAAAGTTTCACAGAATTGCTTAACATTTTTTCAAAATTGCGTAAAGTTGCTGAAAAGACGCTCAAAAAGTTTTCAAAATTACTCAAAATTGCTTCACCATCTGCGCAAGCTGCGTAAAGTGGGCGCGGATTTCACAAAATTTTCCAATGCAGCTCAATCAGGTCATGACAATCTCGCGCAGATGTGGGAAACTTTACTTAGCATTATAAAATATTGCAGATCCTGTGTCATATACTGGGGTACCCAAAAAGGTGGTTTTGTTACATTTTGATGTGCAGCTTGGATTTCAAAACACTGTCTCTTGAGTATTCATTCACTTAGAAGATTCAATTAGGTCTAAATTGAGGCTAATTTATTCTATATTTACTCATGTTTTTAACCCGTTTTAAAATAATTTTTAATTATTTTCTTATGACGTTTGGCATGAAATGTGCCAAGGGTGGTTGAGGATTAGGGGGAGGAGGATTAGGGGGAGGGATTCGTATCGTAAATTTGATCTAAAACCCCCATTAAAAATTTGAATCTAGTAACAAAAATGTCTAAATGAACTCCCAGACATCTAAACCAAGTAAATAAATACAGAAGGTCATTTAAAAGACTAATACTTGCTCAGAATGATTGTAAATGTGGAAAAAAGAGGTGGGGTTAAATCCCACCTACTTGATTGTTTTTGCCCGCACTCTCTCATTTTTTAACCGATTTCCATTTAAAAAAAGGTGTCAAAATGCTCAGGAGGATGAACCACTTCAAATGAGACGTGTAGGTAAAATGTTAGAAACATTTCATTGTTCTACTATGTAACACAAAGGTACCCCAGGTTGTGACACAGGACCTGTAACATTTCAGGCGTTTTGGGAGAATTTTGCCAACTTCCCCTGTGCCTATCAATAGAACATTGAATGAACAGAACACGTTATAATGCAGCCAAAAGATCGGTTAATTTCACCATTTACCGATTATTATTATTTCAGTTAGTGTTTCGCCATAGTCGACCAACTTGATGAAATGCTAACCGATCTCTTCTGTTAACTGATCTCTTCTGATCAAATAGTTGTCTTTAAATAGTTGTCTATAAAACGAGTGGAGTCGCTCCTTGGCGACTGGTCTCTTTCACAGCCTTCACATAAAACTAGAACAGTAAACCCGATTTATAATAAATTTACCGAATTGCAGATACAAATGTTTCGCCAGATTCGAACAACTCAAGTCAAATTTGATCAAATGGCTATAGTTTGAACCTGTGTTTAATGTTTTGAACTAATCTCTTCTGATTAAGTAGTTGTAGAGTGATGTATAGGTACTCTGGACGGTTGGTCTTTCTCCTTGCCTTCCAAACAGAACTGATAGTAACAAGGTTTTTTGAAATGCAAATAAAATGTCACAATGAATTTACCGAATTGTATATTTCAGATAAAAATGTTTCACCAGAGTCAAACAAAGCAGTGAAATTTGCTACTTTGAAACTGTGTTCAATGTTTTGAACTAATCCATTCTGATTAAGTAGTTGTACAATGATGTACTAGGTACTCTGGACGGTTGGGCTTTCTCTTTGCCTTCCAAACAGAACTGATAATAACCCGGTTTCTTGAAATGCAAATAAAATGTCACACTGCTACCTTCAGCTCCCGTTTCAAACTGACACTTCGCAGATTTGCTAACATCTCTTCTGCTTCCATCAGTCGGTGAAATATACATTAAAGAGTGTTTCAACGTGGCTTTCTTTGCAGAGAGACCAAACACAATTTGCAGATCATTATCTGATGTTTGAATGAATGGATCTGGGTGGGTGAAGCTTGTGATACCAAGATCATGGAAAGCTTGAGATGAACCGTACTTTTCTCCATCTGGCGGTGGCGGAAGGGAAGATGCAGATTGTCCAGCGGGTGCCATTACAATCAAGTAACTGCAAAGGTGAACCTCTTCGTTAATACCTTGATGCAGGGTAAAGATATGGAAGCCATAGAGGCCAATCTCTGGGAGACGCAATGTGAAGATGATCTCATCACCGAATTCTCTATGAGAAGCATATGCTGCAAGTTGCTGTCCATCCAATCCGTTTTTGGTAAGTTCGTGGCGAATAATCACATTTTCCCACTTTTTGAACTTGATTTCAATATCCTCACCATGTCGACACTCAATGACGGCATTTGTATGTGTAACAGGAATTAGCCCTGCTTTTCCTATCCCTATTGGACCCCAGTGGTTCGCGGGTGCTTCCGGTAGTGGTTCCTGGTCATTGCTCGGCGCATAACATTTTACATAATACTTGCATATCTCCGTTTGACTCTCCAAATTGAGATCATCATCAATAAACTGTTCCTTTGCATACAAAGTGACGTAATAGTGCCCGGGTTCGGGAAAACGGATGTTACATGTTGCGTCAATCTTCGCGCCATTTTTTACCGCTTGGCTTATGGACACGTATTGGCTGAAGCGAATGCCTTTTGAATTGACCTCTTTGTTGCCAACTACCGTCGTGACCTTGCAGTAAAGAATAAATCCATCAGGACAGCAGATGTGGATATCCAAATCCCCATCGTATGTGTCGATAACCGGCTCCGAATGGCTCAAAAGTTCGAAACCAAATTTGCAGAAATATGGTTTTACAGGAACGGTTGTGTTGAATTGTTCCAACGTGATAGGATTAGGGAGAAGCTGCCAGGATGCATTTCTTGGAAAGTGAGTCGTGATCATGGTCTCGGGATCAGTCAAGAAATAATGCTCGTCGTATTCGTAACGAAAAGGGTCAAATGACACGGATCCAGGGATATATGAAACACCCCAGTTGCAGTCAATGAAGTACCAGTACCCATCAATGCGAACAGCATTCCAGTTGTGGACATAGGATGGGTCTTCGAGAGTCGTGGATTTACCGGGTTCGTAGTCTTTCAGTTTGGCGCAGCCAGAGATTTCAACGCATTGGAGACCTTGAAATCTGTGCAAAATGATAAACACCAGATAAAGATGTTAGGATTCAGTTCCTTTGGTTATATAAACTAAACAATAAGTGAAACAAAACAATACAAGATCAAGAAGCAGCATAGAAACGAGAACAAACCAACAAATATGACAAGACATCTAAACACTTTCCAGTGGCAATCCTTATCGAAGACAAACTGATGTTTTCTGAGAATGTTATACAAAAATCATATTGCATGCATATACTTTTAAAAACACTTTAAAATACTTTTTGCAACAATTCTCAATAATGTTTTGCTTTTACTCATCATTATATGTACTCAGTCAAATCATATTCGAACAAGCTAAGTGTAGGTATTTAGGTAAAACTGTTGTTTTAAAATGTATTTTCTTATACGATGGCCGTCTCCACAAATAGTTTCAGCGGCCCACTGGACCAACAATAATTATTGTTAAGAAATATGTTCATGTAAAGTATCGGTATAATTAATGTTATTATTTCAGAATGTTTGATGTTTGACAAATACCATAGTTTGCTATTGAAATAATTGGCTAGTGAGAAACATCGTTCAAGCCGTCAACCAAAATAATCAAAATAAAACATACCTGCACATTCGCGTGAACAATGTCGCAAAGGTAATCTTCCCATGGTAAAGACCCTTGAGAACACCAAGTGGTGTGTCATCAATGGCATCGGCAATATCCATGTACTGACAATTCTGTGCTGTAATCCATCGGAAGATTAGACGCACTTTCTCCAGTTCCGTTGTCCCAATTCGAGTTAGTTCATTCAGGAGCGCAGAGAACGATGTCTGACTCTGCATGCTCTGCGTGACAAGACTACCAAGCTGTGCGAGCTACAATGTAAGGAGACATCGAAATGTCATAAAAGTCTAATTTATCTAATACAGTGACCACAGTTTGAAACCGAAATAAGAAAAGTTGATATAGAGGCCGATTATATATAGGCAACGAATGCCAACGATCTATGATAATCTTGTCTAATTTTAATCTCTTCAATAACGAATACAAAGTAGAACTTATATCTGTTTTGTAAGTCAATCTTGGATAAGGCAAAAATCAACTAAAATTATATGTTGTAGTACTGTCTTAAGTCATACGCTTACTTTGACCAAACTTGGAACATAAATAGAATACCTTGATTGCGTGAGCATCTAGATGTTTGAAAACGGATGGGTCCTTAAAGAGTTGATTTTTACTTCTGATAGGAACCTCTTCTCTTAGTGGTACACGCCCAAGTATGGGTTGCTGGATCGGCGTGGTCCACAGTTGTGTCGTGGCTGGAACTGGATCTGGAACATGCTATATAAAAAGTAACAAAGACGTATTTTCACATCATAGTGATTCCAATGGTCAGCAAAAAAAAAAAATCCCTATAATCCTGGTAGTCGCAATATCTTACAGGTCAAAGCATTATAAGGTTGTCAATAATAACACTACAGACTAATAATATGGTAGGTTATACAGCTCTAACAAAATGATCATCTAAATAACGTTCGCTTCGAATCGAGAAAAAGAGAGCAGAGAAAAGTGAGAAAGAGGGAGGCATAAAAAGAGAGATATAGACGGAGATGGATTGGGCTATTCCATTTAAAATCCACACTACCCCTGTGGAAGATTTTGGAAATATCTTTTACAGAGGGAGTATGGATTTCGAATGGAATGAACACATTAGGCAGCTCCATTTTAAACTCACCCTCCCTCTGTGGAAGATTCAGGCTGAATCTTTCTAGGAGGGTGTATGGAATTTAAATGGAGCTGCCTAATGTGTTCATTCCATGCATTTAAAATAAACTCCCCCTGTGGATGATATTTCCAGAATCTTTCACAGGGGTAGTGTGGATTTTAAATGGAATAGCCCATTATGCTACATATGCATTCTGAAAAACGAACTCGGATGCCAAACCTTTTCAAAATTTTCGACGCTACCAGCTTCTTCACTATCACCATCATCATTGGAATCCGACAGTCCCATGAAATCCCATAGCTGATGTCGGTATCTCTCCAGTTTACCATCGCATATTTGCATATTGCGCTGATGTTCCTTCATACACTGGTGGTACTCTGGTTCAGATATCGTTTCAGCTTGTAGTTTGGAGTTCAGATGAGTCACAATAGCACTGTTATAGGTATTAATGTCGTCCTCTAAAATTTTGTAGTCTGCCTCCGTAACTGGTTGAAAATCATCGTTCTGGAACAGCAAAGTTCGGTCAATGTGTTCAAAAAACATTCTGAATACATCTGAAATGCTTGAGAATTTCAAACCTGTTGAATTCTAATAGAACTGGAGTAAGTTTTCACTTATAATCAAGGGATGGTCTATTATACTTTGCCTTTATACTCAAAATGCTCCATAATGCATGTGTGGAGCATAATTGACAATTCCATCAAATCATAATGATTCAAATAAGCAACAACTTCATAATCAACAATCATAATGATTCAACTAAGCAACAGTCCTAGCAACCCCAAACCATAATCCTAACTTTCTACTAAAATACAGGTCCGACAACAAAAATCATCAGTCCAATATCGAATTAGACTTACTCCCACTTAGACCCATATCTCAAATTGTATACCCGCCAGACGGACAGGCACTTCATACACGTTCGGCCTACATGCCGGTGCGGCAAGGTCAAGGTATAAAGTTCAGGTTTTCAAATATACCTCCCCATTAATCCAGATTTGTTCCCATTACCTCATCATAGTTTGGCGCAATAATTCGTTTCACCAAGTCGATTGCGCGATCTTCATCAGCGCTGTCCCTTCCAACGCTTGCAAGACTTGTATTTTCAACTTCATCTTTGTCCGTTCTATGCTTTTCTCTTTCCATGGCTAAATGAAGCCTGTAATTGACTTCTTGTAACTTTCTTCTGTGTTGTGTCTCAAGTTGTTCGTATTCGTCGTCTGAAAGCAAAGGTCCAAGTTCCTCTGCTTCTTGTGTCAAAGAGGCGATCGTCATCTCTAGTTCTCGCTCAATTACTGCAACTTCCTGTTATGCAAAAGAAAAAGGCATAAGTAATATATGGAATATGAACACACATGTAGCATATGTTGATACTGGCAAGAAAGTTCTTGGGAAAAAGAAAACTACATCTATATACTGGTTATCCCAGCAAACTTGGAAGACTATTGATGAAAGGAGAAATATCAAAGAAAATCTATACTCTATACTAAGTCAGCTAGGCTTCAAATCCAGCTAAAAGAATCTTACAGACTGAAAAGGGAGGTCAAACGAAATGCCAGAAGAAATAGAAGACTCACTCTATTTGGAGGAAAAGGCAAGCCGCGCTGCAAAGGCGGCATCAAGAGGGGTAAGGTATATAGAATTACAAATTTGTGCGGTGCAGGAAATTGTCCAAATCCACCAGTTAAAGACAAAAATGGCAAGGCCATTTCCAAAGAACAGGAACAGGCAAACACGTGCAGACGAGGAGAACATTTTCAAGAAGTGCTCAACAGTGCAGATACAGATGAATCAGCAGAACCGCAACCAACACCGGATTTGTTAGATTTCAATACTGACCCTCTAACAGAGGACGAAGTTTTCAAAGCTATCCGAGACATGCACAATTGAAAGGCGTGTGATATATATATAGATTAATTTTCATGCAGAAATGTTAAAGACTGATATATATCAAAAACTTCTATCAAGATTTTCACTAATCTTTTCAAAAATATCTGGGAAAAAGACTTATACCACATGACTGGACAAAGGGGCTCATTGTTAAATTTCCCAAAAAGGGTGATTTTTGAAATTGTGACAACTGGCGTGGTATAACTCCTCTTTTATTACCCAGTAAAGTGTTTACCAATATCCTTCTCGTGCGTCTAGAGAAAGCAATTGACAGTAAACTCCGTCCAGAGCAAGCTGGATTCAGAAACGGTGAAGGCTGCGCAGATCAAATATTTGCACTCCGTAATATCATTGAACAGTGTTTAGAATGGAATGCTTCTTTGCACATGAATTTCATAGACTTCAAAAAAGCTTTTGATAGTGTTCATATAAAATCGTCTTCGGAAGATCTTGCTCTCATATGGTATTCCAGCAAAGATTAAGGAGAACAGTGGCAGCAGAAGCAGAACTCAAGAAACTTAAGTTATCATGGGCATGCAGAGAAGAGGCTAAAGACAGAACTGGATGGAGGAACTTGGTTGTGGCCTTATGTCCCTGACAGTTAACCATCAGTAGCCTCATAATAGAGTAGTCCTAAACGTTACCCTCATATAATTGAAGACCGAATTAATAAGACTAGCTTGTGTCTGGCGTCAGGGCATTTTTGGTCTGGTTGACAGAACGTCATATATGCAAACTAGTATTTTTAATTCGGTCTTCAATTATAAGTGTTAAGGAAATATATCTGAAAGTAATGCTTACATTATCTACTTCCTCCTCGTCGTCATCATCATTTGCATCCGGTCTTCCCTCCATGGTTGGCTGATCATCGTTTGCAGACTGGTTCAATCTTGCTTTCTCTCCGTTTATTCTATCCCATAACATCTGCATTTGTTCATTATGCCTATGAAGTCTTTCCCTGTATTCTTTCTCTGTGATAGAACCTCTCTTGGATTCTAAGCTTTGTTTGAAGGTAAAATCCTTTTCGTTCAAGTAAAGTTCCAATTGTTTCATCTCCTCCTCAGTCATGTTGCTTTCCTAAGTTTTAAGAGCAAGTACAAGAAAAGCAGGGAGATAGATTTGGTCAATACTAGCTGGTCTATACGAAGGTAGATAAGCAAAATACCAATTACTTCAAAGCAGCGTCGTTTTAAATGACTACATTGATATCGTTAAAACATTCACCAGCCAAAAGCTGGCATTAATTGTTTTACATAATTATGATGTCTTTATTATATCCAAAATATTTATTACCTCTTTGTATTCCGTTCTTCTCTCCAATTTAGCTAAAAGATTTGCTATCAGCAATTCCTTCTCTTCATCAAGTTGCTGCTGCATCAATTGTAACTCATTCAACGACTCTTGCTCTTCCTCCTCCAAATTGTGGCTTTCTGTGTTGTCTTTCGTTTCCTCTTTAATTTTATTGTAATTTTCATCAATTGCAGATTGAATTTCTTCCACTTCCTCCACGGACAAGGACCTAAGCACTTCCTGTATGTCATGGATAGATGAATTATAGTAGACATGAACATGGATGGATGCATGTTTAAACATTGTTAATTATCTAAGTACATATTGTTCCTACCTCAGAGCTTTCCTGCAACATGAATAAGTTTGCCCAAGTCATGCTTTGATCTTCATACATGCCATAACAACGTAAAGAGACTCCGAAACGTTTAATTGAATATATCACTTCCCCTGGTCATACCAGTTGCTTGCATGTGACACAAAACTATACAACGACGACAACACAGCAACAAGAACAACAACAATAATAATAACAACAACAGCAAATTCTTCCAACATTAAGCTGTGTAATTAAACAGAATTAAGGGTATACGATGTGTTTTTGGTCGAAGCAGCCAAAGAAAAAATAGTTCACAGCATCATGTGAATGGTAGTGAGCTTTAGCAAAAATTGCATTGCTCAATTCATAGCGAGCGTGTAGATGAATTCAAATATCACAGATATACTTTTGTAGGTCCTATCCTGTGGTTCTTGAGTTATGTTGTGAAGAGGGCTGAAACAACAACACTTTTGTAAAACGTACATAACTCATTAACAACAATAAATTCAGCAAGTTTTCAAAATATATGATTTGTAGAATGAACTTTTGCAAAAGACCAAACTGTTATTTTTCAATAATATATTGATTCAGATAATGAAATTTTTTTTGGCTGATTCAACCAACAATACCTCGTATATATACCCTTAATAATCTACTCAATATTATAAACAAATATCAAAATCCAACCAACCCTGTTTCCTCTTTTCGTCCTTCTATTTGCAAGTTTGTCTAATAATTCTCGGCTTTGTCTTTTCTTCTGTAGATCAATTTTCTGTTGTAGTTCAGTGACCTCACGGGCGTGGTTGTCTCGAATCTGTTCATAATCTTCGTTGGATGGAAGAGAGGATGCTAGTTTCGGTGCTTCTTTAACTGGGCTCGGTGCATTATCGCTGTCTTTTTTAGTCATGGTGTTCTATGATGTAAGAAATAATTATATGACTGGTTATAGGCAAAAAGAAGAATGTCGTAAAGCTTGCGATAATTTTACAATCCAATGCGGAATGCGATTTTCCCTTCCCGACCCAAAACTCAAAAAAACTTGATATGGTCGGAAGTTTCCAAACTTACATTCTGAAATATAATAAAACATTTTATGCATCAACACACACATATTATTGTAAGAGTGTACTTTTAAAGTACCTGGTGACACACACAAAATGTATTCTGCTTTGAACTTTCCGAACTTGCATTCTTCACAATGAAACATTTCATATATCAACACACACACCCCACATCGTATTACGTCACACAAAATTTTGTTTCCGATTATATTATAAGAGTGTAGTTTTACAGGTGCCTGGTGACACACACAAAATGTATTCAACCATTGGGCTCATCTCTCTTAATGTGAAATAGTAAAACTCATTCTCCAAAAGAGTGAGAAGAGTGAAGAGTACGCCAAAAGAGTGAAAACTACTCCTAAAAGAGTGAAAACCACTCCTAAAAGAGTGAAAACCACTATAAAAAGAGTAGATACCACTCTTTTACGGTATGATATAAAGGGCATTACTCTTTTTAGATTAGACTTTATAGGCCTTGTACAACAATAAATAAAACAAAGCATCTTTACTTCTTTTGTGTCTTCAGATATTGTTGATGTCACCATTGGGGACGATTTCCGAGACCTTCGTTTTGCAAGCTTTTCCTTCAGCGTTTCTTTCATCCTTAGTTTTTCCAAGTTACGCAGCCGGTCAGATTCCTCTTTCTGCTTTCTATGTTGACTGATTATTGCTTGTAATTGTAACTCTGGAAATGGAACGAGAATGAGACATATAGACGATCATACTTTCTTATAACGTGCTTTCCAGTTGCAGCATGCACAGAGGATGATTTAAGGAAGCCCCATCATGCACTGTAAAAGAGTTTCAACTGCCACTTTACTTTTCAAATCCCATTGAACTCTGTGCAAAAGATGTTGTTTTAGAATTGCCCTTGTGTCATTATTACTTCTGTAGATAACATAAAATGTGAAATTGACCAACTTTTTGAAGGTGTTTTTGCTGTAAATATATCTGTCCAAATTTAACCATGCACGTGTGTATGAAGTGGGCGGGCAGTGGTCCCGGGCAGTGGTGTCATGTTCACTCACACAGCTGCATGTGCTAACCGCAAGACTTGCTGGAAGTGCTTTTAAATCATCCTCTGCAGCATGCATGAAAATGTGTTCAGTATACTTTGTATACAATATTAAAATTAAATCTATATAAATAAAATTAGGAAATTTTGTGCAAGCAAAAATAATATATTTTGTATGTTGTGATTAGATATAGTCTCGACAGTGGCGTAGCCAGCACTTTTCAGAGGAGAGCAAGGGGTGGGTAAGCCAACTTTTAAGGGGTGGGGGGAAAACTTTGCCGCAAATGGTCCAAAATGGGCTAAAAAGTACAAAAAGGGCTAAAATCTTACGTATCAGGGCGGCCCACGGGAGAGGGGAGACTTCTCACAGGGGGAAGCTACCCCCTCCCCCTTGCCTGCCCCCTCTCAATCTCGTCAACCAGAAACCTTACTTTTTGTTAGATGGAATCAACGACATTACAACCAAACCGGCTTTGGTCTTCAGCTACTATATTGATAGCTGTAGACCCACGGTTTGAAAAGTAGTTTAACCCTTCGTGTCGGAAACGATCGAAACGTCGGTTCCATCTACGAAAAACGTGAGTATAGGCCTATTACGGTTGACTATAGAATCATTTAATCACATCTTGAATACTTTCCCACATGAACGAGAGTATAACAGTGTTAATTCAATTAATTTTACCTGAAATTTTTCCTTTTTGTGTTCTCGATTCTTCTCGGAAGGCAGCCGCTTTGATATCCATGACCAAACGTAGTTCTTTGATTTCATCAAGGCTCATGCAATTTCCATCCTGTAATGTGAGAAACGATCGGGGATGGGTTTATTAGACTTGCCTACCATTCTAATAGCAGTATACCACAAATTGCCACAGGTTGGGTCTCTCCCCCCACAGCGTCATCATCTCTATAAATGATCTTCGTGTCCGAAATTGCAATGATAGTAGGGCGAATGCACTAGTTCTTAAATAAACTTTTATCATTCTTTTGTCCACATGTAACACGGGTGATGGAATGCAGTTTAATATCCCCGCCAAGGCCACATCATTTCACATTTTAGGTGGGATAGACCTAAGGGGGACCCAGCTATGGCTGCCATTGAGGTGTAGGAATGCGTGAAAATAGATTAGTCTATAGTCACCATGCAACAAGTTGGAATTGGTCGTGACGTGGTAAAGAGACCCTGTCTGTCATCTGCCTTCCCTCCCTTCCATTACGACTTCCTGCCCAAAAAATCCCACTAGCCGGCGGAGGCACTCGAATGTTAAAGTGACGTTCATGTGCCTACTGGAGTAGGACTGCGACATGCACGAGGGGTCTATCGGTGAAAAAATAGGGTCATTTATAGTGGCGGCTCCAAGAAACTGGGAGTCATTAGGCCTATGTGTGGAAACGCTAAAAAATTAGGTGTCACTGACCGGTCGGTCGTGAAAAATAACTTTCTAGGCAAAAATGTACAATATGTTACAGCTTACCCAAATGTGCCATTTTGAAGCTAAAATTGCTATAAAAAAGTTCAAATTGTTAAAAACACACGCAAAAAGAATTGCAGATTTGGGGTAAATTTCAAAAAAATAAAAAAAGAGGAGTCATCATGGCGGTCATGGAGGTAAGCTGATGAAAAAAGGATCATTGTACATGTTGTATCATTGTATGGCAGACTAGGCGTACCAATTCATTTCATTCGTAGGGGCCTATAAACTTTTAACCGAGTTTGAGTGTTGTTTGAGTCTGCTACCATCACGACAAAAGCGTGCCTCCACATGGACTGATCATGTAGGCCTACATGGTTTACAAACAAACACAAAAATACCCTCTTCACACACACCCCACCACCCACACACCCCCACACCCGCCCACCCCACACACCATTCTGGCTTACTACTGGTATGTCCCAGCCATTTGGTCCCGCGCGCGTTCGCAACCAACCAACACAACGCGCTGTAACGTCATAGTAATCGCGCGGGTAAGCGACGCGTACACCAAGGATACAGCTGTTGCGATGCGCAAAAAACTTAACCTCATTATTTTGAGCATTGAGTCTCGGTTTATCAATACGTATTTATACGATTAGCTAAAATTTCATCGATTTGTTTTAAATTTAATTAACATCAATTCCAAGTTGGACGCCTATGTAAAGGTAAGACTTTTTGTGTTGTTATCTTTTGAGAGTATAATAAAAAGGCACGAGTAATGTTGTTTTGTTCAACGCTGTCTTGAATTTATCACATTTAAGGAATAAGAGGCCTATTCAATGACGAAAATTCGTTGATAACCAACTTACAAACCGCTGTTAATAAAACTTTAGGACCTAAACATCTGAACATGCTAAATGTGGCTATGGTCATGCTGGTAAAATGTAGGCCGATACTTTACAACCATATTATAACCATATTATAATCCTGCAAAACGAGTAGGCCTATGGCTATTATATAATTATTGCAGGCCTAAACAGTAAAAGTACTCAAAGAATTATACATTTTCTTTCTTTCTTTCTTAATTTCTTTCTTTTTATTTTACTTATATTTTACCGTCCTGATATAGATGGCGTTAGTAAAAAGTACTTTTCATCATCGGGTCAATCAAAAAGGCGCCGACACGTGAGAGTTTACCAGGCATTGAAGTTTCTAAAACTAAAAAGTAAGTACAATCTTATAAGGAAATGTTGTGTCTTTATTGATCATCAAATAGTTTTTGTTTTTTTGATCTAGACGTATAAAGGAAACATAAACGAGAAGAAATCTTCTGGGAGTAACCTAACACATATTTGGTTGAAATCCGTCAAGAATTGGCTACAAAAATTGCTAAAAAAAAACCTCATTTTTTCGGGGCAAATAATAGTGGTTGCTATGTACGGACGATTATGTGTACAGGACCCCAGACAAACAAGAACCTAGACCTATGACTTTGGTTCGCGTAGTGAAGTCAACACTGCATAGCAACAATTTTGACAAGGACGCAACCCAGACGCAAATAAGCAGACGTGTTCGCGGTATGTCTATGTACAGGACGGCGGGCGAGATACGCAGGCGCATTACGCAGGATGCGATAGACGGGCGCGAAACACAGGACTCGCTTGGTGAACACGTCAGACAGGACACGCTATGAGAGGATATAAATACGGAAAACAGAAAGTTAAAAAAAAGATAAGCAACATCAAGCGGTATTATATTTTTTTTTTAAAGAAAAAGAAAAGAAGGACAAATGTACGGGCACGACATGGTTACAGTAACAAAATGAAAACGGGAACAATAATACGGGGAAAAGTATTCAAATGTTTGTTAAAAAGTAAAAACAACATGATCCGGTACTAGAAATAAAAGAAAAAGAAAAGGTGGACAAAATAACACGGAACGGTAAATCACAAGATAAGCAGCAAATATAGAAGCAATGGGAACAAAATGCGATGATCAATATCAGTTCGGGGGCACTCGTAATAACCGGACGTCTCTGATTTCAAAGACGGGTCAGTGATTTCACATACGGGGGTCTGTGATATCACATACGTCGAGCTTTGTTGACAGCTCGGCACTCGATGCAGCACATCGGAACGAAGCTGAGTGTATTAGAATAAGCTTTCCTATGTTTAGCAAATATCTACCTGTGCAAAAATTATATCTATCTGTGCAAATTCTGACAAATGGTCCCAGAACACACTTAGATTGCAATGGCCAAAATCAAATGTTTTGAAGTAAAAAAAATCCCAATTTTACTATCCAATTCATGAATTGGATAGTAAAATTAGCAGGCACTCAACATGCTCAACTTGGGCCAGCTACAACCCTGATAAGGCCTATACACAAAATTATTCCCACTGCGCTGGCACGTTCATCAAAATTACTTATATCGTTTGCGACTGGGTTTTGAAACTAGGGGTATGTGATTTATGAGACGTCTCTGAAATATGATACTGTTATGTGACATGACGCTTCAAGAGTATTTGATATCAGAGACGTCTTTGAATTAGCAGTGCCCCTGAACTGATATAGCGGTCGAGTCCTGATTCGCTGGCTTTAATTCTGTGTTGTTGTTTTGTTTTGTTTTATCTTGTCGTGTGCGGAGGGGGGGGGAGAGGAACAATGAGTCCGATACGGACTTACAAGATGAGGAACCATTTGAGTAATCGCTCCCATTTACTCAGCTAGCGGGGCCGGGCCCGTGTGGAGCCGGATATTTCGAACAATACTGAAAAGATATGATCTGTAAACACCCTAGTATTTTTAGACTCCAATCAATTACCCTTTTATTCAAGTTCTAAAAAATGGTGAAATCAAATTGTCGAAACCATTATCGTGGAAAAATAATTAGGCCTTGATCTCTCTTTTATTCAATTTGAAATAGGAAATCATCGTTCATGACATTTCTTATAAACATCTGTTGCGTATGCTGCACTGCAGAAGAAGAACCATACCAATCTTCACAGAATTCACCGCAACCGACAAGAACGGACTTGCAAGATCCAGAAGATACGTCGTATACGACGAATTTATCGTTCCGAGTCCTCCAACAGAAGAGGAAAATAAACAACAGTCAACAGAGTCAGAAGTCCAACACCAGCGTTCACCTGAAATGAAACTTGAGGAACAACAGATGGTCGTCTCATGGGACAGCCATGACTCGTTTGACGCAATATCCAATTATGAGAATTCACCGCAACCGACGAGAACGGACTTGCAAGAACCAGAAAATCCGTCAACAGAATTACTCGCTCCAAGTCAACAATTATCCAATTATCCAATTATGATTATGCACGACTATCATCCGATGCTGCAAGTCTTTATTCTAACGGCGATCCAACTGTGTATCACCTCAGTCCATACCACCAGGATGATTCCCGTGACTACAGAGCTGAGGTTCAGAATAATGGAGATGAAACAGACGAATGCAGCATCTTTTCTCTTGGCCTAGGTGATGTTCAGCCGTACTCTTTCACCTTTAGAAAAACTCAAGTAAGCAAACAAGTTATTTCTTAATTAAATAATTCAACTTCAACACAACACTTTTTTCGCTCACCTGGAACGTTTTTGCTAGGTCGATAGCGTCTTCAGCAGATGATGATGTTGTGATGATAATATCTTGTCTACAATCGGAATATTCCCTTTTCCAGTTGAGCGTGTAGTGTAGTGTTAATTAGGCCTAAATGATATAATCCACCGCGCGTATGAATATCCACTCGCATAAGTTACTTCTTTGAAAATGTTTAAATAAAATAACCTTATTGCCATAGTAACATTTCAAACTTCAAACATCTGAAATCAAATGATGGGAGTTGCTAGATCCCATTAGAACACTTCTATTTTACCTCTCTTGTAAAAACTGTAGGCCTGAACTTTTTGGATGATGTTACCAGTGGCGTCACGTCATAGGGGCACGTGCCCCCAATCGATTTGAAATTTTAGCATGTTTAGAAATTCCCATAGGATAATTGCCATAAACGGCTGAGCCCCTCCCCCCGTCAGCCCCGATGGCCCCTCAATCAGGGTCGTTGCCCCCCCCCCCGACCTAATATTATGGATGACTCACCCTACATCACTGTTAGTTACTATAGTTTACACTATAGACATGTTTTCGTTTATCGGGTTCACACCACAGTTTCACATTACTTTCTTGCAGGACCAAACCCCGGACCAAACTCATGGCATTGACTGTAGCCCTTCAGTTTCCGCATATAAACACCCACATGCTTCAGAATTTTCATCCAATCTCAATGAAAATCCGTCTGAAGATCTGACACAGATTGCAGTTAAAATTCTTCACGCAGAAAAAGATCTAAAACACCAGCAGCCTTCATCTGAAATCAAACCTGGGGCCACAACAAATGATCAACGTCTCATGGGGCAGCTACCAGTCGCATGACTCGATTTCCAATTTTGCACGACTATCATTCGGTGCTGCAACTATTTGTTCTAACGGGGATCCTACGGGATATCATCTTAGTCCATATTATCAGGATTATCACCAGGATTACAGACCTGATTTTCAGATTGGTGGAGACGATACGGACGACTGCAGCATCATCTCTCTTGGCCTCGGTGATGTTCAACCGGACTGTTTCACCCTTATGAATGCCCATGTAAGCAAACAATTTATTTCTTGAAAATGTTAAAAAATTAATACCCCAATTGCCATAGTAACATTTTAAACTTCAACCATCTCAAATCAAATGACGGGAGGTGCTATCCCATAAGAACACTTTTATTTCATCTCCTTAAAACTTTAAACTGTTCTCAGATGAACAGTGTTTGTTACTATTATAGTTCACTCACCACATTTTAACTTTTATCTTCTTGCAGGACCAAACCCCTGACCAAACATATGACATTGACTGTGGCCCTTCAATGTCCGCATTACAGATCATAGAGTATCACCAGGATAACCACAGGTAAATGGCATCCAAAGTGCAGTAACAAATACGATGAAAAAAACGTAAACACAGATTCACAGCTCCAAATCCAATAATTAGTCGTGAGACGTAAGTTGCAAACGTTTCTACTATGTTAAGTTAATTATGATTTGTCATTATCTTAACTTTTACAGCATCCAAGTGCCACTTCTAATATCATTCGCCAGCATGGGAATCGATGATCACAAAGTGCAACGATACCTAGCATTTCGGCGTTTGAAACCGATACCTCGTTACCATCCAGACCGTCGGCAAATCGTGTCCAACACCAAGAAAACTTGGGGAAAGAAACGGCAAGCTGCGTTCCAGCGCAGACGACTTCAACGTCAAGAGTGTCTAGAAAAGAAGAAACGCCTGAGAGAGATTCAACTTGCTGGACCAAACGTAATCCCTAGCTGTGGCAAGCACGTTCTTGGTTGCAATTTGATCGATGGATGGTCACTTCGCCCTGTTATGAACCCACAAAATGGTGCACCGATTACATTAGGAAGAGGGTGTACTGGATCTGTGGACTTGGCTCGACATGAGGCATCCGGGTACTTGTTGGCGGCCAAAATGGTCTTTATGGATTCTCCAGAAAGGTAATGAACCTATGTACCAAACATTGTTTCGAAACTAACTGGTTTATTTGGTAACGTTATATGCATTTTGTGCCATTTCATACCTAAACCTCCACTCATAATCCTATTTATTTTTCTTATTTCTTTAATGTTCTGCAGTGGTTACCGGGCATTGAAAAAGGAGATCCGTGCACTGCAAGCGGTTGACGGCGAAGAAGAATTTCCCAAATTAATTGGAATCATTCAACAACAGCATTTATTGGCATTTGCCATGGAATTTGTCGGTTGCTGGGAAACGTACAAAACAACCACACTCTATCAGCAAGTATACTACGATAGCGGATCCATAAGTCGAAACAACTGGTTGATGATCATCAAGGACATCGGAAAGGGTGTGCAAACCCTCCATGGCAGAGGATATATCCATGCAGATCTTCACATGAACAATGTGCTCATATTCCATCCCCCAAACAGCGATCGACCAAAAGCTAAGATCATTGATCTTGGTTTTGCTGTTACCAGGGATTGCGCTGTAGGTCTGGGATACATGAATCCCTGTCAAAAGCAGGACACTTACAGGCGATGCCCACAATTTGCACCAGAACTTGTTGAAGGAGAAAGCTTCTTTTCCGTGCAGACAGATATCTTCTCCTATGGGCGGATGATCAAAAACATCGCAACTGCCTTATCCATAGACGGACTTTCGTCTTTGTCTGATGAATGCACGTGTCGAAACCCAATGATCAGATGCACCATTGGGCACGTGCTGCGGGAGATCGACAAGATATTGTAGAGAGGGGAGGGAGGGAGGGTGAAGGGGACGGGTAGTAGGGATGGGGGGGCACAGGGTTCTCTCTAATATGCGAGTAATGTATGTTATGTGTCTCGATATAATAAAAGAAGGTGGGAGGGGAAGGAGGTGGGTAGAAAATTCCCGATTATCGGAGAAAGAAACAGGGAGAGAAGGCTGGAAGGGAGAGAAGGCTGGAAGGGAGGGCATGCAGGTACGTAGGGAGGTAAACAGCCAAGCATTCAAACAAATGGGTAGTGAGGGAGGGAGGAAGGGAGTCCGGAGGCTGTGATCAGAAAAATGCTTTTACTGATTGGAATTATAAAGAGGGGTCGGGGAGGCGCTACTATAAAGAAGGGATGGTAGGGGAAGGAGGCGGGCAGGAATCGGAGAAGAAACAGGTAGAGAAGGCTGGAAGGGAGGGCAGGCGGGGAGGGAGGTAAACAAAATAATGGGTAAAGAGGGAGGGACGAAGGGGGTCATGGAGGCAGGGATCGGAAACAAATACATACTCATTGGTACATCATTATATTATTATTTGAATATTTCAAAGAACCGTATTATATTAATACGGATTTCTATATTGCCCTGCACAGGTTCATTGTAAATAATTGTAAATAAAGGTTTCATGAAAGTATGGCACTAATTGATTAATTGACTATTGATTTAGTGTATAGTAAATAGATTATGGTTCTTTGTCCAATTCCCAAGCCCCACCACAAAGACACTTGGCATTTGGACAATAATGTAACAAAATCAAACAACAATAAGTTTGGTATGATGGTTGGCATTTGGACAATTATCTGATAATGAAACAAACTTTGCTCATTCAACAAAATTATAGCTTTTTTTTTTTTTTTTTGTGTCTCTTTTTCCACATTGCTGGCAATAAATATCAAACAGTCATAATTGGCGGTCATTTCAAATCATCCCCAAGTCAACGAGGTTTATGAAAGTTCTATCATTGTCAATTTTTGGTTATACATACCTATACAAAATACAATGCCTGGTAATCCACCACTTGAACAGGATTTAGCCAAAGCAAACAAAGACCGGAGCTATTAAAATTTCTATAGCCATCTAAGGTAGAAGCTTATTATCCACTTCAACAATAGGATTATTGCTTGGTGTTTGACTATAAAAATGAGATAGATGTCGCGCCAGCTTAAGTTACCGATGCATACGACCGTCGTACACATTTTACACTGTAACTCAGAATACAATTTAGGGAATTTACGGCTCATTCGTGCTGTAAGGTCAAATATGGGACTACTTTCCACTAGCCTTACATAATTTTACAAGTATAATGTGAGAACATGAACAGAAGGATATCTGATGAATATGGACCTGGGATAAAGAAGAAATTAACGCTTAAACTAAACAAGTTTGGTATGAAGGTTGTGTCGATAGAATTCCAAGATATCAAGCCTTCAGCGATGATCAGATGGCAATTTAAGGAAATGTTGTAAGTTGTAATGCTTACAATAATCATAATTATGTGCAGTGCATGCCAGCGTTTTTACATCATCTTCAAGCAGATGAAGAAACCAAGTGATAACTTTAAATGCTGAACTCGTGAAATGACAAATTAAGCCATTTTGGGATAGAACACCCTTCCCTTGTCAATGTCAGTATTCCAGACTTTCCCAATCTTCTTGAACTTACCTCAACTTTCACGAGAGGTTGCATGCGGTATGTGGTATTCATTGTCCGATTTGTGAAACCTGCTGATCCCCAATCTTCTTCACTGCGACCCTCAGATGAAATTTTCCCAAAATTAGATGAATCTGTTGGCAAGTGGTGATCTTCGTCTGTTTGCAGATCCTCATCTGTCAATTGGTCAGGGACACTTGCAGCTTCGTTTGGCATTTCTTGAAACTAAAACATAATGACTAACATTATAATTTGATTTACAGGCTTTTGTACTGTCATATTGTTGGTTCTGACGCACAGCGTCATCATCCCTATATCTTCGTGTCAAAAATAGTACGGCGAATCCTCTCGTTTTTCAAAAGCTACGCATGGCGTTTTTGTTCGAGATAGGCCGAGCGACTCAGGCTAAGCAAACCATTTACATGATATGAGATACCACAGAGCCAGCCGCAGAGTTTCTATTCTACGATTTGCGCGTGATCAGTACCACATAATGTGTTGCCATTATAGAAAATTCGATTTGTTGTCAGGTAAAACGCAGGTTTTGTTTCCAATACACTAACTCGAAAAGCAATACACTAATTGGCGGGCCTTGCTGTTTGCTGTGGATATATTTTACTGCATTTTATAAGTAAAGATTTTGAAATCAAAAGTCAAAATTGTGATATATTCAACTATTTTAGAAATGAATTATATAAAGTAACCCGTGTAAGATCCAGGTGCTGTATCTACAATGTACATTATCGACTTTCTTCATCTGCGTCAATTATAGAATATCGATTTCAATCGAATTGAATACATGTCTCCATTTTGAGTTTGTACTACACCACTGAGCGATCAAGCGATCGATTTCTAGCCAATAAGATAGACCTCCTTTTCTTGCATTCGGTGAAATACCAATCGCCCGTCGCTCACCAATGGAGTATTAAGTTTATATTTATAACACTGGGTGTCGCACAGTGTCAACGCCCTGTATTATAAATATTTTTTTCATATCGCGCTCCATACTCCGTTGGTGATCAATATTCTATTGTTGACACAGATAAAGAAAGTTAACATATGCATTGTGATATACACGTGCACGATCGAATATTCTATACAAGCAGCTGGATGGGCTAAATGTGTTCTTTTATATAATTGTAATTCTCAAAATTAAATATATCACAATTTTTACTTTGGATTTCAAAATCTTTACTTATAAAATGCAGTAAGATATCCACAGCAAGCTGCAAGGCCCCGCTAATTAGTGTATTGCTTTTCGAGTGAGTGCACTGGTAACAAAACCCTGGTTTTACCTGAAAACAAATCGATTTTTCTTGTAATAAAAACATCATATGGGGTACTAGCATGCACAAATCGTAATAATGTGTAAAATATAGAAACTCTGTGGTATCTAATATGATAGTCATGATATGCTTAGCCTGAGTCGCTCGGCCTATCTCGAATAAAATCGCGATGCGTAGCTGTACTATCACGGCAATTTTTGACACGAAGATATAGGGATGATGACGATGTGTGTCGACACTATGTGACGTTCACGGTGACCATGGTGACATTATATTGAAAAAAAAGCAAAATTAAACTTCTGCGCTACTCAAATTTGATATAGGGCCTTCAATAGATTATAAAGATTTTACAAAACAAAGACGAGTTATGCGAGTTAAAATACCAAAGACAACACCAGGAACCGGGACCAGGAAGCAAGACCATCGTCATTTGTGACAGTAACCTATATCACTCTATTATTTCATTCCTTTTCGTTTACCTTCTCAAAATCAAAAACTGTACGGAGACAATTCACTGTTTGCTTGAGAGCTCTTGGACGAAAAATGTGTGCTCAGGTGTATCGAGGTGGAAACTATGCGCATGATAGTTTATAAGAGAATCGTTTTAGTAAGCCTTTCCATATGCATCGCTGAGCTATTAGCGATTGGTTTTAGCCAATGATTACTTTTTGACCAATCGCTCATCGAGCGCGGAGTAGTTCAGCTTATGGTGGGTCAGCATAGTATTTTATTAACAGAAGCTTTTCTCCAAATTCGTTTCCTAATGGGCGGGCAGCTCAAAAAGACACGTGCTTTGACGCCTATACAAAATAATAATTACTGGTGTGGACGATGTGTCCCCTTCGCCGGAAAACACACATGATGCAGTCATGTCTACAGTAGAATTCATCTCGACCTTTGCAGGACTTAAACCCCCATTAAAAGCTATTAAACCAAGATAACACTCATTGAAACAGCTCAACTGATTAAATCGGATCTTCTCTGGTATTATAGCTTCAGTTGGGTAACCGATTATAAAGGAAACGGAAGGAAACAATGGTATGTGGACCTTTGTTCACGAAATGAGAGAATGGCCTGCTTTTTGTTAACCAGCATTCTTGAAAATGAGCAACATAATGATTGTTGACTTAACACGGTTTGGAAATAATTTCTTCATATTTTTGGTGTTATCTGTCGTTTACATATCCTTCCTAAAACACAAAAGTGCGACCCTTCCAAACACCTAAATTAGCTAAAAATGTATGACATGTTACAAAACTATATTTTCTAGAATTTCATAGAATACTTTAAATGTAGCTTGTACCGTTTTTTTGGTGGCATCCTTCAGAACGGAGCGGTCCGTTACCAATATAGCTCAATATTTTCGGTCAAATCTCCATTCAATTAACACGGGGAGTTGGCTAGCTATGAGCTAGCTATGCTTTGCCCTCACTCATATTCTACGAAAGTGCGACCCCTTCTGAACATCTAACCTAGCTAGCACTCGAATGTTAATATACGACATGCACGAGGATCTATCGGTGAAAAAAGAGGGTCATTCAGTGGCGGCTCCAAGAAAATGGGGGTCATTAGGCCTATGTGTGGAAACGCTAAAAATTAGGTGTCATTGACCGGTCGACCGTGAAAAATAACTTTCTAGGCAAAAATGTACAAGATGTTACACAAATGTGCCATTTTGAAGCTAAAATTGCTATTAAAAAAACTACAAATTGTTAAAACGCACGCGAAAAGAATTGCAGATTTTGGCGTAAATTTCAACAACAAAAAAATAAAATAAAATAAAAAGGGAGTCATCATTGTCATGGGGGGGGGGGGGGTAAGCTGATGAAAAAAGGATCATTGTGTGGCAGATTTCATGCGTAGGGCATAACATGTATAATAAACTTTTAACCGGGTTTGAGTGTTGTTTGAGTCTGCTACCATCACGACCCAAGCGTGCCTCCACATGGACTGATCATGTAGGCCTACATGGTTTACAAACAAACACCAAAATACCCCCCTTCACAAACACCCCCACACCACCCACACATACCCCCACACCGCCGCCTCCCCCACCCCACCTCCACACACCATTCAGAGGGCGCAACACTAAATCACTCCGCATTTTATGTAACAACGAAATTCGGCTAATATAGTCCATAGTGAACATGAGATTGTAGCGACCATATCTACCGACATGTTCACTTTAAATCACTCAATATTGGCTCATATGAATTCGACAAGTGTCTTTAATGATTACATGCAGAAAAAAACTGAACAATTGATCTCAAAAGCAATTCTCTGTGGCGGATTAAGAGAAAACCCCATTTTGAAATGTGAGTGGTGAGTTTAGTATATTTTAGCTATTTTTTTTTGCACCGCAAAATAGCGAAAAAAGTCAATGGTCATCGATATATGCCGACAAATGTTTTGGAATCTAGAGAAACAGAGCTTTAATTTGATACCAAATTTATTTTGCCAAGTATTGCAGGGACGTCAGGAATGGCGCTTGAAGTAGGCCGAATTCACACGTTATCCTATGGGACGCTGAATTAGTGCTGCGCCCCCTTTTATCGTCCGTCGTTATGAACGCGTTCCTTTACATTCTTCGTGCAAAATAAGAGATGCGCTTCACAAAATGTGTTCTATTTCAATCATGATGATAAACAAAGATTACAAAAAGTCATCCTCATGAAAAATTATTGGAAAAAAACACTTTATTGGCCGAGTAGGCTCCTACAAAGTCTAGATATGCGTCCAAAAATCCTCAAAAAGGCTCAAAATGGATTTTAAGGTTAATAGACATTGTTAATCTGCATGAAGCCGTTTTGCTGAATATTCAGTAGGCCTACGCAAAAGATCGTAATTGTTACCACTGGAACGGGGGGGGTATTTATACTTCAAATTCAGTAATAAATGATTTGCAAAAGAAAATGGCAACACTGATAATCTAGAAAAGAAATTAAACTTGGTTCAAAGACGTGCTCAAATTGTCGTCTGTCACTAGTCTTGTGGGTTTTGTACACACTTTCGCATATTGGAGGAAAAGTCGAAATATTCGATTTGAGGCATTTCGGCACTGATCTTTAAAACATCATTTCTCTTTAACGGAATGTCGAAGAGACATGAAATCTTCGGTGTTGAGCTTCAAATTTTCGCTAGTTTACATAATGAGTAATAAATGTGGATTTTAAAACCTTTTAACACCTTATAAGAGGGCGCAACACTAAATCACTCCGCATTTTATGTAACAACGAAATTCGGCTAATATAGTCCATAGTGAACATGAGATTGTAGCGACCATATCTACCGACATGTTCACTTTAAATCACTCAATATTGGCTCATATGAATTCGACAAGTGTCTTTAATGATTACATGCAGAAAAAAACTGAACAATTGATCTCAAAAGCAATTCTCTGTGGCGGATTAAGAGAAAACCCCATTTTGAAATGTGAGTGGTGAGTTTAGTATATTTTTAGCTATTTTTTTTTGCACCGCAAAATAGCGAAAAAAGTCAATGGTCATCGATATATGCCGACAAATGTTTTGGAATCTAGAGAAACAGAGCTTTAATTTGATACCAAATTTATTTTGCCAAGTATTGCAGGGACGTCAGGAATGGCGCTTGAAGTAGGCCGAATTCACACGTTATCCTATGGGACGCTGAATTAGTGCTGCGCCCCCTTCAGGCTTTCAAGGCCTAATGGTATGTCCTAGCCATTTGGACCCGCGCGCGTTCGCAACCAACCAACACAACGCGTTTTCTGTAACGTCATAGTAATCGCGCGGGTAAGCGACGCGCACACCAAGGATACAGCTGTTGCGATGCGCAAAAAACTTAAACTTCATTTGAGCATTGAGTCTCGATACATGTAAACGATTATACGATTAGCTAAAAGTTCATCGATTTGTTTTAAATTTAATTAACATCAATTTCAAGTTGGACGCCTATGTGAAGGTAAGACTTTTTGTATTATTATCTTTTGAAAGTATATCACATTTAAGGAGTAAGAGGCATATTCATTGACGCAAATTCGTTGACAACCAAAATTATTACAAACCGCTGTTCATAAAACTTTAGGACCTAAACATGCTAAATGTGGCGATGGTCATGCTGGTAAAATATAGGCCCATACTTTACAACCATGTTATAACCATATTATATTCCTGCAAATAGGCCTATTAGGGCCTATATAATTATTACAGGCCTAAACAGTAAAAATGCTCAAAGAATTATACATTTTCTTTCTGTATTTCTTTTACCGTCCTGATAAAGATGGCGTTAGTAAAAAAGTACTTTTCATCATCGGGTCAATCAAAAAAGGCGCCGACACATGAGAGTTTACCAGGCATTGAAGTGTCTAAAACTAAAAAGTAAGTACAATCTTATAAGGAAATGTTGTGTCTTTATTGATCATCAAAAAGCTTTTCTATTTTGATCTAAACGTAAGCAAATATAAAGGAGACAAAATCTTCTGGGAGTAACCTAACACATAATTTTGGTTGAAATCCGTTAAGAATTGGCTACAAAAATTGTAAAAATTTCGAATAATACTGAAAAGATGTGATCTGTAAACACCCTATTTTTAGACTCAAATTAATGACCTTTTATTTAAGTTTTAAAAAATTGTGAAATCAAATTGTCGAAACCATTATCGTGGAAAAATAATTAGGCCTTGATCTCTCTTTGATTCAATTTGAAATAGGAAATCATCGTTCATGGCATTTCTTGTAAACATCTGTTGCGTATGCTGCACTGCAGAAGAAGAACCATACCAATCTTCACAGAATTCACCGCGACCGACGAGAACGGACTTGCAAGATCCAGAAGATACGTCAACAGAATTTATCGTTCCGAGTCCTCCAACAGAAGAGGAAAATAAACAGCAGTCAATAGAGTCAGAAGTCCAACACCAGCGTTCACCTGAAATCAAACTTGAGGAACAACAGATGGCCATCTCATTAGAAGAGGAAAATAAACAGCAGTCAACAGAGTCAGTAGACCAACACCAGCGTTCACCTGAAATCAAACCCGAGGAACAACCGGCAGCCATCTCATGGGACAGCCATGACTCGTTTGACGCAATATCCAATTATGATTATGCACGACTATCATCCGATGCTCCAAGTCTTTATTCTAACGGCGATCCAACTGGGTATCACCTCAGTCCATATCACCAGGATGATTCCCGTGACTACAGAGCTGAGTTGCAGAATAATGGAGATGAAACAGACGAATCCAGCATCTTCTCTCTTGGCCTAGGTGACGTTCAGCCGTACTCTTTCACCTTTAGAAAGACTCAAGTAAGCAAACAAGTTATTTCTTAATTAAATAATTCAAATTCAACACAACACTTTTTTCGCTCACCTGGAACGTTTTATACTATAGGTCGACTATCGTCTTTAGCAGATGGCGATGCTGTGATGATATCTTATCTACAATCGGAATAATCCTTTTTTCCAGTTATTGAGCGAAAAATAGTGTAGTGACAGTGTTGAAGTTCAACTCTTCAATTAATTGATATATTCCACTGCGTATGAATATCCACTCTTTTACTTTTTTGAAAATGCTTAAATAAGATATCGTAATTGCCATAGTAACATTTCAAACATCTCAAATCAAATGATGGGAGTTGCTAGATCCCATTTCGAACCCTTCTATTTTATCTCTCTCGAAAAAACTGTAGGCCTGAACTTCTTGGATGATCAGTGTTTGTTACCAGTGGCGTCACGTCATAGGGGCACGTGCCCCCAATCAATTTGAAATTGAAGCATGTTTAGAAATTCCCATAGGATAATGGCCAAAAACGGCTAGACCCCTCCCCCTCAGCCCCGATACCCCTCAATCAGGGTCGGTGACCCCCCTCCCCCCCCGACCCAATAAGTTGGATGACTTGCCCTACATCACTGTTTGTTACTATAGTTCACACTATAGACTTGTTTTCGTTTATCGGGTTCACACCACAGTTTCACATTACTTTCTTACAGGACCAAACCCCGGACCAAACTTATGGCATTGACTGTAGCCCTTCAGTTTCCGCATATAAACACCCACATGCTTCAGAATTTTCATCCAATCTCAATGAAAATCCGTCTGAAGATCTGACACAGATTGCAGTTAAAATGCTTCACGCAAAAAAAGACCTAAAACACCAGCAGCCTTCATCTGAAATCAAACCTGGGGAACAACAAATGATCAACGTCTCATGGGGCAGCTATCAGTCGCATGACTCGATTTCCTACTATGCACGACTATCATTCGGTGCTGCAACTGTTTGTTCTAACGGGGATCCTACGGGATATCATCTTAGTCCATATCATCAGGATGATCACCAGGATTACAGAGCTGACTTTCAGATTGGTGGAGACGATACGGACAACTGCAGCATATTCTCTCTTGGCCTCAGTGATGTTCAGCCGGACTGTTTCACCCTTATGAATGCCCATGTAAGCAAACAATCTATTTCTTGAAAATGTTTAAAATTAATACCCCAATTGCCATAGTAACATTTTAAACTTCAACCATCTCAAATCAAATGACGGGAGTTGCTATCCCATAAGAACACTTTTATTTCATCTCGTTAAAACCAGAAACTGTTCTCAGATGAACAGTGTTTATTACTATTATAGTTCACTCACATGACTCACCACATTTTAACTTTTATCTTCTTGCAGGACCAAACCCCTGACCAAACATATGGCATTGACTGTGGCCCTTCAGTGTCCGCATTACAGATCAAGTATCACCAGGATAACCACAGGTAAATAGCATCTAAAGTGCAGTAACAACATAATACGATGAAAAAACGTAAACTCAGATTCACAGCTCCAATAATTAGTCGAGACGGAAGTTGCAAACGTTTCTTCTATGTTAAGTCAATTATGATTTGTCATTATCTAAACTTTTACAGCATCCAAGTGCCACTTCGAATATCATTCGCCAGCATGGGGATAGATGATCATAAAGTGCAGCGATACCTAGCATTTCGGCGTTTGAAACCGATACCTCGCTACCATCCAGACCGTCGTCAAATCGTGTCCAACACCAAGAAAACTTGGGGAAAGAAACGGCAAGCTGCGTTCCAGCGCAGACGACTTCAATGTCAAGAGCGTCTAGAAAAGAAGAAACGCCTGAGAGAGATTCAACTTGCTGGACCAAACGTAATCCCTAGCTGTGGCAAGCACGTTCTTGGTTGCAATTTGATCGACGGATGGTCACTTCGCCCTGTTATGAACCCACAAAACGGCGCACCGATTACATTAGGAAGAGGGTGTACTGGATCTGTGGACTTGGCTCGACATGAGGCATCCGGGTACTTGTTGGCGGCCAAAATGGTCTTTATGGATTCTCCAGAAAGGTAATGATCCTATGTACCAAACACTGTTTCGAAACAAACTGGTTTATTTGGTAAAGTTATATGCATTTTGTGCCATTTCATACCTAAAACTCCACTCATAATCCTATTTATATTTCTTATTTCTTTAATGTTCTGCAGTGGTTACCGGGCATTGAAAAAGGAGATCCGTGCACTGCAAGCGGTTGACGGCGAAGAAGAATTTCCCAAATTAATTGGAATCATTCAACAACAGCACTTACTGGCATTTGCCATGGAATTTGTCGGTTGCTGGGAAACGTACAAAACAACTACACTCTATCAACAAGTGTACTACGATAGTGGATCCATAAGTCGAAACAACTGGTTGATGATCATCAAGGACATCGGAAAGGGTGTGCAAACCCTCCATGGCAGAGGATATATCCATGCAGATCTTCACATGAACAATGTGCTCATATTCCATCCCCCAAACAGCGATCGACCTAAAGCTAAGATCATTGATCTTGGTTTTGCTGTTACGAGGATTGCGCTGTAGGTCTAGGATACATGGATTCATGTCAAAAGCAGGACACTTACAGGCGATGTCCACAATTTGCACCAGAACTTGTAGAAGGAGAAAGCTTCTTTTCCGTGCAGACAGATATCTTCTCCTATGGGCGGATGATCAAAAACATCGCAACTGCATTATCCATAGACGGACTTTCGTCTTTGTCTGACGCATGCACGTGTAGAAACCCAATGATCAGATGCACCATTGGGCACGTGCTGCGGGAGATCGACAAGATATTGTAGAGAGGGGGGGAGGAGGGTAAAGGGGACGGGTATAGGGAGAAACTTAATGGGGAGGGGGCACAGGGTTCTCTCTAATATGCGAGTAATGTATGTTATATGTCTCGATATAATAAAGATATAATAAACGAAGGTGGGAGGGGAAGGAGGTGGGTAGGAAATTCCCGATTATCGGAGAAAGAAACAGGGAGAGAAGGCTGGAAGGAGAGAAAGCTGGAAGGAGGGCATGCAGGTAGGGAGGTAAACAGCCAAGCATTCAAACAAATGGGTAGTGAGGGAGGGAGGGAGGAAGGGAGTCACGGAGGCTGTGATCAGAAAAATGCTTTTACTGATTGGAATTATAAAGAGGGGTCGGGGAGGCGCTACTAAAAAGAAGGGATGGTAGGGGAAGGAGACGAAAGGGGACGAAACAGGTAGAGAAGGCTGGAAGTGAGGGCAGGGAGGGAGGGAGGTAAACAACCAGGCAATCAAACAAAGGGGTAAAGAGGGAGGGACGAAGGGGGTCATGGAGGCAGGGATCGGAAACAAATGCATACTCATTGGTACATTATTATATTATTAATTAGAGAATCCTTGGTATTACATAGGTAATTTATTATATTATTATTTGAACCGTATTATATTAATACGGATTTCTATATTGCCCTGCACATTGCAGGTTAATTGTAAATAATTGTAAATAAAAGTTTAATGAAATTATGATTTATAGTGTATAGTAAATAGATTATGGTTCTTTGTCCAATTCCCAAGCCCCACCACAAAGACACTTGGCATTTGGTCAATAATGTAACAAAATCAAACAACAATATGTCATTAGAGAATGAATTTGGAGAAAACCTTCTGATAATTACAAACACTCGCTGAGCAGCAAGACCTTCCCTCTAAGCGTTTAATCCGATAAGCTGATTATCTTTTTGTTTTCATGAATTGGAAGACATTCTTTGATGTATTACTGAGCTCAATCATCTGAAATTACTGGAGCGTGAGCCACGTATTTTATTAACAGAAGGTTTTCTCCAAATTCGTTTCCTAATGGACTACTTTCCACTAGCCTTACATAATTTTACAAGTATGTGAGAACATGAACAGAAGGATATCTGATGAATATGGACCTGGGTTAAAGAAGAAATTAACGCTTAAACAAAACAAGTTTGGTATGATGGTTGTGTCGATATAATTCCAGATTATCAAACCGTCAGCGATGATCGGATGGCAATTTAAGGAAATGTTGCAACTTGTATGCTTACAATAATCATAATTATGTGCAGTGCATGCCAGCGTTTTTACATTATCTTCAAGCAGATGAAGAAATCAAGTGATAACTTTAAATGCAGAACTCGTGAAATGACAAATTATAAGCCATTTTGGGATAGAACACCCTTCCCTTGTCAATGTCAGTATTACAGACTTTCCCAATCAAATTGAACTTACCTCAACTTTCAAGAGAGGTTGCATGCGGTATGTGGTATTCATTGTCCGATTTGTGAAACCTGCTGATTCCCAATCTTCTTCACTGCGATCTTCAGATGAAATTTTACCAACATTGGATGAATCTGTTGGCAAGTGATGATCTTCGTCTGTTTGCAGATCCTCATCTGTCAATTGGTCAGGGACACTTGCAACTACGTTTGGCATTTCTTGAAACTAAAACAGAATGACTAACATTATAATTTGATTTACAGGCTTTTGTACTATCACATTGTTGGTTATGACCTTCACAATGACAATGATATTATATTGAAAGAAAGCAAAATTAAACTTCTACTCAAATTTGGTAGATTATAAAGATTTGACAAAACAAAGACGAGTTATGTGAATTAAAATACCAAATCAACCCCAGGAAACAAGACCATCGTCATCTGCGACGCGACAGTAACCTAAACCTACTTTTCATCACTCTTTATTTCATTCCTCTTCATTTACCTTCTTCGTACTAGGGTCGGTGAAATCTTCTACTGCATATTCGCTACTGCCACCTTCATTACAGATGATCAAATCACCGTCCTGGTTAGAAACACTTGCTTGAACGTCGATATCTTCATCAGCTGTCAACTTAACATCCGATATCATTTGGTCGTGAACGTTTGAAACTACATTTTGGTCTTGTTGAACCTAAATTCAGATGACAAAATCCATGTAAATTATATGAGCGTGCGTTCTGCGGATTTATGGTATATTATCAACTTTGACAAGTGCCACAGTATCACATGCAACCTTTCACAGATCATTGACCTCAATTACCTTTAACCCCAATTTATTGAGTACATTTCACTTTGGATTATTTGGTTTCAAATTCACTACCTGTTCGACTGATGAGCAACTCACCTCGGCTTTCACATTGTGTTGCAAATGATATTCGCTATCTGTAATCGGGTTTGGGAAATCTATTGCATGATCATCATTGCAACTATCCACTACATCGATCACCAAATCGTCGCCACTATTTGAGGGTTCTGTTTGGAGGTGATGGTCTCCATCAGTGAGTTGATTGTTTGTGTTGGTAGCTATATTTATATCTGGTTGGATCTGAAACAATGATTTAATATTGAATTGAAAACAATCATAATTCGTCATCATCTGCTTCATATGTTCAGTTATTACCGTCATTTATTGGGTAATATCTCATATATATGCCTCTATATAATAGGTATAGGTTATACGGTAATAACGGTATGGTCTTTCTCGATTATTGAGAATAGATAAAACAACGAAGGCATATTGCATCGAATATTCTACGTCGAATAAAAGTATGTAGCAGGACTTACACTCAGCTCATTTACATATTTAAAAAATATCTTACTCGCAAATCTTCGGACGTCTCCGCAGGAATTTGTTCTAAAATCTGTGGCTCGGTGGTGTTATCTTTGGTATTGCCCGTGGTTCCTTCCTTTACGTTAATATTCAAACCGAGTGCTTCATTGTTTGAATCCTGAAGAGGAAGGAAATCATATATTATTTCATCTAGTCATGGAAAGGTTTGGAATACTTTTTTTAATACGCGATGCTTTTTTTTAGAAGTCACTCCTATTTATTGACAGTGACCACGGTGGATAATTTTGAAAAGGATATTTTGAAAATGAGTCGGTTGACACGGCTTCAAATGGGGACCTGCGTTGATATGTGTTAAGAAGGGTAGAAGGAGCGAGCCCCCCCATTTGGTGACATGTTATGATTAAAGAAACGTATGTATCAGACAAAATGGATACTAGGATAATCGAGAAAAAAATAAAAACAAGGTCTTAAACGACATTTTTGGTAAAAAGTTGACATTGTTTATGAAAAAAATACCTCGGTACAAAAACAACATGGTTTGAAGTAGTTTGTACCTTGTAGAACTCATCATTACAAACCATAGTATGCATGGGAATATCCTTCTCCAGATCAATTTTATCATTTTTGGGAGTTATCTGAGGAGTTCTTATTGAGTAATACACGTTAAGTCAAGGTCATGGCTTTGTCCATGACTGTATGAATAAAAGGAAAGTCTCAAAAATAACCAATATATAATGTCCTTACCAATATAAACACTTATTTTTCTTATTTCTCTGACTTTGCATATACTGTAAAAAACCCAGTCTATGGATTTTGACGTAACTCTTTTACATATCTTACTTGCAACTCTTCTAGCACCTCCGCAGGAGTTTGTTCTAAATTCTGTGGTTCGGAATCACTCGTGATGTTATCTTTGGTATCGCCCATTGGGGTTCCTTCCTTCACACTGAATGCTTTATTCCTTGAATCCTGAAGAGGGGAAATCAATCAGCAAAAATATATTTCATATTCAGTAATTTCCTGATGTAACAATCAGGAAATTTGAGCCCCACGTTGGGCGCCAATTTATGTAATACGGCGTCGTACCGGTTTGTTACACTTATAAATGTTAATTATTGTTGCTGTTTTGGGGTTTTTTTTCTCTCTCTCTCTTATTTTGACGTAACTCTTTTACACATCTTACTTGTAAATCTTCTGGCGTTTCCTTAGGAGCTTGGTATAAAACATTTTGCTCGGTGTGACCTGTGGTGATATCTTTGGTATCAGGGATTGGGGTTTCTTCCTGTGCTGTAATATTCAAACTACTTGCTTCACTCGTCGAATCCTGTAGAGAGGGAAATTATACAACACCATAATCCAGATTCAATAATTTCCCTTCAAACCTAAATGGTCTCTTAGGTTTGATTTCTCGAAGTTTGTCTGTATAGTGGTCAGGCTTCCTAAACCAGCAGACAAGCCCTACCAAGTGGATCCATTTGATTAATTCATCTTTCTAAGGTGATGTACGATGTGAATTGAAATTATAAGCACATGACTAATTTGGCTTAAGCCTGATTGCTTAGGAAGCCTGGCCACTAGCCATGCTTCGAGAAACCGGCCCTTAAAGTGAAGTCGTATCAAAATGATAATTATGCATACATAATATGTATGCATAATTTTGCATATGTATTACATATGCAAATAGAATTAGAATTACATTTTTGAGGTCTAAAACGTTGATTTTAGGCCTATATATAGAACATTAAAAAATCACATCATCTTGACAAGAAATGATAAAAATGAGGTGACGGAGTTATTAGCACTGAACCAAGCAAACAATTTAGTGACAGAACTGATTATTTTCTGTTTGATTGTCTGTAAATTGTCTATAAATATTATTTATTCACAATCATTACCTCGTCATTGAGAACGTTTTGCTGTTGTGAGCTGTCAATAGACGGCTTCTTCTTCAGTGAACCTTGCTTCTCTTTCCTATCGTCTGCTTTTCTCAAGCTATCGTTTGTTTTACTCGAGACTGCTCCTCCTTTTGTTTTAGCTGTAGTCGATTTTGTTTGTTGCGTCGGCTAAAAAATAATATATTTATGCACTTATGTATTATTATTTATTTAAAATCTACCCTTTATACGTACGATTTATGTACGTTTTAGTAAAATAATTGTTTTTATTTTCGTATTAGCACGTTTTCCATGATATATGTGCTATGCATTTATTATCCATTATAAAAATGTGCACTGCACATGTATGATTAAGTTCTGCTAAAGCGACGAAAAAAACCTTGTTCTATCGGGCGGGCGGACAGACGGACCTTTAAACAGGGTCGGTCGGGTTTTCTTCTTCTTCTTCGGGAGGCTAAAATTACCTGAAACCTTTGTTTTTTGCAAACATATTTTCTAAAAATGTTCAACCAAAATTAATCAATTTTGGCCCTAAACCGGCTGAATTTACATGAGTTTAGCAAAATTGAAAAACAATAATGACAACAAAACTCGCAAATTCTGGGTCGGCTGGGCCCGTAGAACAGGGTTCAGTTTTCATCGCCTAAAGTATATAAATTTATATATATATTTATCATCGTATACCGTTGAAGTCCCTGCAGGTTTTCCACTTCCAAGAGACTTTTTCTTGTGTTCTTGCTTGACACTTTGACGAGAGCCAGCTTTGGTAGATTCACGTTTTCCATTTTGTAGATTACCACCCTTGGGAGTTCTGTCTGGACTTTTGATTTCCTTAATTGAGACAGAAAGAGAAATTTGAAGACGAATATGAGCTTTTTTCTTTGACAAAGAATTGTATGGTTTTGTTGGTCATACTTTAAAGGACGCATCATTTGATTTCCAGGGGGCATGAGAGTTTAAAATAAATGCCTGACCCAAACTCCCATGCCCCCCCCCCTAAGAATCTAATGGTGGGTCCCTAAGGAGCAGTGAGTGATTGAATGGAAAAGTTTTGATTGACAGGGATTATATCAGATATGTGAAGTCATTTTGCACGGTTATCCCGGCAATGGAAAACGTACTTATTGCATGGTCATTTTGCATGGTTATCCCGGTAATGGAAAACTCCCTTATTGCATGGTTATTTTGCATGGTTATCCTGGTAATGGAAAACGTACTTATTACATGGTTATTTTGCATGGTTATCCCGGTAATGGAAAACGTACTTATTACATGGTTATTTTGCATGGTTATCCCCGTAATGGAAAACGTACTTATTGTAAGAACACATGCGATCTCAAATACGCATCCAATATGCAGAGTCAATTTAGACTGTTGTTTTTGCAAATAAATAAATAAATAAAGATAAAAAGTAATTCATTACTATAATAATCTTTAAAAAAAACGTTGTTTTTCTTCAAATGTGACAAACAAATAGTTTATGCACCATTACCGTTACGTTCTTTGTAGTCTGCGGATTTCCTGAAGATTTCCTAGGTTTGACACTCTGAAATGATCCAGGTTTGGTATTCTCGCCTTTTCCATTTTTTAATTTTACAGGCTTGGAAGTTTTGTCTGGAGTTTTAGTTTCCTTTAAAAGAAATAAAAAAAGAAAATATCAAAAAATGAGCTTTAAGAAAACATTTTATTCCGGACTATTTACTAAATAATTCACACGGTAAATTTTTGCTGACGTTCACGATGACTTGTTTCCTATTTATTTTTGTTTTGTTTTGTTTCTTTTCAAAATTACTCAAGAGGTAAAAGTGCAATAACTGTAAAAGTGAAAGATTGAGCCATCTTGTGCAGTGGTCTGCAAAATGGTGACTTTTTTTGCTATTAAATATGTGTACGTGCTCCCATAATAATATAATATATATTTTCAGTATATGCCTGTGTCCATTAGACCTACATGACTATGACTTCAATGAGTACCAACTTACGCGGCTGTCGAAATGGAGAGGGTTGCTTTTTCTTCTTTCAACCGCTGACGCTGATGAAACGGGTGATCGCGACAGACTTGTTGTCGAGCCACTGAAAGACAAGCGACTGCCACGATTTTTCTTGTTGCTCTGTGTTGTAAGTACTCCAGGAGACCTATATTTACGAACAAATTCATTTTTCATAGCAACCACCTCATCCGACAAATCCGTATTCTTATCCAAGTATTGAAATATATCATTTGCCGTATTGCGACATGGATCACATATAAATTTCCATTCTCGACTGGTCGTTTCTTCACAATCCAAAATAGTTTCAAGTTGTTTAATGATATCTTTCTTCTGCGAATTCGAGCTCTGTCGAATAGTTGCCAAGTTTATGTACTTGAATAATAGAATGCTTCTTTTACACACAAAGCAGCAACGCTCGCTCATTCTGTCTTTATCTTTCTTTGGTGAATGGGTTGGTTTCCCGGTAGCCGCCATTTTCAATCCACCCAGGAGATCTGCTACAATGTATCGATTTGAATGATATTCATATCTGAATAGTTTTTATTTCTAGATATTTCTGTTTCACAATATTTAGCCTACAGGCTAAGTATGAACTTTGTAACAATGCAAATAGTACCAATAATATTATCATTATAATCTGAGTTAGGTCTGACCTTGGCAAGTGAACTGATCATCACGTGAGTGCAATATAATAGTCTATGAACTTAATGACAACTTCAAAGAAATAGAAAAGTTGCCTTGTGCAATAATGTCAACGTCAATGCTATTCTGTGTTGCTGGGATCGCGAAGAGTGACACCAAACCAAAAGACAAAAGAGACAAAATCTGACCAGCCCCCCCCCCCTTGTTTGGGGCCATTTGTTGCGGGGGTATTACCCTTACAAAAATTAAATATATACATAATAGCTTATATGATATAATTTTTATACCTCTTAAATTGAGACCTAAGTTTATTTTATTTACTTTATTAGAAATTGTTTTGCCTGGGATCACATCACTGTTTGGCCCGTCAAATAAAATACATTAAAATACATTATAACAAATGTAGCCTATACCATAAAATAACACCATAAAACAATACATCATGCTGGCCATTTCACATCTCTTCATTTCTCTGTCACTGCTGCATAAATTAGTTAATCAATATTAATTAATGAATGAATCAATCAACCAATCAATCAATCAATCAATCAATTGATTGATTAATTAATTAGTTAAATAATTAAGTCGTCCGTTCATTCATTCATTCATGTAGCCTACTTTTAGGCCTACTTACTTACTTACTTACTTACTTACTAACTAACTTACTTACTTACTTACTTATTTACTTACTTACTTACTTACCGGTAGGCCTACTTACTTACTATTATCTATTTATTCTATTTTGTTTTTTCATTCGTTTCATTATTTACCATTATTGACCTATTTCATTAGCCTACTTCTCTTTTTTATTATTAATCTAATTAATACATTCCTAGATTACTTAAGGGGGTACTACACCCCTGGCCAATTTTTTGCCTATTTTTGTATTTTTCTCAAAAATTATAGCGCATTGGTAACAACTAAGATATGTATATTATAGGGGCAAACACTACAACTACTCCACTGAAAATTCAGCAACTCAAGGCAAGTAGTTATTGATTTATTGATAAAATACTGGTTTTCCTCATTTTTGACTGTAACTCCACAACTGTTGTCTGTGCTGAAATAAAATTTCCAGTGCAGTAGTTGTAGTCCTTGCCCTATATTATGCATATCGTACTTGTCACTAATGCGCTATGATTTTTGAGAAAAATGCAAAAATAGGCACAAAATTGGACAGGGGTGTAGTACCCCCTTAAGAACAGCATTGAAACTAGACTTCAAACTGTAGAGTATAATATACACGAAGCAGCTATAATGATCTCATATATTATGTCGCAATTAATCATACGACGTGTATACATATCTAGCTCCAACAACTTCCTGAAATAGGTTTGGGAAATTCCCATTGACAATGTCAGTATACCATACACCACATCGTGCACACTCACCAATGCATGCATGACTATCTACTTTATCATGTTGATATCAAGCAGCAAACACCATTTTACTGAAACAAACACGTGAATACAGCATTTTATATACACCATAGTATTGACATGCTGAAGAAAGAATTTGAATAAGGTCGCATTTTACCATTTATGTGCTATTCCACCGAGGTCATTTTCATTACATTATGCTATATCTATGATAGCATGCCATTTACTGTATTAAAATGAGTCAGCATTTCAAAATGCTATCTAAACAATGCATAATATATTGCTATTTACCGAAGATATAGTATTTTAACAGCACGTGCTATCTACTGAAGATAGCATTAGAACGGTCCCCTCTTTTGAGTGCTCACGCTATCAGGGTACTAGTATTTCCCATACAAAAGACAATGAAAACAAAACTTACGTGTTTACCACGCGACTTTATCAATGGAGATGTTTTTGTTTCTTCTTGGACAGACGCACTACTTGTGTTGCTACCGCTCCTCTCCGCCACTCCACAAGATTCATATTTGTTAACAAAATCATCCGTAATCGCGGCCACTTCTTCCGATACATCGTTGTTTTCACAACAATATTGGAATATTGTATTCGCCGTATTACAACACGAATCACAGATATATTTCCAATCGCGGCTACCCTCCTCATCGCAATCTAAAATGACTTGCAGTTTGCTAATAATATCATTTTGTAGCGATTTTGATGATTCCTGGGAGACAACGCTCAAATCTGTGTATTTGCATTGTAGAATGTTTATTTTGCAAACCAAGCAATTTGACATCGTTGTAATTTGCTCTGCAGCATGCCTCAATTTGTGTCATATAATCACATGACTATATATTTACGCTATAAATAGATATAAATGACAGTCTCGAATCTGCGATTTTTATTACAGGTGCTCAAAGTAATAACACATGCTGTGTTTTGGAGTGATGTGACTGTAAGGCTGTTAATAATGCACATTTGAAACTACTGCTATTATAGAAAGTTTAGATATCTCATGTGAATTATATGCGTATAAAGGCATCCTAAACTGACATTATCATTTTTATGGAGTAAAACATTTGTACCCTGCTATGATGTGTATATATAAAGAGATATTTACTCTTTACCATGTCGGGTAGAAATATCGAAATTCATTCGTATGCGCAAGACGGGGGAATTCCCATTCACATTACCTCACATAAACCAGGGACCTGTATTCAACATATATTATAGCTGGCCATGGGGTGGTTTATTGTTCGAAATACAATAGATTTGCGCAGACCAGACTGATATGTTTAAAAATATTGCGAAATTGTACCCGGTTGTTATCTAATATCAACAATGTTTGATAAAAATATATCAAAGAAGCGGATTTACTTTATACGGATATTGACTGGTTTTAATGTAAAAGTGCATAATAAACGTATCGGAATTTCGGAAAATGAAAAAAAAAAAAAAAAACATGAACTAACATACGAAAAAGGATGTAAATTGGGATCAAGCTCAAGTAGCAGGGCTAGTAGCTCAATCTCGATACGTAATTGAATGTTCATCATGTATAGCTCATCTCATTTATTATTCTCTCCATTTGGTATTCTGTAAAAATCTGTAGTCGTGTAAGTTTTTCAAGGTTACTGATGAAACCAGGATAGTGCAGGTTTATCAAGGCTGTATCTTTAGCCAGGTTTATCAAGGTTGTATATATAGCCAGGTTTATCAAGGCTGTACCTTTAGCCATCTTTGACCAGGAACAGTGGCATAGCCGTCGCGCATCTTTGACCACGGACAGTGGCATAGTTAGAGGGGGCAAGGAGGACAACGATCGGGGTACCGAAATGACAAATACAGGGCCACCAAGTGGTGAAAATCAACCTTTTTGAGCACTCCGCACGCATTTCAACACAAATAGTTATTAGAAAGACAATTTGAAGAACGAAATTCAACTTGGATTTATTTTATATAACCAAATTAGTGGTATTTGCCCAATTAATTGTTTCAGGAATTAGAAGGGGACACCATGTTGTACCCCCTCCCCACCCCGGTGCCCCAACCATATAGTTACGCCACTGACCACGCCCATTACTAGAGAATGGTCAACCACCATCAGACACGCACTACCAATGCATAAATGCCTCCCGGTATAATATAGTTGTGGTCTTTGGGCTGATAGTGCAAAATATGAAGTTGACATTTCAACAAAGTTCAAATGAACAGGGGAATAGAAGGAAAACTATTTAGTCGGATTGGCTCAATATTGACACATCACTTCATACTATTCTGTAACTCATTTGGGTCTAAGAATAACCGAGACTATTTATTATACCGAGTCATACCATGTATAATGTCATTTTTTATCAAAATCGCAACATCACTGAAGACTTCTTTTGTGATTAAAAAAAAACCTTTCCAATTCACTTCTCATCTTGCTACTCTGTCAATCAATCTCTGTGCATGATTTCTCTGTGCATGATTGGTTTCAAAACCCTGTAGTCCATAGTGTCATTTGTTTTCTCTTCCTCCTCCCTTCTCCTTCTCTCTCTTTCTCTTGACATACTTTTCGTTGTTTAATTTTACTAAATGCATAGGTCATTTCTTTCAACAAAAGTTCTACAAAAAGAACAGTATTGGTTGAAAAACTAGTGTTTTAGCTAATTATTTTCATTGGTGTAAAATATTTGTGGACCTTTATGTTTTCCAAGAAGGGGAATGAAATAGATCATTTGCAGCTCTTTGACAGTGACAGTCACTGTCACTATCCTTCCAACAAACACCTGTCACAAGAAAAACATTCTCCAATAACACTGGAAAGGGAATTGGTACATACATGATATTTTAGATCTGTGATTAGAACACGTTCTCCTACAGTCAATTTTCATAATTGACCACTTTTAGTTATAGTAACTATACTATAATAGAAGTATATTACATTTAGCATTTTGCTAATTTTAATCTGCATAATTAATTAGAGGCTATTAGAGTTCATTTTGTTTTTTTCAAGAAATTAACCCTAATTAAATATGCAGATTACAATGAGCAAAATGCTAAACGTAGTATACTTCTATTTTACTTGTACTACATATGTACCAAGTCTCAGCTAGATAGTCCTATATAATTGGGAGTATGTAATTCAATCTTTGGCCTCGCTTTCAGTTTTCTGCTCCTCTAAATCGGAGTTAGCAGAGCCAAACGCCACCAACGGCGATGAAGTGGTCAATTGTCTTTAACACTGGAAAGGATTTGATCCATATATATGTATTTTTAAATTAAAATTTGTGATTAGTATAATACTACTAATCAACTCTTGTTTGACAACCAAACTGCATAATTATTAACATTATTCTATGAATGTTCACAAAATGGCATTATAATGTAATCAAAATGCATAATTAACATTGTATAATATATTCAAAGTAAGCATATTTATCACAAGTACTTTTTCACTAGTCTATTTCCAAAAATATAGTAACTTGTACTATGTTAAATTCCAGTTAAAAATCAGAAATCTAACAAAATGCATAATCAAGGTTCATAATTATTGTCCACTGTGACAATCAATTTGCATTAATTGACATTATCTTATCATTAACAAATGAGATTTATTAGAAGCCATGTTCAAATCCAGTTAAGTAAAACAATTTAACAATCAATATGCATACATTGGTAAGGCGCCAAGGTGCATAGTGTCCTCTGTGATAATCAAAATGCATAAATTGACAATATTTTAGGCACATTAGATGATCAAATTTCTGCATAACTGTATTCAAGGTTAATTACCACTTTGGAATTTAACCTATTATGCACTCAGAAGGCCTAAAAATAAATTGTTTGATTGACATAACATTAAGAAAACGGTAGGTAGGTCAAGATTTTTTGTTTTGTTTTTTGGTCAAAGATTATCAAGTTTTACCTGCTTTTGAATACTAAAAAACAGTGATACATACAGGACATCATGAGATGGTTAAAATGCAGATTTTCATTATTGTTAAGTTCAAACAGTCACAAACTACTTTGTTTCACTTTTAGTGAATTTGTTATCCATAATATATCAAATTTAAATGACCCTTTTTTGTTCCTCCCTCAATATAAATAACAATATTCATGGTCAGCAGTATATTTAGGGTCAGTCCGGTTATGCCAATCAAACAAGTTTTTAGGCCTGATTATAATTATCTCAAAACAGTTGTTCAAACTGTAACAATTTCACCTCCCCCTAATAATGCATGATTGCATTTAGACACATAACATTATACACAAAACAAAACAAAAACAGATACCTAAAATTCATATGTCTATTTAAAATTAATTATTTAAAAATTTTGAATGTTCAATATAATATATTATATAATCTCTATAATACTTTTGTAGTATCAAGGTGCATGTTGATAAATATAGTACAATTCATAGCAATTGTAATAGTTTTATATACATTTGAGATTTATGATGATTCAAAATTGGTTGTTGGTTAGCAAATTAATTTCTAGATAATTTGTATTTTGTATAAGTTTAACTGAAATATACATACCTTAAAGGCTTTATGGAATTTTGATTTGTGGGAAGATTTCATTTGCATACCTACCACTAATTACCACAGACAGATCTATCAAATATATCTCTGTGCATACTTCAATATGAAGTACTTCATATTCGATACAGACTTACAAATTACATCATTTTCTCTTTGCCATATCTTAAAGATTTGCCTAAGTGCGCATATGGGCTCCCAGGTATGACTGGAATTTAAGGCCCAAATTAAAAGTGCTCTCCCATAAAAAAAAAAAATCCCACTAGCAAATAAGGGTATGTGCACTTAATTCTTATTGGGATTTTTAGGAAAGAGCTCTCTATTTGTATGTGAAATTTACCCCAAGGAAAATGAACCCACAAGCCCATTAGGCAAATCTTTAAAGTATTACACCTTATTCTTTTCTAATCAAATAGTTGAACAAATTTGTAAATGGAATGCCGTGTGTGCTCCCATCTTTACCTTGTACTCGGAAGTGATAGTAACCATTCTGGTTTAGGGTTAAGAAGTAAGTCATACTTCCACCATTAAACTCATGTCTTAATGTGTTGGATAAGTCTACACATCTTGGAGGATTATATAAAAAACTTGCACTTAGAGTCACTTTTGAGGAGATGGAAAAGATGATTTGGACTTGATTATCATGAGTACGGATGAAGGGATCAGGATGGGTGAACGTGGATACCCCTAGGTTTGACGTTGCGACAGATTTGCCATAATATTCTCCAGTGGGCGGTGGTGGGAACGGTTGAACTATCGGTCTAACTTCTGGCATGACGATCAGATAGCTGCAAAGATGTACTGGGTGTCGTAACCCAGGATATATAGTGGATATATGCAGTCCATACCTGCCGATCTGAGGAAGGCACAAAGTGAATACAAGTTCGTCAATCAACGATCGTTGTAATGTGTAAAGAGCCAGTTGTTTCTCTGTCAAGCTATCTCCTGTCATGTCATGAGTGAACTTCAAATCTTTCTGGGTTCTTTTGAAGCGGATATCAATATCACCGGTATCCTGACACATGATGACACCACCAGTGTGAGTTATAGGTGTTAGTCCTGCATTAGACGCACCTATTGGACCCCAGTGGTCAGCAGGAGAGATGGGCAGCGGCTGCTGGTCACTACTAGGGGCATAATTCTTGATGTAATACTTGCATACCTCAGTTTGGCTTTCTAAGTTCAACTCACCGTCGACAAATTGCCGCTTTGGCATAGAAGGTGGCGTAGTAATGCCCAGGTTCAGGAATGCGAACATAACATGCCATAACGTCTTCCGCCATCTGGTGTATGAAGACATACTGATGGAAGTGAATACCATGTAAACTGACCTCACGACCACCTTCAACAGTTGATATCTTGCAGTAGAGGATGAAACCTGGAGGACAGCACAGTCGTATATCAAGATTTCCATTAGGGATGTCGACAACTGCTTTCTGATGGCTTTGAAGCTCAAAACCAAATTTGAAGAAATCCGGTTTCAACGGTACTGCATCGTTGAACTCTTCTATCGTAATTGGCTGCAGAAGAAGTTGCCATGAAGCATCGTTTGGGAAGTGGGTCTTGATTATTACATCAGGATCGGCTAGAAAGTAGTGCTCGTCATATTCAAATCGGAATGGGTCAAAGGTCACAGATCCAGGGATGTGCGACACGCCCCAGTTGCAATCAACAAAGTGCCAGTAGCCATCGATTCGAACAGCATTCCAGGTGTGGGAATAGGAGTAATCTTTAAGGGTCACAAGTTGACCTGGTTGATAACCTCGCAGTTTGGCACAGCCACAGATTTCAACACAACGAAGTCCAGCAAATCTGCAGAAATGATAACATATGATATGATGAATAGAGTTATGATTTGGACAAACATATTTAAATTATATGTAATTTCACATAATACTGACAATCATTATTGTTTGAAGTTGAATACTTTGTCTGCAAAACCTAAAATGTCACAACTCAAGAGAACCACTTGCTGACAAAAGAATAATAAACACATAACCAATATTGCTCACAACAAATTAAGATTTACTGGTCCCATATTATCAGTCTGATACTCTACAAAAAAAAGTTTCAATTCTTTTCAAGTCAACTGACCCTGGACTGAATAGCCAAGATATACTCAAAGATGTTGGAGACTTGGTAAATCTGCCCATAACACTGTAATCATTGCTAGCTTAAGTCACATACTGTAAAAACTTGATAGTTAGCATATGTGCTTACTATCAAGCGCTTTTGAAAACATGAAACTGCACCAACGTCCACCACTTTACCAAATGAGCTAATGGGGTTGAGACACACATTGGCAGGTTTACTTGTTGGTATTATAACAATGTGTTTCAATGATTTGCTCAAGACCCTTTACACTTTTGTGGATGGGGCTTTTCATGCTTGCATGTTTTAAAAGCACTCGATTGTAAGCACATATGCTAACTATCAATGTCCAGCGCTTTACCAACTGAGCTAATGGGGTTGAAACACACATTTGCAGGTTTACTTGTTCGTATTTAACTATGTGTTTCGATGATTTGCTCAAAACCCCTTTACACTTTTGTGGATGGGAATCTTCATGTTTGCATGTTTTAAAAGCGCACGATAGTAAGCACATATGCTAACTATCAAGTTTATATGGTATTTTAAAATTTTCTTTTCAAAATGTGTATGGGAGATGCATATGGTGATGAAAACACTGACCTGCACATGCGCATAAACAATGTTGAGAATGTAATCTTGGTATAGTACAGTCCTTTCAGCACCCCTAATGGTGTGTCATCAACAGCATCAGCAAGATCCATCTCTTCACAATTCTGTGCTGTAATCCAACGGAAGATCAGGCGTACTTTCTCCAACTCTGTGGTGCCAATACGTACTAGCTCATTGACGAGAGCAGAGAAGGAAGGCTGGGTAACAAGGCTTGCCGTTTGTGCTAGCTGTTGAGAAAATGTGAAAATAAGGCTTTCATGATTACCTGATTAATGAATGTGTTGCATTCAAGTGGCACAAGTCGAAGGGTGTTTTGCAATTGGTCATTATTTTCTTTTATGGATTCAATGTCCCATAGGAAGGTGTATCATCAAACAATGTCACTAAGAAATGCTTAAATGAACATCCGTCCCTTCAGTTTCAGTCCCTTCAGGGCCTCGCCAATGTACACTCATCTCTGAATAGTCTTTTTATTATTAATTCATAAACTCTGCTTATCACACCACAAGTGCGTCTCAATCAAATTGCTTGTTAAATGAAATACGCACACAGGCATGGTGGTTATTGATATAACTTCCGCATGTGATGTGCGATGGAGTATGTGACACAGTGATTTCCACGTGTACACCTCCTATGTACCTGAACAGTTCACACCATTTATTTTTACTAATAAAAATAAAATCTTGCTAATTTGTAAAGTGAGGAGGTAAAAGTGAATTCAGTTAATAACTTTGCATCAGTTATAAGTCAGGCTGCATTGTGAAAAATCTAAACACTTTGATTTGGACCTCGAATATCCCTTGGATCCCAAGGCAAAATGTTTAGATTTTTCACAATGCCCTTGATTGATGCGCAGTTATTATCCTCCGATAATGATGCGCAGTTATTATGCGCAGTTATTATTATTAGCTAAGCTGATCCATTGGACACCAAAACATGGAAGCAGAAAACCTGGTAGACCCCCTCTAACATACGTGGATGTATTGAAACAGGACACTGGACTGGATGTTATGGATTTGGGAACGGCCATGCAGGACAGAAGGGTTTGGCGTGCTGTTGTAGTTCGAGGACACCACTCATCTTAAGTAAGTAAGTAAGTATTATCCTCCAAAGAATGTGACTGAAAGTTTATATTATTTAAAGAAACATTAGCAATCAATTTATTAATTATGGTTTACTCTTAAAATGTACCTTGATAGCATGGGCATCTACATGTTTAAATATAGCTGGGTCAGTGTAGAGTTGCTTCTTCCTCCTAATTGGGTACTCCTCTCTAAGAGGCACCACTGCAAGAACTGTAGATTGAGTTGGTGTGGTCCACAGAGTAGTGGTTGCTGAAATTGCTGATATATCAATCATCTCACCCAATTCATCCTGTAGGAAAACAAGTCAAGAGATGGGTTTGGAAAAAAAATTTGTCCGAGCACAAATATAATTTACATAATACCTTAAAATACAATTTTTGAGGTTCCAGAGGTTTGATCATAACAGGTAACGGTATACAGAACACTTTTTGGGTGGAAGAGTTAGCTTTAATTGGGTTGCTTTTTTAGGAGTGAGGTTTAACATAATTTGGCTTAATTTGGCAAGGGTTAAAATGCATGGGGAGATTATTTGGTTTGTGTGTGCCTAATATTGAGTAAATGGTTAACAGATTTGTCTGTTTTGACTTTTTGATAGTTAATTACTTGATTACTTGACTTGAAGATGTGTGCACAAACAGTTGCCAAGATGAAATCTATTAACTTCTACTGAAATCAGAAAACGTATACTCAAAATAGGGGCTTAAAATTAATTATTAGGCATAGAAGCTTAACTCAGAATATTGGGCTATTCCAGTTGAAATCCATACACCCCCTATGGAAGACATGACCTTAATCTTCCACACAGGAGAGTGAATTTCCAATGAGGTCACCTGAATGGGTACCTTCAATTGCAATCTACAACCCTTGTGTAGGAGACATGACCTTAATCTTCCACACAGGGATCTACAACCACAGTGGGGGATTAAGGTTATGTCTTCCATAGGAAGTGTATGGATTTCGACTACAACAGCCCATTGCAGGCAACTAACACCATAAATGATGACTTTGAAAATGGAATGAGCAAATAATGTGAAATATGCATAGCATGGCCATACCCATTATGATTAATTTGATTCTTGAATGAACATGTTTGATGCATGCATCTGGTTTGAAAGTGAGAGACATGCAATACTCATTCACCTCTCAAGATTGACATCATAATTTGTTAATTCATGTTCCAAACAGAGCGTAATGTATACTATATAAGTGCAAGAACTCTGTCAAGAATCACTAAGTTTGAAGGAACTAATCCTAACTCTTATGATTACCTCACCATGAAAATCACTTATTTTGCACTTTTTGTAGTAAACCTTTTAAGCGTACATCACATATTTACTCGTTGAAACGCACTTGTCTCTGATTGGCTTCTGAGGCGACCTTGGCGAGTGGAAATTTATGAATGAACTTTGCGCCATACAATTTTGTTAGCTCCAACTTTGCTACATGACGGTAGTAGTATGTGCTCATCAAATGTTTACTGCAAAATATTATAACCCTCACCAGCCTGAGTACTACAAATATTACAAACAACTTCAATGCGCATGCGTGCATCCCACAGGATGTGATTGTGTCATCAAGTGATAAAATTATAGGCACGCTTTTGTTGGCCCGGCCAGCAAAAGACCTGTGGCTAAATGTCGGTGACCTAGTGCTTGGCATGTGAGGGGTCTCAGGTTCGAATCCCACCCAGAGCAAACAACTTCTTTGTTTGTTTTCTCTCTTTATTCTTTCCTTCTTTTCCTTCCAGTTACAAAAAAACACCCTTCTGGCGTTAGGTTAATCTTGATCCTTCTGCTAATTCATTTAAGGGCTTGGTCAATGGTCACCCACCTTTGCACAGTATTTTTTGTGGGACCTGAGAGTACATCAGGCACACCAAATTGCATTCTGAATACAAGGAATGTATATTCCTTCTGATATCAAATAATTTTGATTTTTTGAAATTCACAATATAATACAAATTTTATGGTAAATTATTAAAAATTGACTGTTAGATGTCAAAAATGTGAATTTTTAATAATTTGTCATAAAATTTGCATTATATCGCGATTAAAAAAAAACATTATTTGATTTCAGAAGGACATTCCTGATATATTCAGAATGCGATTTGGTGTGTCTGATCAATCTGATGTGTTCTTAGGTCCCACAAAAATACTGTGATGATACAAAGATGGGTGACCAAGCCCTAACACATTCTTAAAAGTACCCTTACCCTAATCCTAAAACCAATTGCTAATCAAAAAACTCAAAAAACATAAATTAAGGTAATAATATATATGTTATTCTGAAGTCTTGCCTGGAAAGTACATGTACAACCATCAAAGTAAACAAGCATACACACAAACAGAATGGCAATCTAAAATTTGGCATTTACTGAAATGATTGCAAGCATATAAAGGTTTGGTATGTATGCATATATATGCAAGCATTGACAACATGTTCACCATATAATAAATTTGTCAAACAAACATGATGACATGAATGAATTTAATGCAATAGAACAAGCATCAAACTCAACTTACTTTTCCTTTTCTAATTGTTTTATTCTATCGTGAGAGAAACACAAATATAAAAGATCATCACATCAGCTACAGAACATGGCATAAAACAAAATATCATTTATATCCTACAAAATTATCAATTTGGTATTTTTTTTCTTGGGGTAAAATCATTTAACTTTACCAGCGGTGCCTAGGTTGATGATTTGGAAGCACTGCTCTCTTCTTTTAACATGTTAATTTGATGCATTGGCATCACTGAGTGTGATGGGATATTAGTATATTGCTTGTAATGCATGAAAAAAACACAAGGTAAAAATTAATGTTAGGTTCAGACAAAACATCTTTCAGGTAGGTTCAATGCAGAAAAGATCTTGTTGGTTACCAAGTTTGTTCTTGGCTTTTTGGAGTTAAGAAAGGACTAAGCCCCATGCCCTGTAATGCAAAGAAGGACTAAGCCCCATACCCTCTAATGCAAAGAAGGACTAAGCCTCATATGCTCTGATGCAAAGAAGGACTAAACCTTATACCCTCTAATGCAAAGAAGGACTAAACCCCATACCCTCTAATGCAAAGGACCCATACCCTCTAATGCAAAGGGCTAAGCCCCATACCCTCTAATGCAAAGAAGGACTAAGCCCCATACCCTCTAATGCAAAGAAGGATTAAGCCCATACCCTCTAATGCAAAGAAGGACTAAACCCCATACCCTCTAATGCAAAGGACCCATACCCTCTAATGCAAAGAAGGACTAAGCCCCATGCCCTGTAATGCAAAGAAGGACTAAGCCCCATACCCTCTAATGCAAAGAAGGATTAAGCGCATACCCTCTAATGCAAAGAAGGACTAAACCCCATACCCTCTAATGCAAAGGACCCATACCCTCTAATGCAAAGAAGGACTAAGCCCCATACCCTCTAATGCAAAGAAGGACTAAACCCCATACCCTCTAATGCAAAGGACCAATACCCTCTAATGCAAAGGACTAAGCCCCATACCCTCTATTGCAAAGAAGGATTAAACCCCATACCCTCTAATGCAAAGAAGGACTAAACCCCATACCCTCTAATGCAAAGTGGGGCTAAGCCCCATACCCTCTAATGCAAAGGACCCATACCCTCTAATGCAAAGAAGGACTAAACCCCATACCCTCTAATGCAAAGATGGACTAAGCCCCATGCCCTGTAATGCAAAGCAGGATTAAACCCCATACCCTCTAATGCTAAGAAGGACTAAACCCCATACCCTCTAATGCAAAGAAGGGCTGAGCCCCATACCCTCTAATGCAAAGAAGGACTAAGCCCCATACCCTCTAATGCAAAGAAGGATTAAACCCCATACCCTCTAATGCAAAGAAGGACTAAACCCCATACCCTCTAATGCAAAGTAGGGCTAAGCCCCATACCCTCTAATGCAAAGGACCCATACCCTCTAATGCAAAGAAGGACCAAACCCCATACCCTCTAATGCAAAGATGGACTAAGCCCCATGCCCTGTAATGCAAAGCAGGATTAAACCCCATACCCTCTAATGCTAAGAAGGACTAAGCCCCATACCCTCTAATGCAAAGAAGGGCTGAGCCCCATACCCTCTAATGCAAAGAAGGACTAAGCCCCATACCCTCTAATGCAAAGAAGGATTAAACCCCATACCCTCTAATGCAAAGAAGGACTAAACCCCATACCCTCTAATGCAAAGGACCCATACCCTCTTATGCAAAGAAGGACTAAGCCCCATACCCTCTAATGCAAAGAAGGACTAAGCCCCATACCCTCTAATGCAAAGACCAAATTACTACTCATACCTCATCTTCAGTGGCATCACTAGAATCGTCAGAGTAGTCATCAAAAGTATCATCCCTGCTGACCCGGGCTGCAAGCTTATTTGCCAATGCCAAGCCCATCCGTTGACGTTGTCTTTCCAGTTTAGCATTCAATGCATCCATTGTCCTGTGGTGCTCACTAATGAGTTGGTCGCATTGCGCTTTGGAGGTCTTGCCTTGTTGGGAATGGATCTTGTTGGTGACCATTGCATCATAGTGTTTAATATCTTGTTGCAGGTCTTGGAGTTCTTCTTCTGTTAATGTTTCTGTGCTATTGTCCTGAAATGGAGAGAAATTGAATTGAAATCTGGTATCAGGCCTTGCCGTCTAGATTTTAAAGGTGAGTGGTTAATTGCTCGCTAGCATGATGCTAGGTTAGTGATTGAATCACTCGCTAGTGGTCGAATCACTCTCTAGTAGTCGAATCACTCTCTAGGTCTGAAAGATTATTGATATCAATCAGTATGACACACTTACGTACTGTTGACACCCTCTATAAATTTCAGGGATCAAGGCCGATTTATTATGATAAATCGAATACATTGAAAATGCTGAAACTTGAATGTAAATTAGATTCAATTTGGGTGATTTGCAGCGAGCGATATTTAGTGTCTATGGCGAGAGGAAAACCGCTCACTAGAAATTGAGTTTGGGCAAGCGGTGGCGAGCGAGAGCGATCGCTCGCCTCAAATGGCAAGGCCTGAGTATAAAATACTCTTCAAGGGATCCCTATTCCAAATTGCATGGCATTCTTTACCATATAGTATATCCTCTAATAAATGCCCCTCCTCTAATTAATGCCCCTCCAATCTTTTTGAAAAATTGAATTAAATAAATGCCCCCAACTCTCCCTATGTAAGCTATCTTGTGAAAGTAAGCTTACCACGGCCCACACGTGATCGGTAATGGCGTTGGTATTGGCAAAAATCACAAACCCGAAAGTGAACCCTGAGTCATTAATCACAAGTTCATAGTTTGTCATTGCGGCATGACTCTTAAGCTTACCTATTGATTTTCCAGGAATTACAGTTGTAAAAATGACCTTTAATAAACGCCTCCTTTTTGAAAATTTCACAGGGCGGGGGTATTAGAGGATATACGATATGCAGAGACATAATTGGAAACAATATTTCCTCTAGTCTGAGTTGACAATAAATTTGTGGCAGATCCTATATTTTTCAAATCTGGAAGATTATGGAATCCATCATAATTTGAGACCTAGAACTAGTTAACATTACTGAAGCAAGGAAACTGAAATTGGCTATATAATATGCAGGAGTAGTAGACTGATTTTGCAGATTAAGGGAAAGCCTAGCTACCTACCAGCATCTCTTGCAATCTCTTTCTTTCTTCCTCTTCATTCTCCATCCGGTTTTTTTGTGCCCGTCGTGCAGCCAATTTATCCTCAAAATTCTGCTTCTGTTTTCTCATAGCAGCATCAAGTTGATTCTTCAAAGCCAGTAATTCTTTTTTATGTTGAGCTAGTAGCTGATCATATTCTTCGTTGGACAATAGAGGGCGTAACTGCTTTGCATCTTGTGCCAGGTTAGCCATTTTGATTTCAATTTCTCTTTCAAGTGCTTTCACCTCCTAAATCAATCAATAAAAACAAATGTAGAAAGAAAAAAAGTTACAACCAAAGTTGATTTGATATCTGATCATTCAGTAATTACCAATGCAAGTGTCTGTCACCAATAAATTACAGCATACTATGATACTTTTACAATCCATATCGAAAAATATATATCGAAGCAGCTAAAATCTGAAATTGACATTATCTCATAGAAATGCAGTTCACAAAACATCAAAACAAGAATTCATTAGCAAATTACGAGATTTCTTTACTTAATCCAATCAGCAATTTAGGCCCTCACTTTTATATTAATACATCTCGTCTCTCAGTGAGTGGTGGAGATAGGGAGTAGAGAACATTTTGACATAACTCAATGCACATGCACCCAAATACCTAAACTTACAGCATCAGTCTGATTCTCTTGGCTCCGGGCAGACTCAGGTCGCCTTCTCCTTGCAGCAAGTTTATCCTTCAACTTCTGTTCCATTCTCAATTTCTCTCGGCCTAACATATTCTGTAGATCACTCATCTCCTGATTGTGTTTATCGATTACCCTTTGGTAATCTTTGTTGGACATCTTGCCTTTCTTTGCTCTCATTTCCTCCTTGAAATCAGCATCCTTCTTATCGATGAGAACCTGCAGTTGTTTGATGTCTTCTGAACTCATTGGCTGTTCTTCAATGTTTGAAGTCTGTAGGGTCAAAGAAACAATACATTAGGATTAAGAAAAAAGGGTTTGTCACAGATATATTTGGCAAAAATAATATGGTTTGTACAAATTTGTTCATTTTTAATTGAGAATAATATCTCTGTTCTATGCAGAATTTCCTTTTTCTTGCATTTTGGTCTTCTTTTCTATCTTTCCTTTTTTTGATAATTAAAACGATGGTCCAAAATCGGCTGAACACACAGTACTACCTATCAAGCTGATTTCACATAGCTACTCTGACAGGTTTCTTGGACAAACCTTTTTTCCTTGTTATTTATTTGTAGACTTCAAAAAATTTCAAAGCTTTAATTGCAACATGCAACTTCATTGTGGAAAGTGACCCCCAAAAGCCATATATTCATATTGCTCAATTGTATAGCACAGCCCTGAATTTTTGAACTTGGTGGCCTACAACATGTCATCTAAAAAAAAAAGCATTTTTACAATCACTCAAGACCACTGCTCTCTCAGGACGCCCACTCTCATGCCCCTGCCACTTTCATGCCACTTGCCGCTGCGGCAAGTGGCATGACGTATCAGCCAATGACAAGCCTTGATTGTGTCTGTTTGTCTGCAATGCGAGTATGTCATGCCACTCAGCGGCGAGCGGCATGGTAGTATGAAACCCGAATTATGCAATTATGTAGTTACATACAAATTACATTTGTTAAAGTGCATTACACATAACTTTTCTCAAATATCTGATACCTACAAAGGCAAAGTACTTTGGTGTACAGTTCTGCAATAGTAAGATATTCGTACCTGAGCCACATTCTTCTTTTGTTTCCTAGCCTCCAATTTAGCCATCAGAGATGCTTGCATCCTCTCCTTCTCTCCATCCAGCTGTTTCTGTGTACTTTCCATCTCTTTCTGGTGTGTCTCCATGATCCTCTTCACTTCTTCAGATGGTTTGTTCTTCTTAGCATCTGCCAATTCTTGCCTGAAGTCCACTGCCTTCTGATTTAGGGCTAGCTGGAGTTCTTTGATTTCATCTGATGAAAGTGGTTTGGAGTCTCCCTGTGTATGAATGTGTAAAAAGCAAAGGGAATTAATGTATCTATTTTGATAACTTTGCTATAATCACACTCACATTGCGTAAGTCTGTCCAAGTTTATATTTTAGGAATTTTAACGAGGCAGTTCAGTTCTGAAACCATGCTTAAATATATATGAGCAGAGTAATGTCAACTTTTTTTTTTAATGGAAAGAAGTACTTCATAAACTAAGAATGCAGAATCATGGACAACATGGCCAAATCCCACCATTAAAATCATTGAGCTGTTCAGTAAAATATTATAACTGAAAATCTCTGCTTCTCGTTTTAAGCATAATCAAGCAAATATTGCTGAAAAAGCTTATTATTAATTTTGTTAAAGGTGACAGTCACTTTAATAATTGAGATCAAATCTATCTAACCGTAAGAATATTTCTAAAGTTTCATAAACAAAATCAAGATTCTAACCTTCATTCCTTTTTTTGCCCTTCTAGCAGCCAGTTTATCTAGCAATGTCTGTTGTTGTTGTTTCCTCTGCAAGCCAAGCTTCTGTCCCAACTCATTCAGTTCTCTCTTGTGGGCTTCAATGACTTGTTTGTAGTCTTCATCTGATAATACAGGGCGCAATTCCCTCTCCTCCTTTTCAAAGTCCGCTTTCATCTGCTCCAATTCTTGAGCCATTTCATGGACTTGATCTATGTTCATTTCCTGGTAAAATTGTCAGAAAGAAAATGTAATATGTCTCCTTTTGAGAAACATCATGCACATGGGCCAGAAATGACACCCCTTTATCAAGCCTTCGGATCTCCCTTAAAGACCCCTCTTATTTGTGTGCAAAAAACCTTAATCATGTACCCCTCCGCCGTCCTGCCTTAAGGCAGAGTAAAGGGAGGTGGATACATTCACAATACTGACACCATTCATGTAACTATGCATTAATGATTCAATGTGACAAGATTGCTAATTATTTTCCATACAAATTTATAGACCATTCTTTTAATTGGCATGATACAACCATATACTTTGATCAGCCCGTAATCGGCGGCCTTATAACATCGCGTATTAATATCAAAATATTTTATTTTGAGATTTTTCTTGTGACATCTCGCCAGAAGCATTATGCATTAATAATACAAGTCCTATACTTTGTCTACTTTATTTAACACACAAAATAAAGACCAGAAAGGTCAATAGCATTCATAAGGTGGGTCTACTTTGCAGCATAGGGGTAAAAGCCTACCACTTCCCGCCTATTACGAGCTGATAAAACTATAGATGGGTTACCTACACATCGATAAATTACATAAAATAAAAAACAAAATATATTTTATCTTGATTTACCCCGCATCTACGGCTAAATCATGTCAATTAGAAAAATGTGACATGATCAAGGGGAATGAGTCACATGTCGGCACTGGTCGAAAATGAGTTTTACACACGTTTTTAAAGAGGACATTGAGAGCTTTCAGAAACTGAATGAAAACCCCATGTTGATACGACTTTTCTTTGTGAAGTTACGTCAATTTATCAATCGCTGAAAACAATATAAAATAAAAGAATTTTAACACTTTCTTTGCCAATATCTCAAAATCAATATTAGCGCACATCCGACTCATTTCCCTTGATTGTGTCACAAATGTTTTATAAGTGCAGAAACTTCTTTATGCATACCTCACTTGTTTTTCTTGACTTTGCACTTTTTGATGCCATTCTCGCAGCAATGACTGGCATTTTATATCTCACTCTGGTTGCAAGCTTATCTTTAAGCTTTTGCTCCATTCGTACCTTCTCAGCATCCAAAAGTTTGGTATATTCATCTTGCTCTTTCTGATGCTTGCTGATGAGTTCTTGTAGTTGTTTCTCTGTCAGGGTTACAAAAATAATTTTTTAGAATTAATAGTGACAATTTAAAGGCTCAAAATCAATCTTAATTGCAAGAATACTGAAAGTTTGCTGCAGCCTGATATGATCACCAAAGTAGTCAAATTTTGGAAAAGTCAACATTGATTTCAACTTTCAAGTTACCCAATTTGGAGTTGGCAACACTAGCTGAGCATATGTTTGGTCACTGCCAACTGAAAAGATCAGAAATGACTTCAAATTTAACCTCACAATGCACATTTGCATCACATAATCAAGCAACTTACAATTTGAAGAATTTATATCAACGTCATAAGAGATGGGTCTTATATTATGTTATACTGATTTGTTGTACTACGTAAGTATTAAATCAGATTATTACATCTGTCCAACCTACCTGAAAGCTTTCCTTTCTTTGATTTTAACTCTTGTTGGAATGCAGCTTCTTTAAGATCATATATAAGCTGTAGTTGTTTGATCTCCTCCTGAGACATAGGATCTTTATCTGCATCCTGCAAATTGAAACAAGTAAGAGAATTTGAACACTTTTTAACGCTATTTTTCCTACACTGTCTTTGCTATGGTTACCATAATTTAACACAACATAACAAGCAGTATTTCTAATAGTGCTTATTGATTGCTTGGCTAGGTATGATCAATATGATTGATATCACTCAACAATTCTGTCTGATATATTTTTGTATTGCACCCGTTTTAAGGTAAGCATATATCTTTTTCCATCAAAAATTTGGCTCTAATAAGCACCCCCCTTTTCTCTTAAAATAAGAGCCCTATACTTTGTTTTGCATTGAGTTTGGTAGTGGGGTCAGTGCTTTATGTTGATGCACCACAAGTGTGTCAACAAACCGCCCTTGTGTGCATACGCTCTGCATTATTAGATTAGTGTAGACGATTCGACACTCGAGGTGAAATGAAAAAGAGTTGTTAAGACACAACCTAAGAATTAGAACAATAGTAGACCAAGCTATGCATATCATGCTTAAACATACCTATATGGTTAATGAAATTGGGAAGTGACTAAAATTTACCTTATTCTTTTTCCTAGCTTCCAGTTTAGCCACAAGTTTTCTCTGCATCCTCTCCCTTTCTTCTTCCAACTGTTGTTGCATCTCCTCCATGCCTGATTTGTGTTCATTGATCATTGCCTGGCACTCTTCAGCAGATTTATTATTCTGTTTAGCTTCTCTCACTTCTGTCTTGAGGTCCAAATTCAATTCATTCAGAGCCAGTTGAAGTTCATGGATATCATTTGCTGTAAATGGCTCATCCTGTGTAAGTAATCAAGGTAATTTATGACTGCTACAATATATAACAAGAGAAATCAAATGCACAAATCCTGATATTGCTTCCTGAAATCAATTATTTCTTAATTATTTTATTTTTATTTTACTTTACAAATTCGGCTAAAAATACATCAAAAAGCAAAGTAAAATTACGCAATACATACAAAAGGAAACAAAAGTAAAAATAGACCCAATGGGCTAGCCAGGAAGAGTTAGAAGCATCAAGACACTGTCACCAAAAGGTGTGACTCCTCCAACCCATTGGGGCATTACATAAAAAGATATACTATTGCACTGTTTAAACACATTGTGTGTACATCCACATCACAAGGATGCACCCGCCAGCCACCACACATGTCTCCCCCACCCACCAGCCAGGAACAAAAACCAGACCCATGCCACGTGGAGGCCACTCCAAATCATCCCCAAGCCACATTGCCTACATGAAGGAATACAGAAAATATTCCCAAACCAGGCAACCCGGGGACGACCCCAGGCGACCGGGACCCGGGACGAGTCCGGCATCCACTCAAGGCTAACAAATGAAAAGAGACACATGCAGCAGCCGACAAGCCCACCCTCCCGATATGGATGTACACATTATTACATTATTACAAATGGAAATCTGCTCAGTGACCCCTACCTATCAGACACATGGATTTACCCCCCCCCTCCCCTGCCCCCCCGAACCCAACCAACCCACCCAGCAACACCCCACTCCCACCCACCAGACCAACACAGGCCATGAAGACGGATAAAGTAGGTCACTGAGCAGAAAACTGAGACAACAAAATTTAAGAGTCCTGCTCTTCAGTACTATTATTTACTAAATAAGTTTTCAAATGTTTATGCATAAAAAAAAGTATTTTTCCTCCCATGTTCCCTTGAATAAATTAGACATCTCCTGAACATCATCCTTGTTGAATAAGCTATTCTTTGGTTTGTTTGGTTTTTTTTTGGGGGGGGGGTGTTATGATTTGTTACTCTCACAACCAAATTTGTAAACTACAGTGAAAACATGCAACATGTAGTAGTGATGATGACATGATCAGAGACTTTCCCCAAACTGTTTTCATTGAAAAACATTACAATCTTTCTTCTGGGTTTTGCAATCACTCTAATCCACACATGATCTAGAGATGTGCACCTGCCAGGTATGGCATCAGATCGTTACGCATAATACCAAATGTCCTGGGATTTTCATGATGTTGCTTACAAAATCCTCGGGAATATATACAGGAAACATTCCCGACATATATCAATATACCCAATTGTATGATGACATTTAGTATCTTCTGTTGATCACCAAATTCAACAAAATCATATTTGACATGATCAAGGGGAATAAGTCACATGCCTGCAATTTTCAATAAGTAGTTAGTAACATAATTTTCTGGCAGTTTCCAAATGCTACATTTTGATCTAAACCCTATCAAAATCGGACATCTGGTTAGTACCGATTATGAGCAATTTATCAATGGCTGAAACAATATAAAACAAAAGATTTTGAACACTGTTTTTTCCAATATCTCAAAAACAATATTAGCGACATCTGACTCATTCCCTTTGATCATGTCACATATCCCAATAACAGCACTTCATATCAGCATACTTGAAATGTGAGGAGTGTATGGCTAGAAAGAGTAAAGTTGTTTCATCAATCTTTGACTACATTCTTGGCAATTTGTGATAAGATATTTACCAAATACTGGAGTACATCTAACAACCTAAAATATTATCATAGTACACATATAAACTGGCCTCAAAAAGAAACTTATAATTTTTCACAAGGTCATATCTTAAAATCCTGTCTATAAAAATGAACAAAAATTACACACAGGATTTCTTCAATACTCTACTCTAAACACTTTCCGGGACCACATTCACAGGTGAATAATTGGAACCCAGCCAAAGAAATCTGTTGGGCTGTGAATGTGGTCCAGGAAGCTGTTCAATGTCAGTGCATTTTACTGTTGTGTCAGTTGGACAACTGCTTGGTTACTGACATGTGTTTAGAGTAGAGTATTGAAGTAATCCTGTGTGTAATTTTTGTTCCATGTACAGGCAAATAATTGGAACCCAGCAAAAGAAATCTGTTGGGCTGTGAATGTGGAACAGGAAGGTGTTCCACATCAGTGCATTTTGCTGTTGTGTCAGTTGGACAACTGTTTGGTTACTAACCAGTGTTTAGAGTAGAGTATTGAAGTAATCCTGTGTGTAATTTTTGTTCATTTTTATGGACAGGATTTTAAGATATGACCTTGTGAGAAATTATAAGTTTCTTTTTGAGGCCAGTTTAGATTGCAGGTGAGGAGGAGTATTGCACAGAGAGAAGTTACCAACCTGCTGGTCTCCCTTTGCATTTCCAACCTTCTGGTTTCCCTTCAAGCCTCTTCTTGCTGCTAATTTCTCCAACAGTGTCTGCCTCTGTCTCTCCCTTTGGAAATCCAACTTCTCTCTCAATTCAGTCAGTTCTGCTTTATGACTTTCAATCAACTTTTTATACTCGTCTTCTGAGAGCTGACTTCGCTTTTCTTGGAGCTCCGCATCAAATTGAGCTTGACGACGTTCTAGCTCCATCTCCAGTTGTTGTATTTCTTCTGGACTCATTGACTGCAATGTTTGGAAAGGACAGGCTGGATTAATATATCGATGATGTTTATAGTTGTGTTGAATAATGATATAATTAGAGGTTAATGACTGCGCATCAGTTATTTTGAGGGTATTGTGAAATATCTAAACATTGTGCTTTAGAACCAAGGAATATCCCGAGGGGCGAAGCTACGAGGGATATTCCTAGGTCCAAAAGCACAATGTTTAGATATTTCACAATACCTAAAAAATAACTGATGCAGAGTCATAACCTCATTCATAACCGTCACTTTTCACTTTTTAAATTCTCAAATTTTCAAATTTGAACACAGAACACAATAATTATTTTAACTGTACCTTAAGTTTTCCCTGTCAAAAATCGAATAGCCTATGAAGGAAATAGGGCTAGCGATCAATCACATTAGCGCTCAACCATGAGATGTCCAAATACAGTAGCCACTAACCAGCGTCCGCATAAATTGTTCGAATGCATAACATGTCACGTGGCGCGGTCATTGTAAAGTGTACTTTTAGCTACGTCACGAGACGCCGTCATTATACTTTTTCAATAACCTGCATTTGCGTATTTTAAAGTTATTATCTGTGATTGGATTAAACATATCGCGTATATTAATGAATTATTTATCAAATCTAGTTCTTTTTCTCATATAATTTGGTATCTGTTGGGTCAAGGAAGATCTGCAAATCTGTATGAAAATGTTAACAATCTCGCAAAAACTTGAAGAAACCATGTCACCATACATTTAACATGGGTACATGGGTACTGACATGGAAAAGCATCAATATGGCAAATCCAGTTGAAATCCATACACCCCCTATGGAAGACATAACCTTAATCTTCCACACATGGGTTGTAATTTCAAATGGAGTTACCTGAATGGGTGACCACGTTTGAAATCTACACCCCCTGTGTGCGAGATTAAGGTCCTGTCTTCCATAGAGTGTGTAAGGATATAGCATATTTCCTTGTTACCTTTTGCCCTAAAGAGCCCCTTCTTTTCAATCTTCGTCTTGCTGCCAACTTATCATGAAAACTCTGTTTTTGCCTGTCTGTTAATTTCTCCAATGTCTGTTTCAATCTGGCCATTTCTTGTTGATGCTGTGAGAGTAGCTTTTGATATTCTTCTTTTGATATATCTTTCTTCCTAGCTTCAACCTCCTTTTGGAATTTTGATTCTTTCTCTTCAATTAGATGTCTGACTTCACTAGTAGTCTTTGTATCTTCTGCACTCCCAGAACTCTGAAAGCAATGATAATAAAAAGAAAGTTAAGCGTGAGTGTCACAAGCCAACTTGCCAAGCAAACAACCACTGTATTGTCCACTTTCATACTTCCGAGTTATCCATACTCAACCCTCTCCCTCTTTCCCCTCTCTACATTGTAAACTAATCACCAAGGCTCACCAGCTTGCTTACTTCCTTCCTAACTTGCTCATTTACTTACATTCTCTCTTGCTTGCTTGCTTGCTTTCTTGCTTGCTTGCTTGAAAGCTCACTTCCTTGCTCACTCACTGCCTCCTTTTCTTGCTCATTCACTTACTTCCTTACTCTATTACTCACTCTCAACTAATTTATCCAGGGACACATCCACATAGAAAATCTGGCACAAGCCACCCCCACAATTCCCCAAAACATAGCAATTTAACAAAAATCAACAAAAATCATACCAAATCAGTCCAGTTTCACCCAATTCTAGCATCTGTGCCCCCCCCGACAATCTTGGATGTGCCCCTGTATGTCTTTCACCCGCTCATTTAATTACCTAATATCAAATATAAACAATATACCACAGTAACCTGCAATTATAAAAATAAGGTATGTATTTGGATATTTAACCTACACGTATCTGTCTAGTGTCTACCTGTTGTTGTTGTTGCTGTTGTTTCTGTTCCAACAACTGCTTCTGTTCTTCTTTTTCTGCTTTCCTCTTCTTCCTTTTCTCTTTCCTCTCAGCTAGCTTGTCTGCAAGTGATAATTTACGTCTTTGTTCCTCAGCCTCCATCTCCTCTTGTAACTCAGCCATCTTCCTCTTATGCGTTGCCATGATCACCTCACTCTCAGCATCAGTCATCATCTTGCTCTTTGAAGCCATCTCTTGCTGGAATTCGGATTCTGTCTTCTTTATTTCTTGCTGTAATTCCTGTAGTCTCTCATTTTCTTCAGCACCCTGTCAAAATAAAAAAATTTTAATCGCTTTTTACCAAAATTGAATTTAAAATCATCTTTCCTTGCAAGTCCTTGGAACTAAAAATGAAGACCTGTGAATTTAAAATCTTCTTTTAATCCAGGTTCTTATAGCTGTGCCATTTTTTCCAGTTGATGACTTGAGTTACATTTTGTTAAGTTTTTGATTTTTATCATTATGGTAAATCTGATGGGTTGTTGCCTGGTTAGTGAGGTAGCAGTGCATTCCATGTGTGGGCTGTTTTTTGTCCAAAATTCACTTCTAATAAATGTCCCGTTTTGAAAATGCCCAGGTGTGTTTATTAGAGCAAATTCTGTATTTACATTATTCCCATTTGATATTTAAATATCTAAATACTTACTTTACCATGTTTTAGTCCTTCTTTCTCCATCATCTCTGCCTTTCTAGCCATTCTTTTCCTCTTACGCTGTGCCACTTTATTTGCTAATGAGTACTTCTGTCTTTCTTTCTCTTTCTCTCTCAAAAGGTTCATCAGTTCCACTTCTTGCTTGTGGTTGGCAATCATCTACAGCATCATATAAGAAAAATGAGGAAAAATATATTAAACTATTGCAAAGCACTTTCCCAAATTGACAGGAACCCACCAAATCATATGAAAAACATCTGACCCAAAGTTTGTGTTGATCATTGCATTTTGTTGTTTTTTACACAGCAATGTAAGAATCAATTAACTTCACAAAAAAGTGAGCTACTGCTGCAAATTAACCCTGCCAAATCCAACAAAATCCAACATATGCTTAAGCATGCCCCAGGCATGTTGACAGGCAAGTTGTAAAATACAGCCAATTCAACGGACCAGTTGTTTAAAAAAAACTAAAACTAACTGCAAGCCCTGCCTCCCCTTCAGCAGCACTGGGGCAGGCACATAGGTTGCCTCCAACCATACCATATGATTTAGGGTCATTACCACAATAACATATTCTTAAAATCTGTAATAATTTATTTTTTGTGTGAAGTTTGGAATTAAATCAAAATACATTTTTTGTGTATTCTAGCACATCTATTTGTGGCATATGTTTCAGCAAAATAGTGTACCTATTGCCCAGCACTTTCTAACCAACAAAATTAGCAGCCAAATTTTACCTTTGACATGGATTTCTATGGGACAGAAATTGTCAACAATAATAGTAGAAATCACCCTCTTTGTCCTTGTTTTTTGTCCTATAAAAGGAGCCCAAAAGCAATTGATTTGCTAAAGGTGAGGAGAGGGGAATAATGATTGAATGTAACATCACACAACCCAATAGGTTGGAAGTCTTTTCTTTGGATTTTCATGCATGATACTAAATTAATGCACCTCTAAAATCAGAGACTATTCAACATGGGAAGCAGAGCAACTTTATTTGCTAATGAGTATTCAAGAGAAAGACAAAATTGTGAAATTAAATTGAGGAAACACTGTTTACTAAAATAAAAATGAATTTTTCATTGCTGAATTTTTGAAACTAACATAGAAATATTGCATTCATACCATAACAAGTCAATACCTGTTCATATTCCTCCTTGCTAAGATAGGCTTGTTTCTTCTTCAGTTCATTTTAAGTTTTATCCTGCGTCCTGATGTATCAGATTCATGGCTGCCATCTGTCACATCACCTGATGGAGATGTTGATGAGGAGGAGGAGGATTGGTCATCCAAGTTTCCTATTACCTCTTCCCAGTCTTCATCATCACTATACTGATCATTTGACACTGCAGGCTGAAAAATGCAAACACAAACCACATTCAAACTTACAAACCACTGAAACCAAGCAACAAAAATGAGTAATTCCACTTCATATTTGAAACTCTGATGGATGTTGTTGACACAGAAAGCAGAATCTTGGACAACTATCTAGTTACCACGACAGAATTGCTTTATTCTGTGCATGTGTGGTAGTCACTGGATAGTTGTCTAAGATTCTGCTCGCTGCGTTGTTGGCAGTACATGTCTCCAGGTTGTGCAAGTTGTTTTATGTAAAAAGCTAGTGATGATGCAGGATCTTAGTAATAAGCCTTAAACCTTGAACTTGCTTGAATTGTTAATATCTAATGTTGGGAGACAGGGAAGAAAGTTCTAAATATTTCAAAATGCATAGTTATGTAAATATAAATTCTTTTTTTTTCTAATTCTTTCATTTTGTTCTTACTTCCATTTTCCCTGAAAACCCTACTAAACACAATGTGATAATAATGTTTCTTGTTTATGACTTTATAGGCACCACTTGTAGCTAGATCCAGCAATATTTTTAACTTTTTAATAGATTATAGACACCAGTTGTCATTTCAGATGCATTAGCTAAATGCAATGTCTATAATGAGATGAAATGTTGTCAATTGACTAAGCTAAAATTGTACTAAGCTGAACTTGAAAGGAAGTAGGACATTACAGTTTCTTTGTCATTAGGTAAAAAATAAATATCAAGCTTTACAAACATTGGTTTATAAAACTTGTCAACTCAAATTTTGACTTTCATCGCTTGGAATCAATGCTGAATTGGTCAATTTGGCGCCCCTATGGGTGGTGCCCAGGACACGTGACCCCCACCCACCTACCTGTGTACTAAGCTGAATTTGAAAGGAGGTAGATACATCTTCTTTCTCACTAGACCCATCAACATCTTCCCCAGCTTCACGGACATTGGTTATTGTCAACTCTGATGCATTGGCTAAATATGATGCAAAGTCGCTATCAGCTACATCAAACGTCTGAAAAGAAATAAGTATAAGAACTAAGAAATAATTTGATAATTAAAGTGCGTCTTTAATTATAAAGGGAACCATTGCAAATATTTCTTTCTATAATTTACATAAACAAAAGTACAATGATGTATAATCATACGTAGCAGTAAGATGAATAGAAAGCAAAATTGTCATCTTTTCTGATGTCATCTACTCATCCTACATCATAGGAGGTGTCTCAACATTCCTATAGTAACTACAAATTTTCAGAGCAAGAAGATGCCGATTAAGCCGGTACAAGCACTCTGGGAAGTAGTGTTGGCCGATCCAACCCAAGATCGGATCTGCCAATCTCCGATCTGAAAATTAGCAGATCGGGCCGATCCGATCCCGATTCAGATTCCTTAAATGTTATTTTACAACCAGTACAAGTTCATTCAAGTCGGGCCCCAGTAATGTTAACAGTCAAAGCTTAATTCCCCAAACCTGTAACTATGTAATATGATGACCGTTTTTAGAGGTTTTTCATGTCAATATCAACCCAAATAAAATACCATTTTACACCCCAAGTCCCAGCGTTACTCACTCAGTGCCTCCGATTGTCGGAAGTTTAATCATTAATCCATTAAATGATGTACCATCGTGCGGTTTAAGTAGTTCTATGCCACTAGTTTTAATATTGACAATGTGGCGACCGTCTATAAATAAATGATCGCGCATGCTCAGTTATGACTTAAGAGCTAATGGAATTCCCCGTATGTTACTCTGCGCTTGCATGCCTCGTTAAAGCACGTGCTTTAACGAGGTACTGGAGGGGGTAGGTATATTCAATATATTGGGCAATTCACAGATCCCTTCGGCCGAATGATGGCAGGCTTTATTTTTGGAAAATATTAGTCTTTGCCCGCGAAGCGTGCAAGTTCAATTGATAAATACAACAGCAAGGTTTGCGGTATGTGCAAAAGGTTACAGATGTCAAACAGCAACAAGTCATGACGACAAAAGCGCAAGCACAAGACAGTGAGACACATGATTGTTTGTTTACATTTTAATTCGGTCTATCAAAGGGTGGATACATACATAAAATACAGTATGAAACGACATGATTCTTTTTTGTTTTTTGGAAATATATTGGCATTAAATAGTAGTAATGTTACATAAGAAAGTAATGGTAAGCTTAAAGAATTGTTGTGTACTTTTATTACTGTCAAGTTCAGAGATCGGTATAAGCTAGATCGGCAGCTGATAGCTCATCTGCCGATTCAGATTCAAGGCCGATGCAGTCCATATCGGCACCGATCTCCGATTCACAGATCGGTATCGGCCAACATTACTGGGAAGTGTACCAAATTTGAGTAGTGTAGAAGTCCAATTTTGCTTTCTATTTCTAACAATGTATATTGTTTTTTGGGCATGGAAAACTTGGACTTGCTAGATTCATCAAAACAAAACTGGTATTCACAACTCTGTTTTGCAAGAAGTTTATTCTTTCTAAAAAGATTTTTTTTTAAACTGGTTCTTTTCTGCATTAAGTACAAGACAATCACCTTTCAGTTAATTGCCCCAACCTTATTTTACTGGATTTGAAAAAAAATTAATAAAAAGAATAAATTATATCAATGTTTGGTCAGAGAATACAGGTCGGATTTCCCATTCAAATCAATTGGTATGTTTCATTTCATTTTTTGATTATAAATTGTGTACACAGCTCATCCAATCTGAACTCATATATATAACAATTTTCTCATGAATTATAAATATTACTTACTCCAACACTTTGCTTTCCCATCTGCAAACTGTATTTATTTGGTGCCACTTTTTTCACCTGTGCCTGTCCCCCTCCTGCAGATGTCCCAAGTCCACCATTTGTGTCTTTATCATTGGACAAGTCCAATTGACCTGTGATCTTGACTGGCTGGCTTTTCCCTGGGATAACCACATCTGCAACAACCACTTTGTTTTTGCCATTTTTGGCCTTGGAACTCCCGGTGCCCATTTTTTGTATTTCTTGTTCACTATGGCATACTGCTCATCTAGAACAAAATAAAAATCAAATTCAGATGAGATAGGTGTCATTCACAGTGGGTGTCATTATAATATGAACAATTCCATGCAGGGTTCGATTTAGAAAATAAAATTTACATGCACAACTCTGATTTTTTCCTCAAAATGGGCTGAATAACACAAAATTTTGCATGCACAGGCACAATTCTACATGCACAGAGCCAAAGTTACATGCATTTGTGCATGTAAAACCCCTCTAAATCGAACACTGATTCCATGTACATGTATATAGGAGGGATCACTATTTACGCCAGGGGGGGGGGGTGGGAATTGCTGTATGGAACAAGACAAAGTAAGAATTTTACTAAGATTTAAGAATTACAAAAAATAACTTACATGATAAGTTAATTGGAGCTTCTGTGATACGAACGTACACATTCATGCATTTGACATGATACCTGGCATGTGCACTTTTGTCCGACAATTAAAAATTGCAACAATACATTTATGAAATAAATTGTGATTGATGTTATAAACATAAGGCCCTTTACAATTAATTCTTAGTTTCCTGTTTCCCCGCCCGCGTCCAAAGTAGAGAATTACAAAATATTTAATTATTTTATTTTTATTTTGGATTTTCTCTTTTAAAATAACTTAAAAAGTTAAATGACTTCCATTTGATACTTAAAGACTTTGATCATAGCAACTACAATGTATACTAAAATGCAGTAAACCTTTGACGAGCGCGTATTGTAAGGATACATCGCATATTTACTGCGTTGCACGCACTTGTCTATGATTGGCTGCTGAGGCGATCTGTTGTTGCCGAGTCGAAATTTATGAATGAACTGTGCGCCGTAAGCGTTGTTAGCGCCAAATTTGCAACATCACGGTAGTCACGCTCGTCAAAGGTTTGCTGCATTTGACTAGGCCTATATAATGATGGATAAGGCCCTTCGCACTTGATTATTAGTTTCCTGTTTAAGATTTTGAAAAAGGGACGAGGAAAAAGTTTTTGACATCATCCAGAAGCGAAGGAGCTATATCGATGAAATTTTGTCAGTGTAATTAATGGTCCTTATGTACACTATGGTCCAAAAATGGTCTCATAAGTATGTTTACATTCTTTACAGGTGGCGCTATATGGGCAGTAGGCGCAAACCTTTTCATGATAAGATTCTCCACTTTCTTGAATTTCTTCACTATGGCCGCATCATCCAAAAGTGATGGACGTCTACTTCTTGGCTCATCTGTGAGGGACATGTGGCCAGTTTGGAAATTCCTTTTTCAAAAATCAACAGTGCCATATGATGGGCAATCATCACCTTAGATAGCTTTCATTTCATCATAGATTTTCTGAGCATTGTAGGCCTAACCCTTCAAATGCAGGAACTTAATCACGCTGCGTGCCTCAATTTTCACCATTTTACAGGTTATGCGCCTACTGCCCATCTAGCGCCCCCTGTAAAAAAAAGTAAACATACTTATGAGACCATTTTGGACCATAATGTACATAAGGACCAATAATTACACTGACAAAATTTCATCGATATAGCTCCTTCGCTTCTGGGTGATGTCAAAAACTTTTGGATACCCCCTCGTATTGACTCGTTTTGACTAGAGCGGGCATTTAATTATTTCACAACAATATTTGATTTTATAAATATGTGAAGGTGGAGTTGTATTCTTTGTTCATTCATCATTATTGTTGATATTATTAAAGGTGAACCTCATTGAAAATAAAGTTATATATCAATGGAAAGCTTATGATGCCAGGAAGCAGAAAAGAATATTTTTTATTTGCCTAACGCACCAGGATAGACATAATCTCCATGCAAAGATTGGATATTGGCACCCCCCCTAAATTACAAAACAAAATCGTTCAAATTGGGCGCTTTCGATGATGACGTCATCACGGGGACACACAGTTACTTCCGGGTTTGAATGTAAACACAATGTCCATGCATTACTGTGGCATGCATCGGGCCAATGCACGAACTCAGTCATTGTCAACTTACTTTACATGAAAAATATCTTCAATAAAATAAGAATAACATGAAGGAAACATCATGATCAAATCAAGAATGAAGTTCCTGAATAAAGTGTGTGGATTAAAAATGGGAAAAGTGCTGGCGGGGTGATTTGGGATAGGCCAAGCCATCCACGATATGCAGGGAATATTACAGTAAAGCACGAAGAGCGAAGATTCGTAGAAGAACAGGAATGAAAACAGATTGCAAAAAATAACTGCTAGTGCTACCAGTTCAGATCGTCACACCAAGTTGAGATGAACTTATCACAATGAGAAAATGAAGGAATAGAATAAGGTACATGTACGGGATTTCTTAATTATTTCTTAACTTTACAACCGGTCATGTATGATAGGCGAACTCGTAGATACATACACTGGAAACTCCAAATGTCTTAAATTGGAAAAATCGTCCTTCTTTTAATACCCTGGTTGAATGGGGAATTAGGTGTGGCTGACAATAGAACACACTCAAAAGAAGGACCAAAACAAGCTCAAATTAAGACCAAAATAGGCTGAAAGTTGGATGAATGCACTTGAATGTTGGATCAGTCAATACAGTCACAATAGGAAGAAGTACTTCACTCAAGTGGGCACTCAAGTGAAGTGGATTCGGTAAATTTGGCTTGAATCGGTCTTACTTTGAGCTAGTTTTTGAGTGGTTCAGCTTATTTTGGTCTTACTTTTGAGTGTTTTGGTCCAACTTTTGAGTGTTTTTTATTGTCAGCCAATGCTAATTCCCCATTCAAGCTGGAAGATTAAAAGAAGGACGATTTTTCCAATTTAAGACACTGTGTGTTAGCAGTGATACGGGGTGAACTCACTGACTGACTATGACCGAGTCTCAGTCGCCGAGTGTTCCGTATCCGCGACTGTATACGTACTGTACTTGCAGACAAAATGACCGATTTGATATTCACATTCTGATATTTCCAACTTATTGCTACTTCATCAGCAAAATTTATTCCTGTAAATGTTCCAAATATAAGGGAACGATTGATCAAATCTGCTGAAACACGGTGCTAGTGCTACCGGAGAGACCGGGCGAGGGAGCAGGAGGCTGTGTTTGTAGATATCCGTGGCTCCTGTAATTTCTTCAGCATCAATTTACGCAATTTACGCATCGTGTTCGGTAATCCATAAAACATAAATGTTTCAGTACACTGATTGTAGTATCATTAAAAGAATCGTGACACAAGTGACAATATTTTAATTTTATTCAGATTTCAGAATTCCATCAAATAACGGTCTACTATACCTAAATTGTATTTATTTTATAATAAAGTATCGTGATTGTGTGGAAAGAATGTACCGGAGAATGTATTACGCAATGCGCTAAATATGAAAACCTTTATGGGCTGGATTTGATGAAATCGGCGGTTTTTTTAATTAATTTTTTGATTAATACTACAAGACAATATTTTTAAAAATCAGATATTTTAAAATGAATCAAGAATAGGGAATGTCACAAACAAGTTTAACTGTTTATTTAATTTGTTATTCGATCATGTTTATTCAGTCCATGACATGAACGGTATACGGTAGCAGCAAGCATTTGCGCATGGAATTGATCCCAGCGCGAAATTCAAACTCAATTACCCAGTTATACCCAGCCAGTTATGACTGATTTTGTCAAAATTTACGGAACATTTTCGTGTTGACAATAATTCTATTATTTCTAATATATATAGAAGGAATCAGCAACTTGAAGATTCTTCTCATTTCAAGCTTTATTGTGAAAATCAGACTTGCCAGGCAGCTTGCAAAGTACAGGTCACAGAAGCAAGTCTTGTTTACATGTTTCGAGTAGGATCACATGACTCAAGAACCCTGAGCTTACGTCCACGAGCATTCTCAAGGTCAAAGACGATTGATTTGGGTGCTTTTTGGGTGCCTTAAAAAGACCAAAAATTCATTCATTTTTTAATTTTTCAGCTTTATTGGCCATGAAAAAAATCGGAAAAAATTATTTTTAATATCCTGATATCATAAGCTTTCATTAGGTGAAGGCGCCGTGATTAATGTTAGCTTTGGCCAATGCTCTCTTGAGAAACTTTGATGGATGCCTGTAATTGACTGCTGACAGGTAAAGCATGCAGAGTATAAACAATCAATTCTAGACCCTGGACCCTGCCCCGGGACCCTGCACCGTGACATGAAACACGTGGCGCACAGATTAAGTTTCAACATGTGGTGTCACCGATCAAACTGCAGTGTGCACCACCATGCATACACTGTGATATCTGTGATCAAACCAGGCAAGCTAGGTCCAAGGTTTTGCGCATGCACAACAGATGACCCCCAAATTTCCTGTGATGAAATATTCATACAGTGCATGATTTGTTTACCCACAGAGATGTACCTATACACGTGATACATCCACTGTGAATAAAATTCCGTGAACTTGAATCTTGAAACTTCATTATTCTATATAGGCCCTGCAGTAGGCCTATATCAAATGCGTATGAACCTTTAATAATAGTGTTTTTTTCTGTTTTAAAAAAGGCACGAGGTAACTTAAAATAATTATTAATTACTTTTTTTTTTACTTTGAAGCGAATCAAAGTTATTATTATATTGCAATTATGGTTGATTTTATACATTGATAATAATGCAGAGGGGTTCTTTGTTTGTTCAGCATCATAGTTAATTTAGGATGATCACATTTATATGAGTACCCAGCAAACACAAAACGTTTTCGACATCATTCGCAAAAGGTTATAAAAGGTTGTCAGAAAACGTTTAAATGTCGGGTTATAGAAAGGGTATATTAAGAGTATAAAACGTTTTCATAACCTTAAAAAACATTTTTTGATAATCTACTTCTCAGCAAACAAAAATGTTTTACAGAAAACGTTTAAATGTCGGGTTATATAAAGGGTATAAAAACGTTTTAATAACATTCCAAAAACATTCTTGAAAACTTGATACAAAACATTCTTAACAGAATGTTATTTTGGGGTTGAAAAAATATTTTGCGAAAAATGTTTGCCCAAAATATTTTCAATAACGTTTCAAAAACGCTTTCATGACCTTTATATAACCCGACATTTAAATGTTATTAAAAGCTTTTGAAAAAAACATTTTAAGAACATTTTGTGTTTGCTGGGTTCAAATATTTTAACATAATGTTATTTAAGTATTGACACAATATTTGGCAAAAATGTTTGCAAAAATAGTTTACAATAACATTTTTGAAAACATTTAAATATATTGTTGTAGTGTGTTTTCATACAAAACGTTTTAAAACGTTATCATGACCTTTATATAACCCGACATTTTAATGTTATTAAAACGTTTTTACCTAAATCAAAAGCCAAAATATAACTTATTTAAAACGTTTTTAAAACGTTTTTGTGTTTGCTGGGTAGCAAATTAATGTAATTAAAATGTCATTTAATAGAGAAAATGTCAAATAAATATCAAATAGGCCTAATTAAATATTTTGCAATTCTCAATTTTGGGAGGGGGGGAAACAGTAAACTCAAAACAAATTATTTGTGAAGGGCCTTAAGATGTTGTTCTAGCGGGCAAAACCAAGTGAAATCTCACCGGGTTATCAACAGTGTATGCATTGTGTATGTGTATACCAAATAGAGTGCCCGTGACCTTCTCCGTTGTCCACTATGTATTCAGGCGGTTAGTCTCGTGGTGCGAGAAAGGGGTGCAAGCTATCGTATTTATGAACATCATGACCGAATTAAAATTCCGCGGTAAAATTCGAGACCACACCCTTTCATTTGCTCCCGGCTTATGCAACCATGGCAACTTTTCCGGTGCCTTCATTGTAAAAGGGGAGCGATGCGATAGTTGTAGCTGCGCAGAAAGGGCAGAAATGAATTGAAAAAGTTATTATTACAACAATACGAGAAAGGGGAGCGGGATCGTCTAGCCCTATCATAGCTAAAGCATCTAACTATGAACTATAATTTCTATGTTATGTAAAGGGGGAGCGAAAAAGGGATGCGACTTTAAATTTGTGTCTTTATAGCTGTAGTGAAAATTAATGTACAGAAGAAACTGCAGTTAACAGAAAGTGGTGCGAGAAAGGGGTGCGAGCTATGAACATCATGACCGAACTAGACTTCCGCGGTAAAATCCGAGACCACAGCCTTTCATTTGCTCCAGACCTATCCGGTGCTAAGTGTCGTATTCATGTCCCTTCATGGTAATAGAAAGGGGAGCGAGAAAGGGATGCGGACTTACCCGATAGTTGTAGCTGTACAGAAAAGGGACTCCTTGATGAATTGAACAAGATGTCACCAGAAACATTTAAGAAAGGGGAGCGGGTTCGCGCTAGCCCTATCATGTGGACTTAATATACAAAGGGGAGCGAGAAATGGATGCGACTTTAAATTTGTGTCTTTGTAGCTGTAGTGAAAATTAATGTACAGAAGAAACTGCAGTTAACAGAAAGTGGTGCGAGAAAGGGGTGCGAGCTATCGTATTTATGAACATCATGACCGAACTAGAATTCCGCGGTAAAATTCGAGACCACACCCTTTCATTTGCTTCCGGCTTATGCAACCATGGCAACTTTTCCGGTGCCTTCATTGTAAAAGGGGAGCGATGCGATAGTTGTAGCTGTGCAGAAAGGGCACAAATGAATTGAACAAGTTATTACAACAATAAGAGAAAGGGGAGCGGGATCGTGCTAGCCCTATCATAGCTAAAGCATCTAACTATGAACTATAATTTCTATGTTAAAATTTTAACCTTGTAAGTTTAATTTGATGTAGGCCTTAATTTGATGTAGTCCTGTATGTTAATATAATAATAAAAGGATACTGAACTTCATATACAAAGGGGAGCGAAAAAGGGATGCGACTTAAAATTTGTGTCTTTGTAGCTGTATAGTGAAAATTAATGTACAGAAGAAACTGCAGTTAACAGAAAGTGGTGCGAGAAAGGGTGCGAGCTATCGTATTTATGAACATCATGACCGAACTAGAATTCCGCGGTAAAATCCGAGACCACAGCCTTTCATTTGCTCCAGACCTATACAACCATTACAACTTTTCCGGTGCTAAGTGTCGTATTCATGTCCCTTCATGGTAATAGAAAGGGGAGCGAGAAAGGGATGCGGACTTACCCGATAGTTGTAGCTGTACAGAAAAGGGACTCCTTGATGAATTGAACAAGATGTCACCAGAACCATTTAAGAAAGGGGTGCGGGTACGCGCTAGCCCTATCATAGCTTAACTATGATTATCCATGTTAAAATTGAACCGTGTCAGTTTAATTTTATGTAGGCCTATAACGCCTTTCATTTCCATATATGTTAGAAAGGATATAGACTTAATATACTAAGGGGAGCGAGAAAGGGATGCGACTTTAAATTTGTGTCTTTGTAGCTGTAAAGAAAAGTCATCCATAATTTGTACTGAATAAACTGCAGCTTAGTAACAGAAAGTGGTGCGAGAAAGGGGTGCGAGCTATAACAGTATCGTATCTATCACGTCTATGAACATCATGACCGATCTAAAAATTCGCATAAAAATCCGAGACCGCACCCTTTTATTGTTGCAGGCCTATGCAACTTATCCGCTGCTAAGTGTCGTATTCATAGTAATAGAAAGGGGAGCGAGAAAGGGATGCGAACAGAATGGGTACCAATGAATTGAACAAGTTATTATTACAACAATACGAGAAAGGGGAGCGGGATCGTGCTAGCACTATCATAGCTAGAGCATCTAACTATGAACAAGAATTTCTATGTTAAAGGATTTGTCTTAATAAATATATACAAATGGATGGAAGCGAGAAAGGGGTGCGACTCTTTAAATTTAAATTTGTGTCTTTGTAGCTGTAGTGAAAATTGATGTACAGAAGAAACTGCAGTTAACAGAAAGTGGTGCGAGAAAAGGGTGCGAGCTATCGTATCATGACCGAACTAGAATTCGGTGGTAAAATCCGAAATCACACCCTTTCATTTGCTCCACCCTTTCATTTGCTCCAGCCCTATGCAACCATGGCAACTTTTCCGGTGCTAAGTGTCGTATTAATTCATGTCCCTCCATGGTAATAGAAAGGGGGGCGGGAAAGGGATGCGGACTTACCCGGTAGTTGTAGCTGTACAGAAAAGGGACTCCTTGATGAATTGAACAAGATGTCACCAGAACCATTTAAGAAAGGGGAGCGGGTTCGCGCTAGCTCTATCATAGCTTAACTATGAACTAGATTTTCCGTGTTAAAATTTAACTGTGTCAATTTAATTTGATGCAGGCCTAAATACCTTTCATTTCCCTGTATGTTAATATCATAATAGAAAGGACATGGACTTAATGTACAAAGGGGAGCGTGAAAGGGATGCGACTTTTAATTTGTGTCTTTATAGCTGTAGTGAAAATTAATGTACAGAAGAAACTGCAGTTAACAGAAAGTGGTGCGAGAAAGGCGTGCGAGCTATCGTATTTATGAACATCATGACCGAACTAAGTGTCGAAGCTAAGTGTCGTATTCATGTCCCTTCATGGTAATAGAAAGGGGAGCGAGAAAGGGATGCGGACTTACCCGATAGTTATACCTGTATAGCAAAGGGACCAACTTGATGAATTGAACAATATGTCACCAGAACGATATTATAAAGGGGAGCGGGTTCGTGCTAGACCTATTATAGCTTAACTATGAACTAGATTTTCCATTTTAAAATTTAACCATGTCAGTTTAATTTGATGCAGGCCTATGTGCCTTACATTTCCCTGTATGTTAATACCATAATAAATTTAGAAAGGATATGGACATAACATACAAAGGGGAGCGAGAAAGGAATGCGACTTTAAATTTGTGTCTTTGTAGGTGTATTGAAAATTTAAGGTACAGAAGAAACTACAGTTAACAGAAAGGGGTGCGAGAAAGGGGTGCGAGCTATCGTATTTATATACATCATCATGATCATAACCGAACTAGAATTCCGCGATAAAATCCGCGACCACACCCGTTCATTTGGTCCAGACCTATGCAACCACTGCAATTTTGCCGGTGCTAAGTGTCGTATTCATGTCCCTTCATTGTAATAGAAAGGGGAGCGAGAAAGGGATGCGGACTTACCCGATAGCTGTAGTTCTACAGAAAAGGGCCAATGAATTGAACAAGATGTCACCAGAACCATATTAGAAAGGGGAGCGGGTTCGTGCTAGACCTACCATAGCTTAACTATGAACTAGATTTTCCATGTTAAAATTTCACCGTGTCAGTTTAATTTGATGCAGGCCTATATGCCTTACATTTCCCTGCAGCATGTTAATACCATAATAGAAAGGATATGGACTTAATAACACAAAGGGGAGCGAAAGGGATGCGACTTTAAATGTGTGTCTTTGTAGCTGTAGTGAAAATTAATGTACGGAAGAAACTGCAGTTCACAGAAAGTGGTGCGAGAAAGGGGTGCGAGCTATCGTATTTATGAACATCATGACCGAACTAGAATTCCGCGGTAAAATTCGAGACCACACCCTTTCATTTGCTCCCGGCGTATGCAACCATGGCAACTTTTCCGGTGCCTTCATTGTAAAAGGGGAGCGATGCGATAGTTGTAGCTGTGCAGAAAGGGCACAAATGAATTGAAAAAGTTATTATTACAACAATACGAGAAAGGGGAGCGGGATCGTCTAGCCCTATCATAGCTAAAGCATCTAACTATGAACTATAATTTCTATGTTAAAATTTTAACCTTGTAAGTTTAATTTGATGTAGGCCTTAAAGTCTTTCATTTTCCTGTATGTTAATATAATAATAAAAAGGATACGAACTTCATATACAAAGGGGAGCGAAAAAGGGATGCGACTTTAAATTTGTGTCTTTGTAGCTGTAGTGAAAATTAATGTACAGAAGAAACTACAGTTAACAGAAAGTGGTGCGAGAAAGGGGTGCGAGCTATCGTATTTATGAACATCATGACCGAACTAGAATTCCGCGGTAAAATCCGATACCACAGCCTTTCATTTGCTCCAGACCTATACAACCATTACAACTTTTCCGGTGCTAAGTGTCGTATTCATGTCCCTTCATGGTAATAGAAAGGGGAGCGAGAAAGGGATGCGGACTTACCCGATAGTTGTAGTTGTACAGAAAAGGAACTCCTTGATGAATTGAACAAGATGTCACCAGAACCATCTAAGAAAGGGGAGTGCGGTACGCGCTAGCCCTATCATAGCTTAACTATGAACTAGATTATCCATGTTAAAATTGCACCGTGTCAGTTTAATTTGATGTAGGCCTATAACGCCTTTCATTTCCATATATGTTAGAAAGGATATAGACTTAATATACAAAGGGAGCGAGAAAGGGATGCGACTTTAAATTTGTGTCTTTGTAGCTGTAAAGAAAAGTCATCCATAATTTGTGCTGAATAAACTGCAGCTTAGTAACAGTGGTGCGAGAAAGGGGTGCGAGCTTAACAGTATCGTATCTATCACGTCTATGAACATCATGACCGATCTAAAAATTCGGCATAAAAATCCGAGACCGCACCCTTTTTTTGTTGCAGGCCTATGGCAAATTTTCCGGTGCTAAGTGTTGTATTAATTCATGTCCCTCCATGGTAATAGAAAGGGGGCGAGAAAGGGATGCGGACTTACCCGATAGTCATGATAGTTGTAGCTGTACAGAAATGGGACTCCTTGATGAATTGAACAAGATGTCCCCAGAACCATTTAAGAAAGGTGAGCGGGTTCGCGCTAGCCATATCATAGCTTAACTATGAACTAGATTTTCCGTGTTAAAATATAACTGTGTCAGTTTAATTTGATGCAGGCCTAAATACCTTTCATTTCCCTGTATGTTAATATCATAATAGAAAGGACATGGCCTTAATGAACAAAGGAGAGCGAGAAAGGGCTGCGACTTTAAATGTGTGTCTTTGTAGCTGTAGTGAAAATTAATGTACAGAAGAACTGCAGTTAACAGAAAGTGGTGCGAGAAAGGGGTGCGAGCTATCGTATTTATGAACATCATGCCCGAACTAGAATTCCGCGGTAAAATCCGAGACCACACCCTTTCATTTGCTCCAGACCTATGCAACCATTGCAACTTTGCCGGTGCTATGTGTCGTATTCATGTCCCTTCATGGTAATAGAAAGGGGAGCGAGAAAGGGATGCGGACCTACCCGATAGTTATAACTGTACAGCAAAGGGACCAACTTGATGAATTGAACAATATGTCACCAGAACGATATTATAAAGGGGAGCGGGTTCGTGCTAGAACTATTATAGCTTAACTGTGAACTAGATTTTCCATTTTAAATTGATTTTGTCAAATATGTGTAGCTGTAGTGAAAATTAATGTACAGAAGAAACTCAGAGGATGATTTAAGGAAGCCCCATCATGCACTGCAAACGTGTTAACACTAGAGTTTTAACTGCCACTTTACTTTTCAAATCCCATTGAATTCTGTGCAAAATATGTTGTTTAAGAATTGTGCGTGTGTGTCATTATTACTTGGTCGATTTCAGAACAAAAGTGATGTATGCATAAAGGATAATTCACACCTTCTGTAGGTAACATCAAATATGAAATCGACCAACATTTTGAATGCGTTTTATTGTAAATATATCAGTCCAAATTCAAATTTAACCATGCCCGTCAATGCAATGTGCGAGCAGTGGTGTCATGTTCACTCACACAGCTGTGCTAACCGCAAGTCAACACAGCGGCGTGTAGGGAAGTGCTTAAATCATCCTCTGGAAGAAACTGCAGTTAACAGAAAGTGGTGCGAGAAAAGGGTGCGAGCTATCGTATTATGACCGAACTAGAATTCGGCAGTAAAATCCGAGACCACACCCTTTCATTTGCTCCACCCTTTCATTTGCTCTAAGCCTATACAACAATGGCAACTTTGCCGGTGCTAAGTGTCGTATTAATTCATGTCCCTCCATGGTAATAGAAAGGGGGCGAGAAAGGGATGCGGACTTACCCGATAGTCATGATTGTAGCTGTACAGAAAAGGGACTCCTTGATGAATTGAACAAGATGTCACCAGAACCATTTAAGAAAGGGGAGCGGTTCGTGCTAGCCCTATCATAGCTTAACTATGAACTAGATTTTCCATGTTAAAATTCAACCGTGTCAGTTTAATTTGATGTAGGCCTATGTACCTTTCATTTTCCTGTATTTAATATCATAATAGAAAGGATACGAACTTAATACAAAGGGGAGCGAGAAAGCGATGAGACTTAAATGTGTGTCTTTGTAGCTGTAAAGAAAAGTCACCCATAATTTGTACTGTACTGAAAACTGCAGCTAACAGAAAGTGGTGCGAGAAAGGGTGCGAGCTATAGTATCGTATCTATGAACATCATGACCGATCTAGAAATTCCGCATTAAAACCCGAGACCGCACCCTTTTATTTGTTGCAGGCATATATACAACTTATCCGCTGGTAAGTGTCGTATTCATGGTATAGAAAGTGGAGGGAGAAACGGATGCGGACTTAGCCGATAGTTGTTGTAGCTGTACCAATGAATTGAACAAGTTATTATTACAACAATACGAGAAAGGGGAGCGGGATCGTGCTAGCCAGAGCATCTAACTATGAACTATAATTTCCATGTTAAAATTTAACGTGTCAGTTCAGTTAATTTGATGTAGGCCTAAGCCTTTCATTTCCATGTTAATACCATAATAGAAAGGATGTGGACTTAATATACAAACGGGAGCGAGAAAGGGATGTGACTTTAAATTTGTGCCTTTGTAGCTGTAGTACAGAAGGAACTGTTAACAGAAAGTGGATATGATGACGCCATCGAAAATTTGAATCACCGTGCGTTTTAAGGGGTATAGTCCATACAAGATCCCGTCCAACAATTTTTCTTAAACTTCGTACCAATTAACTTTCATCGATATACTTTGAATATCTAAAATAAAAAAGAGGGGTCACCGAGCTCGTTTTTGAGAAATAACCATTTTAAAAAGGCTGTTTTTGGGAAAAATTAGTACAGGCGTCTATGGAAAAATGGAAAATTTAGACATATTTTCGATTATAACAAAAAATCTACCCCAACAATTTTGCTGATTTTTTGATATAATATGCGCACTGATAGGATGTTTCATTAAAGCTAATAAAAAATGGGGGTCACCGAGTTACTTTTTTCACAATTTGAGCAGAAACGGCATATTTTTTGGTTCAAAATACCAGTGCGATATTATAGCGCGTCACTCGCAAAAAACTTGTCGCAGCTCATACGCGCTAAATTGTCCGCGCATGCAGGTGATATCGCAAACACCTGCAACATGACAGTGAGGATTTTTTTCGGTTTTATTAACCCTCTTGATTCCAAAGTATCCATTAGGTTATATAGTTTCACTCAATATGAAGTTCTTCAAAAATCGAAAACCAAAAGTGGTTAAGCCAACAAACAAAATGAGATATTTTACATGAATCTGTAATTTCAAATTGAATTGAATTTGAACTTTGTCAATACTGCCGTTTTTCTCGTTGTTTTGCATGTAGCAAAAATACTTGTAGGCCTACCTATCCTTCACTCCTATGCAATTTATAAACAATGTTAATTTTTTGCAGGCTATCACTGAATAGGCCTTTAATTATTAACTTAAATATTAGCGGATCCCGTTATTTATCATGTTTAGAATGATATTAATATTCCTCAAATATCATCTCATTTTAGGCATGTACCCAGCAAACACAAAACATTTTCGACATCATTCGCAAAGGTTAGAAAAGGTTGCAAACGTTTAAATGTCGGGTTATTTAAAGAGTTATAAAGGGTATAAAACGTTTTCAAAACACTCAAAAGCGTTATACTGCAAACATCATAATGTTATTTCAGTGTTGACAAAATATTTGGTAAAAACTATTTGCAAAACATATTTTTTACAATAACACTTTGAAAAACATTTTAGAAATATTATTGTAGTGTGTTTTCATACAAAACGTATTAAAATGTTTTCATAACCTTTATATAACCCGACATTCAATTTACTTAAATCAAAACCCAAATGTTTAAAACGTTTTAACGGTTTTTTTTTTGTGTTTGCTGGGACAACTTGGTTCGATCTACTTATCATTCTCGTTTTATCATTAATACCCCGTTTACATTGGGCAAAAGTCGTAATCGAGTTAAGCTGTATTTTGAATTACGACAGCAGATTAATTCGTTTGGCGGGTGTTTACACTACATTGGCTGAATTCGATTCCAAATTCGCATTCACGAATATCGAATTCGTTTGTTACCAATGGTTACGGCAGGTAAATACGAATTCAACAACGTGTTCGTTTACATTAGTGAAAAGTCGTAATTAATGACGGGTATAAGTTATAAAGTAAGTTGCACGAATGGATTGACGAGGGTATTTATACGGTTGCTGATCTGGATCGGGGCTATAATTTTGTTAAGACATTTGAGGATCTTGTGATCGAGTTTAATATTCCCATCAAACATAGGAGAAAGTATAATTCCCTTATGAATGGTATCCTTCTTGACTGGTTCTACAATCCTCCTAATGTTGATGTGAATATATTTGATGAAATTGTTGAGGGCCTGATCAAAGCTGACAAGGCAACTCGTCATTGCTACTCTGTTCTAAAATCCTGTAGTAAAGCTGATCATGCTGAAAAATTTTGGACAGAATCCTGTGATGTAGCTGAGGACGACATTAATTGGTCCGATATTCATGCCAACAATTTCAAATGTTCTATGGATACTAAAATCAAATCTTTTTACTTCAAAATATTCCATAGGGCTATTTGTACAAATGAATTCCTGCATAAGATAAGCAGAATTACATCTCCCAATTGCTTCTTTTGTGACAGGTCCACCGAAACCCTTGTGCATTTATTTTGTGAATGTACTATTATCACTCCTCTTTGGGATAATCTCTTGGTTTTCATCAATGATATGTGACCGTACACCACGAATGAGCACGTAAATGTCCTCAATTGTATTCTGAGTTACAGTGTAAAATGGGCATGAAGGTCGTATTCATAGGTACCTCAATTTGGTGCTACGTGTACCTCATTTAATGAGATACACGTAGCACCAAATTGAAATACCTATGAATATGACCTTCATGCCCATTTTACACTGTAACTCAGAATACAATTGAGGACATTTACGGCTCATTCGTGGTGTACGGTCACATATCACTAAGGAGAACCAAACCTTTTCCACATTTGAGAGATTATTTGGAGTTACTAAGGACGTCTCTCCTCATAGTACTGGCATTAACTTTTTATTTCTCTTTCTTAAATTTTATATTCATAGATGCAAATTTCAACAGGTGGCTCCATCTCTTCAGAATTTCCGCAATTTTGTTAAGCTTAAATAGCTTTAAATTCAACATTGAGTACAAAATTGCTGAGAAAAATGGCAATCTTGGCAAGCACTTTAAAAAGTTTTCTTTCGACATCGATAAAATTTGATTGTGTTTTTTTTTCAAGTAACTTTTATATATTGTATATTATGTATACTAGCGGGACACCCGCGCTACGCGCGGGTCCCTGCTAGGTGAGTAAATGGGAGCGTTCACTAAAACGGGAGGAATTACTGAACAGGTAGAATCATTGAAAAGGTAAATTTCATTTATCTGAGTCTGACCCTCGTTAAGCCTAAGTTTCCATTTTAGCTTCTTTCTTTCTTTTTAGTTTCTTCTACATGGGCCAATTTTGTTCCATTTTTTAAAACATTTTGCTGCTAAGCTTGCAAATTTCCGTTACCATGTTTTTTTATTTACTCAATCCCGTTCCCATTATTTTCTAAATCTGTCCTTTCTTACATTTCCCTGTTGACTTCATTTTTTATTTGCTGCTTAGCTTGTGATTTCCCGTTTTCATGTTATTTATTTAGTTCTGTCCTCAGTTTAATAGCTTTTTTATTTAAATCATCTAATTTTATTAGATTTTATTATTATTCTTTAGCCTATTTTATTCCCGTTTTCATTTTCTTACTGTGACTAACTATAGGCTAACCCACATACTCGTAGGCCTACCTGTTTGTCCTCATTTTGTTTTCTTTTTTAATTACAGTAGGCCTACCTCTTCATATTGTTTGTACTTTTTAACTCACATTTTTTCCCGTGTTTATTACGCCTCGGTCGGTCGCTCACCCGTATTATCATTCATTCGCGACTCTCAAGCGCCGCTTACACCTGTGCGACATGGCGTAGTGCTATCGCATTACCAGCAGCTGTCGATCAGCTTCGCGAGCGGCTTGGCATTAGATACGCCCGTCTGACGCCAAGACGGGCTAGCTTGACAACTGACTCCCTTTTTTGTTTACCCAGCATAGCAACGTACCACATTTTCACTGATTTTGAGACCAATTCTTGACCGTTTTCAACCAAATAAAGTTTAAACACGTTCCCGTATATTCATCGATCTCCCGTATGAATTTGGCGACATTTGGATCGAAACTGACGGAGCCTTTCCATGATACATAGATACATAGATACATACATAGATACAACATTTCCCTATTTATAGTAAGACTAGCGGGATACCCGCGCTTCGCGCGGGTCCCCGCTAGATGGGAGCGTTCACTATAAGAGGAATAATTACTGAACAGGTAGAATCATTGAAAAGGTACATTTTATTTATCTGTTCACCCGTTATCATAATCCCGTGACCCGTCCATATACCTTTTTGTCCTTAATTTTTCCTTCTTTCCGTATTATCATGTCCACTGGTCTCTGGCTCGCTAGTCGCGTGTCTCTGCGCCGCTCTGCTGAATTGGCGTAGTCGCATTACGCACGCTGGCGCCGACGCCGCTGTCTGCCAGCTGCAGTGACGCGTGAGGCTGACAACCGATTTTCATAACAAAACCCCCGTTTTACCCATATTTTCACTGTTTTTGCCGCCAATTCTTGACCGTTTTCAACCAAATAAAGTTTAAACACGTTCCCGTATATTCATCGATCTCCCGTATGAATTTCGCGACATTTGGATCGAAACTGAGGGAGCCTTTATGTGCCCACATAGATAGATACATACATACAACATTCCCCTATTTATAGTAAGATATCATGGCTAGATTTTTTTTTTTTAAGTGTGTGAGTAGAATATGAATCCTTTTTTCTTGTTTGTCTTCTGTCCTTTTGTATGTTTTGTATGAGTGTGAGTGTTCGTTGTCTTGGTCCATAGTCTTTGCCTCGTCTGTCTCTCTTTGTACCTGTTGCTCAAAAAGAATATTTTGATTATGTAATTATTGTTCATGATCGTTGGGAACTGATGGCTCATTATGTATGTCTTTTCTCCCTCCATCAGTTCCAAGCACAGGGAATAAAAAAAAAAATAAAAAAAAGTCAGTTGCACGCGAAGTAAGTCAGATATGAAAATAGACATTTTATTAAAAAAAATATTGACTTCATGTGATAGTTATTTCAAATTACACAATTTTACCTTAAAATACTATTGAAATAATCTCATTGTTTTAATAATCAGTAACTACTTTATGATAAATAAGTTATATAATACTAGTTGGTTAATAAGACAAATAAAAAAGGCCGTTTGATATCACCCCTTTTATATATTTTTCGTACATTTTTTTTTTTCTGAAATGGGCTCGCCCTGGTCTAATTAGGCCTAGGTCTATAAATTTTATTATCTTGGTTATTATTTTATCTTTTAATTCTGTTTTCCTTCTTTCTTACCTTTCCTTCTTCTGTTTTTGTTTTGTTTTCGTTTCCTTTCTTCTTTTTATTCTTTCTCACTTCTTTCTGTCGTTGTTTTATTTGATTGATTACATTAATTTTTTCAGTTTCCTTTATTCTAAATTTTTTTTCACTCTGTCTTTCTTTGTTTATCTTCCTTTTATTCCTTCTCTTTTCTTTCTTTCTTCCTTTTATTAGTTTTTTATATTTTTTTTCTTTCTTTCTTTCTTTCCTTCTTTCTTTCTTTCACTCCCGAACTTTTTCTTTCTTTCTTTCTTTCTGTCCTTCTTTTATTCTTTGTTTATATTTCTTTCTTTTACAAAAATCATTGGTAAATGGCGATGAAAACACGGTACTCTCGCGTAGCTGAACTTCTTACCAGCGCCTGGCGCACCTCCACGCAGTTTTTAGTTTGATCGCGTGCGTGCGGCAAGAACTGCTTGCGGAAAAGATTTCACAGAAATTTCAGTTAGAAACGAGTGCGTACTAGACGCGTGGAGTATACCCCTTAATGCAAATTTGATTAGAAGCCCGAAAATATCCACTACAAACACTAATGTTGTGAAATAACATATATACATTCCAAATTCGGAGGTTCGAACTTGTACCAGGGTTTTTTGAAATATTGAACTTAACTTTCTACAAGAGTCTGCGTATAGAACCGGAAGTTTAAAATGCAGAGCAGGGTTTTTGGAAACTCAGGCCTAAACATGACGAAAAGTGAAATCGCCTTGATAGAGATTTTCATTTCTTATTAATTTATCATGATAAAGTGAGCATGGTGAGATCAGATTAAAATCCAAACCCAGCTACACGTTAGTACAATAATTTGTGAAGTACTCGGATCAAAATCGATAAAATAAGGAAATAGTAAACGATTTTGCCTAGCAAATTTCAATGAAAAATCAGCCCGGAGAAAAAGGCCGTCATACTTTTGGCCCGAAATATTTCCATAAAACTCCTTCATTGCAGCTTAAAGTTCTGCAATTTTTTGGAGCTCCGTTTTCAATGAGAAATTATTCAAACATACGCCTATAGGACATTATAAATAAAGATAATTTAATGTAAAAAACAAATATCTAGCACGGGTCACAAATTTCAAAATCATTCCTTGCCATTTAAATTAAATAACGTGACTTCATAAGCACCATTGCCACTTGTATTTGTTCTCTAATTTCTTATTTAAATTAGTTTAATCTAGTCTCACTTTATAAATTCAGAAAAATTATAATCTATGTTAAGGCGATTTCACTAGTTACGCAGGTTTGAATAAATGATTATGTGTGATAATACGTGTATGTCATAATCGTATAATAGGAATATGAATAAATTGTAACCCTGTACCACGTGTATAGCTATATCTTTGTGGGTAAACTAAGCAAGCATGCCTTGTTCATGCTGTAGGAATATTCCATCATAGCGGTCATCTGTTGTGCATGCGCAAAACCTTGGCCCTTCCATGCGTTTAATCACCGTATCACATTGCACAGTGCGCAAATCCTTGGACCTTGCTTGTGTGGTTTGATCACAGATATCATATTGCACAGCACCATGCATGGCATGCATGGTTGTGCACACTGCAGTTTGATGAGTGAAACCATATGGTGAAACTTAATCTGTGTACCACGGGTTTCATGTCACGGATACTGACAGAACAGGGTCAGATTCATTAGAGGCCATTAAATCCCACCCGGGAAAGCCGGGTAGGCCAAAGCTAACATTAAACACGGCGCCTCCACCTAATGCCATTGATATATAACTTTATTTTCAATGAGGTTCACCTTTAAAGTCAGAAAATGGCAAGTAGAAGTAGTTGAATGTTATTTTAAAGGAGAAAATTAGAAATAAAAATAAAATAATTAATTATTTTGAGATTTTCAATTTTGGACGCGGGCGGTAAACAGGAAACTAATAATCAAGTGCGAAGGGCCTAAACAAAGAATATAACTGTACCATTACTCAAATGTATAAAATCAAACATAGTTGTAAAATAATTAAATGCATGTTCCTTGTGAAAATGGGTTGATGTAGCTTGCGACCACTTGCAAGCTTAAAAATAAAGCAAATAATAGATACGGTAATTAATAATTAATAACTAAAAGTCGCCTCATCCCTTGTTTTCAACCATGAAACAGGAAACTAAGAATCAATTGTGAAGGGCCAGGCTAAAGTTAATTCTTTATTACTTCCGTGGTCCAAGCTGTGCGCCAAGCGTAGACGAGCGTACACACAGAAGAAATAAACAATCACCCCGATTGGCTGATCAACGGCTGACAACGCACTTGACAACAAGTCGGTTTACGGTTTGACCCACTGGTCGTCGGCGTGGCGCTTGGTAGGCGACCTTGTCACTTCTACACGATCGCAATTCACCAGCTCGTACCCGGACCACGGAAGTAATAAAAAATTAACTTTAGTATACATGCATTCATGACGTGCATGCATTATAATTGGTATGGTATGGTAAATGACCATTGATTGGTCACATGATCATGATTGATGCTAGTCCGAATAATCAGACCCAGAACAAAATATTAATTTCTGACATGATCGTGTACTGGGTCTGAACTGTTTCCATATGAAATCTTGATGGCAAATTGGACAATAGAAGCACATGGTTCTACGTGACAGCTTTTTAATCCCTATTCAGGTTACGTGAATCACGCTATAATTGTGGACCATCCTTCTGATACTTGAGTGTTTGGACAAGCGGAACGGTTTTTTGTCTACCTCTCTGTTTGTAAACAAACCAGGAGGTCGAAATCGTCCTCCTCGATCGCCGAATACGAAAGTCGGCACTAGATTGATGCCTGGTATTGCAATTTATTCATTGACACAGTCACATCACAGGCCTACTGAACTGAACTGTACACATTTATGTTGAAACTGAAAATGAGAATAAAATAAAAATAAAATAGACAAACAAGTTCTCGAGAAAATTGTATTTACCATGTTTCACATAAAACATCTTACCTTGGAATCAAAACTGTGGTTTTTATTGAGGTTTTTAAAGGGCTACATTGCCATAGCGACTCCAAGCTAATGGAAATGAACTTTAACCTGCTAATTGGAAATCCGGCTTTCGAGGTCAGGTGTTTTGTAATTATTAAGCTGCCTGATTGTTTGACAATTTATTATGAAATAAATCCCTTGAGATTATCAAAATACTTTGAAGTGTATTGGTGTATTTTATAAGTGCTCTCTTTAGTCATAAAAGTACTGTTTTGTGTATATAGACATTGCTTGAACGAGGAAGAAAATGGCGACTACCAGTGAAAAGTGAATATCGCAATCGGAAGATTTCGTGTTTTTTACTTTTTACCTATGTTGGCATTACGATTTGACATTGAAATCTTTCTTAATAAATTGATGATAACGGTACGTATTTATTGTTTTGTATTATTAAGCATTGCAAGTACAATTAACAACTGAATAAGTCCCAAAATATCGGGATATTACTGTCATTATTGCCAAGGTTGCCGAATTCTGCAGTCTGTCTAGGCTTGACTGAATGTTTTATGGGAGTGGCTAGCTTAGACGTTCGCCTTTCGTATCTCTTTCCTTGTTGGAAAGGTATAACGTTGAGGAGATAGGAACATGTACAGAAGATCCGGGACCTACTCTGCCATGTTTGGCTGAGTAACGGTACATGAACACGGTCTTTTGTGCCTATGTAGTATGTAAATTAGTCATTGTGTAAAGCTGTGTTAGGTATGTGAGCATTCCTTACCTGAGCATGCGCAATATTCAGCCTCTCTCAGCATAGGGAAATCGCGCACCCGGCGCCATTTTGAAAATTCATTACCGGTAGTAAATTTTACGGCGATGTTTTTGAAAACAATTTTGGGGGGAATTAGATCGAGTTAAAAACAGTTCCAAAGCTTACAAGGTCAAGTCAAAAGGTTGAACTTGATCATAACCCGGAAGAGGTCAGATGATTCGCACGTGGTCGCGGCAAATTTTGGCGACTTTCTAGTGGGTTTGAAAGTGACGATTTCGATCTATTTTTTTCGGAAATTACTCACCAAATATCTAAATAACGGAGTTGAGCGGTAAGTTAAATGGAGCACGCGGTAAATAAAGGTAGTTTTTGTACATAAAATGTTTGATTTGATGAGATTGGATGGATGCCTTGCGCAAAAAGTGAGGGAACTGGGGACTCTGTGTAGTACAAATTCGCGACTTTTGCCAGTGAGTGAACATGTTGACCTGGCATGGTTTGCGTATACTAATTGAATGGGCTCATGCTGTGGATGCTGGGATAGATTCTCATTCTGTGCCGACTATGAGTCGGGGGGAAGATGCAAATTTGGACCTTTCCTATTCCTATCCCATCATGCATAGCGCTAGCAGATTTTTGCTATGATAGATGCATGAATGACTGTGGGCACATCGGGTATGATGGCCGGGGGACACAGGCCGTTTTTGGCCATTTTCCTATTTGATTTTCTAAATGTTCAAATTGATGGGGGGGGGGGCGTACTTTTATGAATTATGATGCTACGTCATGGGGGGGGTAAATTGAGCAGGAGTGACCCCATTCTGATGATCAAGTGAACTGGCCCTCGAGTTTCCATAATGATCTTTGGAATAGGAGCATGCGCCAGCCAGTGCTCCAAAGGGTGCCTGCTCAAAGACAAAACTTACGCTGGGGGAAGGGGCGGGGGTTCATACTTGAGCAGGAGTGACCCCATTCTGATGATCAGTGAACTGGCCCTCGAGTTTCCGCAATGATCTTCGGAATAGGGAGCATGCGCCAGCCAGTGCTCCAAAGGGTGCCTGCTCAAAGATAAAACTTAAGCTGGGGAAGGGGGCAGGGGGGTTCATACTTGAGCAGGAGTGACCCCTTTCTGATGATCAAGTGAACTGGCCCTTGAGTTTCCGCAATGATCTTCGGAATAGGGAGCATGCGCCAGCCAGTGCTCCAAAGGGTGCCTGCTCAAAAACATTTTCCTGGGGGAGGGGGTGAATGCATCAGCTAGTGCTTATAATAATTAAACATTTAAGGGTGCCCCTCAAACAAATTACCCCCCCTTGTATCAGTGAAAAGGTGTACTCGGTGGGTAGTATCAAAACCGTGAGTTTTTCAATGACAAAAAAAAAAATAATAAGACACTTCAACACAAATTTAATCTTTTTGAATAAGTTTTTCTTTATTTTTGCATAATTTGCTGTTGGCCCTCACTGTGGTTTCCCAGGGACTGCCTTTTGAGGAGAGCGAGAGCAATCACTCTCTACTGCTCTCCTTAAATCGGATATAGGAGAGTGATTTTAGCTTTCCTTAGTTGACCATTCTCTCATTACATTTTATTGTAAATGTTCTAAACAGCTCTTGAAGGCTCTAGAAGAGCTATTTAATGCTCTCCTGAAAATTCCAAAAGACAGTCCCTGGTTTCCATCCTCTGTCAAAGCTGGAATCTGCATCAGAAAACAGAAATAAAACAAAATGTTACTCATACATGTTCATTTGTATATTAGGGGCTATCATTTTCTTGGGCTCCCAAATTTACAAAAAGTCGGCATCAATAAAATTGCAACCCCCCTATTTCGGCCACAAAATTTTATGACCCCCCTCCCCCACCACCCACTGATACACCTTAGGCTACATGTTAAAATTGAATTCAGTCTTTTTGAATAAGATAAACACACTATCTGTGGTCATCTTGCGACTTCCTACATTTTGTTCATCAAAATTTTATGACCTCCCCTATTTTGCTTTCCAAAAATTATGACCCCTGTATATTTTGGACCCCCCTTCCAAAGAAAATGATAGGCCCTTATGTTCACATCAATACAAATTCAATCAATCTAGGATTACATTTACAGTTCAGTACCAGTAAATAGCAAGACTGGGCTTGTTTCTTAAAATGGTGTACTCACAATGCACAGTATAGGCCTATAGCATTTTAATATGTGCATGCACAAAAAGTTTGCACAGGAAATTGGCTGAAACACTGACACATTCAAATTAGCATATCTCCGCAACCACATGTCGATGACATTCATTTATGCCTCATCAGTTTTCTTTCATTTAGCTCTTTAATATGAGATTACTTTGATGAGAATCAAAAAAAGTTCAATTTTTTTTGTATTATACCTAGCTGTGTTTATACCCAGACTGAATCATTGTCGCTAACTACACAAGTTATGTGTGCAATTTTAAAGAACGTTGACCGACAGAGGGTGTCAATATAGGCCTACGTGTCGCTTTTGAAAAACAGCGAATCATGCGCATGCTCAGCAGGCAAATACAACGGCGATTTAGTACACTGACCATGCGTATGATTCAGGTTTCTCCAAAAGCGATTGAGTATAAATGCATCTTTAGAAATGACCGGCGATTGTGTGTTCTCAAGTGGGTTTTATTATGTTAATTAGTGACCTCGATCAAGCATTGAAATGCTGTCATTTTTTGTACTGGATCGCTCAAGCATCTCCAACAAATTTTTCAATGTAAGTGCCTCTGGCCCTAGTAGAAGTAAAAACGGATACTATGGCCAGAGTTCTAGGGCTAGGCTAGCTCAAGATACCTTAGCTAAAATACAGGTTTACATTTACTATAGCCAAAGTAACAAATTCTCGATCATGAGAGGATGTACCTTCTGCGTCAGCGTACTTTTCATAGAATAACACGATCGTGTGACCTGCATGACCGAACCTTGTCCTGACCTTGACCTTGCCTAGCAACGACCGTGTGATTGGTCAATTCTCAAAAGCTGTGTTTGCGCCGTAAGCGCTGGTATTTGCGTAGTACGCTCAACGCAAATACCTGTGCGTACTACCCAAGTTAGCTCTCATGATCGAGAATTTAATATTTTGGCTATATCTTACATAATATCTTGCTGTATTTCAGCTAGAGTGCCAGACGACAAGCTTCCGTTTTTTTTTTGGAGAACAAACATTACGTAAGATGAAGAAGAAACTCGCCTCGGAGCCCGCCCTAATCATTATTTCATTGTCATTGTACTTATTGCAATTTGCCTCCACACATTACGTAATCAACACAAAGCTTTTGTGAGGATTAGTGAGTGGATAAGAAATTGACAGCGGAGGATACGAAGGACACGCCGATTGTTAGTTGTCAATCATGAATTGCCGCAACGTTTTAATATTTTACTGCATGGCATTCCGCAAGCACCTCAGGCAAATTATGCCGTATTTTTTCAAAGATCATCTCATATGAAGTAAGCAGAATGCGATCTGTACTTTTGTAACATTCTGATCGCTTTTGATCACCTATTATCGGCGAATTTGATTGAAAACATGTGAGTTCATGTTGTGTAAACATAATTAGCATAGACACAAATGAAATTATGATGCAATACAATGCAATTTGAATGCGCAGCAGATTTATGGAATTAGACCACGTCTGGGAGTGGCTTAGCTTGAGTCTTGAGTCTTGAGTCTTGAGTGATGAACTCCTGTTAAGCGAGGCTTTTCCTAGGAGAGCTGTGCTGTGCATACGTGCCAAATTTGGTGCTCAAAAAAACATCAACAAAAGTGCGAGTAAAAAGGGGCAAAGCCCCGAAGACTACAAGGATTGGTGGGTTGGTGTAGTAGCCATATCCCGGAGAAGTGGTAACGCCAGGGCCTGGAAATGGCTAACTGTCAAAGATGATACGACTGGAGATGGCAATCTGTTCCAAACTGGTATGTACGAACGAAGAAGGAGTAGCGGTAGGTGTTGACCCTTGGTTGTATGGCCTGGTAGCTATAGATGTTGGATGCTCTACCCTGACGAACAGATGGTAGTACCGTCGAGGGGAAAGGAATATTAACCAGCCCATGATGTATCTTGAAGAACATTGTATTCTGGTTGAGCAGACGCCTGGTAGCTAGGGAGTCCCACTCAAAGGCGTTGCAGCATCTGTGTAACACTAGCCTGTCTTTCATAGTTGTTGTAAACAAATCTAGCTGCTTGACGCTGCACTGCCTCCAATCGTTCACCTGCTGTTTGACGTCGGGCTCCACGCAGCGGAGGCGTACTCAACTTTGGTCGTACCAATGCCTGGTATGCTCTACTTTTGACTTGAGATGGACAAGATGAAAGATTACGCCTAAGGACTCCTAAGGTGCTTCGTATGCGCTAGCAGTGACATTTTGAACATGGTCTTTCCAATCCAGTTGGTTGGTGATAGTGACGCCAAGGTATTTATGCTTAGATGATTTCTGGCTGCGTTGCCCGTCAACCTCATAGGTGTAATTGAATGGTTTTGTTTTACGGGTGATGGATAGAGCTTCACACTTCCCAGCATTAAAACACATCTGCCACTGGTCGGCCCATCTAAACACCTTGTTCAGATCTTCTTGAAGGAGATTATAATCATCGGCACATGTTATTTCTTTATACAGGATGCTGTCATCTGCGAAAAGCCGCAGGGTGCAACTGATGTCACTAACTATGTCATTTATGTATAACAAGAAGAGGGTGGGACCGAGGACCGAGCCCTGGGTACTCCCGATGTCACTGGTGACCACTTAGAGTGCGTGCCATTAACAACGACGCATTGGTCTCGCCCTACAAGGAAGTCTTGAATCCAACTTAACATCTTCCCTCTAATGCCATAGTAGTTGAGCTTGGCAGCAAGGCGCAGATGTGGTACCTTGTCGAATGCCTTGCTAAAGTCTAATAGCAAGACATCCGCCTGCCCTCCACGGTTTAGCACTTCCGACCAGTCCTGTGTAGCCTGGATCAGTTGGGTCTCACATGACTTCATCTTCCGATACCCATGTTGCTCATCGATTATGATGTTGTTTCTAGCCAGATGTTTTGCTGTATGCGATAAGACGATGTGCTCCATGATCTTGCAAGTTATACATGTGAGACTAACCGGGCGGTAGTTTTCGGGTGAAGATTTTGAACCCTTTTTATATATGCCGGTAACCAGAGCCTTTTTCCAATCGTTAGGAAGTGTGCCAGTGTCAAAAGACTGTTGAAAAATAAAATGAAGAAATGGACCCAGTTCGGTTGCATAATCATGAAGGAATCTAGCGGGTATGTTGTCAGGGCCGCTTGCCTTACTGGTGTTAAGTTGGCCAAGTTGTTTTACCACTCCTGCCAGATCAATGTGGAGGTCAGGAATATCCTCAAAAGGAGAGATACCCTTGTCTGGTAGCTGATCAACATTCTCCTTGGTGAAAACAGAAGTAAATTGCTGATTTAAAGCTTCAGCAATGCCTTTGTCAGTGGAGTAGAACTTGTTGTTGACAACCTGCGTGTGGAATTCCCAAGGATTCTCTCCTCAGCGAAAGCGGATGTAATTCCAAAACTTTTTTGGGTTTGATTCCAAGCTAGGACCAATGACTTCGGTCTTGTAATTTTCATGACTCTCTCGTATGAGTTCTGTAACTTTGTTCCTTTGTTTTTTGTAGGCATTTATAAGTTTGACTTTTGTTGTAGGACTTGCTCTTTTAGCCCTCTGGTATAATTTGTCTCTTTTCCTCATTTGGCGAACAATGAATGGACTAATCCATGGGTGAGCTTGTTTGCCTTTTGACATTTTGTAGGGAATAAACTTCTCCATATGTGTGTGAACTAAAGACTTGAAACTCAGCCAGTTTTCCTCCACAGAACAACTTTCAGGTTGATTACTCAAAAAAGAATGCACTTCTGATGATAGTGACTCCTTCAGAGAATCTACATCTGATTTCTGGTATTGAAAAATTTGTCTGGGTGGTTTACGTTTAACTGATGGTGAAATATTGATATCACATAATACAATATCATGATCTGAGATACCTGGATAAGTCTTCACATTTGATATCATGTTGCAGTTGTTGGTAAATATCAAATCCAGTGTGTTTTGAGATGCTGGTCTTGTCACCTGGGTCACTAACTGAATAAGGCCAATTTCACTGAAAATCTCCAATGCATTGTCATGCAACCCTTTACGTTTACTATCTGGTTTTGTGATTACATTTTTCCAGTCAATATCCGCAGGTTAAAATCCCGCATAGTAGGATATTGCTCAACTTTGGGTTATGCGTTTGCTCTTTGTGAGAATTTTGTTCACACTGTCCTGGAGATGCTGTAATGGTTCAATTCCTGCATTTGGAGTGCGATAATAACTACCCAGGAATAACACTCCAGACCCCTTAAACTCAATTGTTGACCAAACCGTTTACGCACGGAGTGTCAAGGTCTGGTTTATCGGTAACAATAAGATTATTTTTGCATGCAACAAAAACTCCACCTCCACCTTCAGTTCTGTCTTTCCTGATCACATTATATTCAGCTGGAAAGACTGAATATGTGGGTATCGTTGGGTCAAGCTTGGATTCACATCCAAAGATGATATCAGGTTTGAGTTCATTAACAGAAACATGAAATTGGGCCTTTCTTTTTGGCCAATGAAGCCCATCACAATTTACAATCATAGCTTTGAGCTTTGGTGGATTTACCCTTTTCTTATGCTTACTTGAAGTACTGACAAATGGGGTGCTTTCTTTGTTTGGTGTTGAAGTTTGAATTGGAATGAAGCTTTCGCTTTCAATATTGGATATGTCGCTCTCATCACTATCAAGGATTTGAAAGGAATTTGAGGTATCAAATAAGGTACTATTGAATATACCGGGTGATGTGTTGGGAAAACCACATGCGATACATAGCCATGACAAATTTGAGTTGGCACAGTACACATTATACATATGGTTTGACAGACCAGTGCAATTTATATGATACCATGTAGAGCAGCAATCACAGAAGATGCCTTTATCCTCATCACGAACCTCGTTCTCACAAATCCCACATGGGTAAGTGGAAAGCACATCTTGGGCGGGGCCGGGATTTAATTCGACCTGACCGCTCATAAACAGAACTAGCAAAATAAGTTGCCTGGGTGCTGAACTGTGTTTATGAAGTAAACCATGATAATAAAATCTGTTTGGTTTAGATTTCAGGGAGCAAGCAAGGCCCAGCCAATTTTGCAAGGCTTTGAAATTGGTGCTATATTGCGTTGGGTGTGGCTGCTTATTGACGTAATATGAAGAGTCATTACTGAAACAATTTAAATTGAGTGTGCCGTTGTTGTATTCATACTTTGGCACATGATTTCCCTGGTCACGGTATCTAGGGATCAACTTGCTTGGATCACATGACCTATAAATGTATAAGGCTATAAGGAACTGTAGTACGAGTCTGAGAAGTTTTGTTGACTCCATGTTAAAATTGTGCCATAAAATGTTTTCACCTGTATGAAACTGATCTTCTGTAAACTATCCAGTGTATAGCAACACGCAATAGTATACAATCTTAAAACAAGCAAGTTTAGTAAGAATGTTATTGTGGACTGTAAGGAGGCTTTGATAGTGAATATAAGACCCATAAACTATTGGGCATCACTTCAAAAGAGAGTAAGCTGACACATCAATTTGGGATGTAGTACCAGCTACAGGGCCGCCATTTTGAGGAGGCGGGGAAGTTGCCGCATCTGATAGAACACATTTAGAAAGTAGCCATAAATCTTTGCACATCTAAATAAGACCAGTTTATGTCCATAGTATTTGATTCTGAAGCGATCGTGGACCGATGGCATACAAAAGACAAGGAAAATTCTTACTTTGTGTATCCCAACTCTTCCTGTATAAACAATTGCAGAGCTTCCGAATTTCACTCCCCTGTGTGTATACTAAAAGTGTATGAAGTCCTTGACAGCAAAAAGTCCAAGAAATGATGGAAATGCAGTCAGAAATAACTGATATGCCAACTCCTAGTGTAGTAACTATGGTTTGTGCTGAAGATGCAGCACATCAGAAAGGCAAAACAAGGTTTGCACAACGAAAATATGATGAAATTTGAGAGCACCAGATGAACACGTCTGCACAGCTCAGCGACGTATCATGTGCCCTAGAACCTTGACCATAGTAACCGTTTTTACCTTCATGCTGGTTTTCCGGGCTGGGGGCTGGTTTCATACTTTCTGCCGATTGCTGAGCTGAGAGCGATGTGACGCTTCATATTATTTTATTATATTATTTTATTCTCTCGGTCGGGGCCACGTCACATCCATTCATGCATTGGAGTGAAAACAACTTATCGCATATTTTTATTTGCAGAGAGTCGAACCTGGCACAATAGTGTGATTATAGCTTGTGATACACTCCAGAGTTCAGTGTGAATGCGAATGTTGTTTTCACTCCAGTGCTATTGTCAGCCGGTTCATGCCCGGATGTCCGACCGACCGAATATATACCGCTTGCACTTTTCGTCAAGCAGAGCGGCACACCACGCCGCTGACAGTGCTGTCGCTGAGCGGCAGCATGACTATGAAACTGAAAGCCAATGTTGCTGCTCAGCATTGCCAAAAATCATATCATGTTCTCATACGTCAGAGCTAATATTCTGAGCCGAGTAAGACCCAACAAGTCAACATACGTACGGACGCACAAAAATATTGTGGGACGCACATTTCCCGACTAGGTTTTACAGTTGTGCGTCCAATCGGACGCAGAGCTTTTGAAGGCTAGCGGGAGCCTTGGCTCACGGATGCCCGCAAAGCAAGCTTTGCGTTAGAGAATATGCTCGAACAAATTTCGGGTGCGACCTCTTATGACCCCGCAAAGCAAGCTTTGCGTTAGAGAATATGCTCGAACAAATTTCGGGTGCGACCTCTTATGACCCCTGGGAGCGAAGAAAATTGGGAGGGTAGGAAAATGATTCCTCTATTCACAGGTTTTTCAAATCAACAAAATGTATGTCAAGTTATGCAAAGAAATGTTTGTAACTTCAGGGGGGTATTTCTTTTGAACCCTGTATACTACCGGTACTTCTCTCTCTCTCTGGGTCAGATGGCGCAGGATTGCGCTGACTGTGGTCTTCACAAGAGTACGCCATCTACTTCTATCAAAAGCCAAATGTGTTGCACCATACACTCTGTGTGATGAAACGTTCTTCACATCATTTGTCCAAGATGTTGATGGACGTCCCCTTCCACGATGGCCTTCCACAGCTCCCTGAAGAATCTGCTTCTCAACTCCACCATCCTTTCTTACAATGTGGCCAAAGTAGCGCAATTTCCTCTCAATGATGGACTTTCTGATGTTTAAGTCTGTGCCAATCTTATTCAGGACCCAGATATTTGTGTTCATAGTCTTTCCAAGATACTCCCAACAGCCTCCTATAGCACCACATCTCAAATGCATCTATCTTCTTCCTGTCATTCTTTGTCATTGCCCAGGATTCGCACCCGTATGTAGCAATTGAGAAGACTGTTGCACGGAGTAACCGTACCTTGAGGTTGATTGATAAACCACGACTCTTCCAGATCTTTGACATACTCTGAGTTGTTGTCCTTGCCATAGCTAATCTTGCCAATTTTGGCGAAAGGGCTTAATTTATTGCAGCTCGAGTCACAGTAAATTTATAAATTCCAGTTCCGATCCTGGTAGCACGTAGCATATATATGCTAGTGTTCATCTTGAAGTCCATGTATCCTCAATCAAGCCACTGACAATTAGCGATGGAGCTGTTGGCTATATCTCTTACATCACAATTAACTCAAAACTCCAGGAAAAATAAAATAAATAGCATGTACATCGTCCCCAACATCACCAATTATTTTGAGATTTTCCAATATTTTTGTTATTTTTCCTTATTTGCTCATGTGCTTTGTTTCTAAAATTGTTGTGATGAAAAGACATGTTAAGAAGTTCTTGGCTGTCATAACACATTGCAATCAGTTCTTCAAGCTAGGGGTAGGGCTTTGGGGAAATAACAAAAATATTAGAACCCTTCCTGTTTTTATGAGGTGTTGACAATGCCTTTGCAATTTACACAGAAATGAATAGTAAAAACAAAGGAATTTCAAGAGCAAAATATTTGATTTTTGAGCACCTATTTACCAAGCAATTACTACAATTGATACCGTACATCATTTTAAAGAGCTTGTTTCAATGACATTTCAACTGTTTAGTAATTTAAGATACCGTAGTCAAAATTGCGATTTTACACTGGGTACGTCATGGATGGGCACAAATGTTATTGAAATAGCAACAGATGTTCCTTAATTTTAAACGTTTCGTTTCAAAACAGTACAATATGAGTGACCAAATGATATTCTTTTCAGACTCCAGATAGTTAACCTGTTCATCGGCAATGATGATACTATGTTGGAGAATGAAATAAAGAACAGACCTAACTCATAGCAGAGGTGCAACGTGTAGACCTAACAATAATATAGAGACGGCAAGATGTTGGAGGGATTAGCGGCGTGGGTGCTCAACACCTATGTGGGGGAGTATGTAGAGAACTTGAATACAGACCAATTGTCAATAGGACTGCTGACAGGTAAGGATGTGATGGGGTTGTGACAAATTGATCAAGTAAATAAGATTGGGATATGTTTTTGTTTCAATTTCCTTGAGACGACACCAGAAGTTTGTATGTTTAGTTCAGTGAGATTTTATTGTTCAATTTAATAATAAATAGGTTCACCACTATCAAAACAAACAAATAAATATGAAAATAAAGTTTTCTTTTTTTTAAAAATTATTTATATGATTGAGTGGTTCTATCTTATAAGACCCTCAAGTGAATTTCATAAGAAAGATATGGAAAGTAGCAAGTCAGAAAATCATATTAATTAGCAAACCTCTTTCATAAGATATTGTAGGTAATGTAGATCCTGTTTTGAAAATGAAATGATCAAAATGAAAAACGAAGTGAAGTGCAATATGATGAAAAGCATAATTTTAAGCAGTTGAAATCATTTGAATGATTCCTACATGTTTTCTTTCCTTTCCAGGAGCTGTTGAGTTTGTGAATCTTCCTCTAAGAAAAGATGCATTGAAAAACTTAGATTTGCCTATTGAGGTCAAATCAGGTAAGTGTGTGTGTGTGTGTTTTAGGGGGAGAGTGAATAATTTGTTTTTACAAACATACAGTACATGTATGCTGAGTGCAGACACATATGCAGGGGGGTGCTAATTTTGAAAAGTGGATCTTTTTTCCAGGGGGGGTAATTTTGTAAAAAGTGAACCTTCCTCCCAAAATTTTTGACCTTATTTGAGCAACAAGCATAAAAAGCCCAATTTTTTTTATAGTTTGCTATGCTCGCAAATTGGGATTTTTTGTACTTTTGTGCTTTGGGAGGGGGGTGGGCAGTTGCACCCCCTGCGTACGGGCCTGGACTTGTTATATGAGTATGTGAGGTTTCTATATTTTCATGGTAATTCTGAAACATGTGCTGAAGGATTAACAATGTAAAATTCTGAATAATGTCATTTTGTATTGTATAATTCATTTATAGGTTAATAAACACATATTACTTGTTGGGAGAGAAATTAGACAAAATAATGCACGCACGCTGATGTTGATGCACGAGCCCCGAAGTAATACACGTTTATTAACCTATTTCAAAAAACATGTTATTTTTCTGTTTTTATAACATATTATCACTAAAAATGTTGGAAAATAGAAACAAATATATATGCATCAACCCGCCCGAAAAATGACTCAATCCTACGCGACGCGAACGGGCGCGAAACACTGCGCAATGCGCATAGTACATGGAGTGCACAATATACACAATCAATGCATGTTTCGTATTTTTCTAACCGCTTTTCTGATTGGCTGCTTTGATATAGGAGTGTATGAATTAATATTAATTATCTAATATTTTCAGGCATCTCATATGTTGTAACCATATAATTTAATTATGTTGTGAACAGGTTTCATCGGTAAGATTCGACTGCAGATTCCAGTAAGACATCTCAAGAGCGAGCCTTGGGTGATTTCAATAGAGAACCTATACCTAGTTGCTGGTCCAGTCACAAAAACCAACTACAACCCAGAAAATGAAGACAAACATATTCAAGATAGGAAGATTCAGCAACTGGGAGCACTGGAAGCTCAGTGGAAGGTAAAATTAAAACTACTGAAATGAGTCAATCACACTGAAATCATCCTACCCTGTGTTGTTTGTTTGTTTGTTTGTTTGCTGATGGGAACAAGCTCAAACAAAATGCTCAAGCCAGGCTAAAAAGCCTGTAGACCCTATGCAGTAAACCAACTGGAACGGTATAACAATTGAAATGGCAGCCATGTTGGGGGACAGTTCTAAGATGACAGAGGGACAGGTCTCTAGTTTGATTCCATAACCATTCACACTTTTCACCTGCTTTATTATATTGTCACACGAATTGACCTGTGGTACCTTAACGAGGGCAGAATTTTATTTAAACGAGGATGACTCTGATGATGTCATATTGCATATCCTCTATATAAGCATACTGGCTTATGTGGAAAGAAAAGAGAGAAACAGATTTGAAGATTAAAATCAAGGAAAAGAGGCTTCCTTCCAACAATCAAGTGAACAGTTTTACTGCCAGCCTCTGGGTCAAGAGAAAGGAAACTTCTTAATCCAACCTCAACTGCCTTAAAGATGCATAGAGTGAAAGAGGAAAGTATCTGCATGCTGATTTACCATTATGTAGTCTTTGTATGCCTAATGTGGATGGGAATTAGAATTTGGGGGATATGTTCATTTTTAAATCAAATTGTATATTAGTTTTATAGACTGAGCACTTATTTTTCCATTTGTTTATCAGGGCAAAATGCAAGTTGCAACTCCTGAAGCTGGCTCTTCTAGTTGGTATGCTTACTCCACCTCCATTCTGTACAACGTCCTAGAAAATCTCCAGGTAAGAAACAGTTATTGAAGAATATTTTACGGGCTATAAGTACTTACCTCCGAGTCTGCTTTAGACAGACAGTTTCTTGGGATGGGCAAAATAAATATGTTCACATGATGCTAAATTAGTCAAATAGAATACATTGCAGGTCATAAAATAGGTCAAGTAATAAAGAGGGCAATACTTTTTTGAGCTCTGTTGACTCTATGATGGCCTCAGTTGAAAAGTATGGCTATTTGTACATTCCGAGCGCAAACCCTGATAAAGCAGGTGATTTTATTTTTCCAGAATTATGTAACATAAAACGCACTTAGTGTAATTATGTAGGTAGATTAATTATATTTTTGGATAAAAATGGAAACTATTTTTATACATATTTGAACAAAAATCCTGTCTAAAACCTTTTCATTCTTACCAATAGTAAAGTCACATAAAATGAAAGCATTAGTCATGATATCTGTGAATCTTTGTGTTTTTTCAGCTCAAGATTGAAGATGTCCACATCCGCTATGAAGATTCAACCACCATTCCAAATGAGTCTTTTGCATTTGGAATCACCATTAAGAGTCTCTCTGCACAGAGCACAGATGAAACTTGGGTAAGAAATTACAGTATTCGCCTATTGCACAGTTCCGCCATGATGCAAGGAGAGCCTCAAACTGGCATGACATGAAAGGAAGAATTACATAAATTTATGCAATGTTATATGACTGGTTCAGTTCCCGTTCGTGCATGTTGCCAGATCGAGGCTCTCCCCGCACATAGCGGATGCAATGGGTGAATAGAAGTGATTATGAATCAATACACTCTTTATGAGCTGTTTATCTAAAAGAAAAAGTTTTAATAGTGTAATGAGGTAACATTTTCTAATGGTTGTTTGCTTTTTTTTTTCTTCTTTTCTACTTTTTGTACCATTTCTTGTGTTAAATTCTGTAGACTCCTAGGATAGTTCAAGGCCAAGAAGGTGGTATGAAATTCAAACTGCTGGAGATCAACAACTTTTCTATGTACTGGGATACAGATGTAGAGCCCTATGGAGACATGAATATTGATGAACTAAGGGTTAGTAGTGTATTTATCAGTAGAAGTATGAATAAGAAAGAATGGGGATGATCATAATTCAAAATGTGACATTGTTAACTTACAGACTAATGACACTCCCTTCTTATATGCCATAGAGAACTGCTGAATTTGAATGGGAGCTTGTCACATATATGGTCTAGTCCAGATTTAAAGTCTTTGCTGGCTAAACAAATTGTTAGAATTCAAACTTTTATAAATGCCTAAACTTGATTTTTGTGTGTGTAAGTCAATCAACATTTCAGGGTATCAAACTCATGCATGTGGTACCTGTTATGTTCCTACTCAAAATGGCTGTGTAACAGTATTAACCAACTTCTCATGTTTTGTTTATTGCTATTTGTTTATTTGTTTGTTTTTCCAGGAGACTTTACAAAGGGGGATGACCAAATCAAAGTCTACAGATGAATTCAAGGTACATTCTTAAGACTAGATGAGCTAGGTTTCATTCCTTCAATACAAAAAGAACACTGATTTAGTATAATACAATCAAATAAAACCAATTTACTTCTTTGATGCAATTTTATTAGTTTTGCTGTCGAGCAATGATTAAAGGAGGAAAGAGGAAGTGATCCCGCCCAGGAATTGAACCCAGGACCTCGGGTTTACAAGACCAGCGCCTTAACCACTTGGCCACGGGAGCTTCATGATTAGGCAGACTGGGAATTCAACCTATAAGCGGTCACTTAACCCTACCTCCTTTGTGATAAAATTGCATCATAGTTTACTTATTCCGTCGAAAAAAGCCGCTGTTTTTCAATTTAATTCTTGTACTATTGTGTTTCATAAGACAAATTGCTCGAACTATAATATGTAAGAGCGTAAGATTGATTCAAATACAAAGCACCATGTAAGATGATATGTTATGCTGTAATATTAATGTCTCTTTTTTTACCCGAGTCTAAATTCCTCTCTGTTTAAACATAAGATATGTTTGTAAATGAAAACTTAAACATATTCAGATGCTGTGTTAGTTTCTCATATCCTTTCAGTACGTATGTAAATGATGCAAGGACTTAATGCATAAAGATGCCTAACATAATACATTGTCGTCTGCATCACATACTGTAGTATCTCAAAAGGCTGCCTTGTGTGATTTTCATTATCATTGTTATATTTCATATTGCATGTTTTTTTCTTTAATGAATCGACATGAGATTGTAATATTGTGATAATACCTCTTATAAAATTAAACTTGTTAAATCTATTCAACTGGACTCACGGTTTTGAGAGGCAACGGTTTCACACCTTATCCTAGGTGCATCTTCAGGCCGTCTGTTGGTCTGTCGGCAATTGGTCACTGACCAGTGGCGAGATGGTGTTGCCAGAGGTCGTAGCACGAATCACTCCTTTGACAACAAGGACGTTGTAATCTTAGACAGGGAGCGCAGGTGGTACGAAAGAGGAGTAAAAGAAGCGATCTATGTCAAGAAAGAACAGCCTTCACTCAACAGGGGAGGCGGCCTGCGTCACAACTTGGCGGGGGCCTACAATTCCGTTATCAAGAACATTCCAAAGAAGTTTGGCTCTAAATCTACGACCTCTGGCAACACTGGTCAGTGACCAATTGCCGACAGACCAACAGACGGCCTGAAGATGCACCTAGGATAAGGTGTGACACCGTTGCCTCTCAAAACCGTGAGTCCAGTTGAATAGATTTAACAAGTTTAATTTTATATTTGATTATACCTGGATGAATGACAACCTTCACAAACGTATGATAATACCTCTGTTAATATATGTAGTTAATTTTACAGTGTATCTCATCACAATTAGATGATAATAATAAATTAAATCACACAAGGCAGCCTTTTGAGATATGACAGTATGTGATGCAGACGACATGATTGAATCTTTGCCCTAATTTTGTTGTCATGTATTTCTAATCTAGGAACACGATTTCCTGTTAGCACCAGTAAGCGCAGATGCAAAGTTGAAAAGAAACGGTTCGGAGCTACCCCTACGGTCTCGTAACACGCCACGCTTCATATGCGACATCAAGCTCGACAAGATCCCATTGTCGTTATCAGAAGATCAGTACAAAGGATTGGTGTCATTAGCAAGAGAGTTTGAGAGATCTGACAAGGCAAAGTTATACAGGAAGTGGAGACCTGATGGCCCTGTCAAGGATAAGTAAGTGATTCATTTTAGGTCATGACATTTGAGAGATCTACGATGGATTTCTCTAATATGTAATGCGATCAAGCAAAATCAGTTGGAACTCGGAAATATTGATTTTGAGATGTAGCCAAACAACGGAAATATTTCATTTTGTTTTCTCTTGTTTTGGAAACTCTTTAATTGCTCATATCTTTGGAACTGGTTGTTCAATTTCAATAAGGTGTTCTGCAAAATACAGCTTTGTAAATGCCTTTTACTATCCTATAAGAAACTGAAAATTTAATATTTCCGAGTTCCAACTGATTTTGCTTGATCGCATCACATATGCATTGTACATTGTAAGTTACAATTTACATTCAAATTCGCAAGTGAGATTTGCGATTGATATATGCAATGTAAATTTAGTGATTTAGATAAATACCTAAATTATAGACTACTTGTAACTTTACAATGAGTTACCTCAGATACAAGTGGTTGAAGCTCTGTGAATTGTCCTGTGACAAAGCATAGTTGTAAAGACGACAAAGCGAATAATTGTCCTGTTCAAGGATTATACTAGTATTCAGCAAATTCTTTTAGCGGTGTCCGACTGCTCTTCCTGATTATTGCGTTTAAAAAATCTAGGTCACGTGTTGCTACTCGGCTTGATCTGCGAATGAGATCGGCCGATGTGATGACGACATGATTCAATTAGCCAATCAGAACCCCCACTTCTGTGTTGAGGCTATAAACAGTGCCAAATCGGCAGACCACTGAAGAACCTTACCAAAAACTAGAGTAGATCAGATTGTAATATTAAAATTGAAATTTTGACCAAATTCATAGTGCATTACAATTCTTTTTCCCCTTAGGATGTGTCATTTTACTCAAGCTTTTCTGGTGTTTATTTTCTTTCACCATTTTTTTATTTATTTTATTTTATTTATGTTCTTTGTTTTTGTCTCAGCTGCAAGGAATGGTGGAAATTTGCCATTACATCAACCCTGCACACCATCCAGGAGAGGAACAGAAAGAAGTCTGCTCAGTTCTTCTCTCAAAGAGTGGCCCTCATTACACAATATGTAAAATCCTATACCCAATGCTTACTTGATGAAAACGAAGCACCACAACCACACCAGGCTGTATCAAAGGTATTTATTACATTTATGTAATCAATTGATCTGTCACAAGATACATTTGATTTTGAGTGATGGGCAAAAGAAATGTCCAAATTCTTTTGTACTTTTCTATTTTCAGCAACTACATAAAATGAATAATTAGTGAGTCAATTTATGTCAATTATTGAGTCAATTTTAAATGAGATTTTTTATCGTATTGTAAATTATGAAAAGCATGTCAATGTTAAAAGAAAATAAAAAAGTTTATTTTGTTTGACAAAATATGCATTTTGCTCTATCTTACTTTGTTTTGCTTCCTTGAGGGAGAACAATAGAAACTGATTGTATATCTCAGTATGGATTATTTTTGTGCCATTTAAGCTCAAGTAGAGCTTGTATCTAGATATTAAAAGATGGCAAATTTACAGTACTATTTATGATCCTGTGGGTTGCCAAGTATTACCAGTTTACCAGTATTCACCTACTTCCTGTTGTATCTTTTAATTTCAGGCCGAAGTAGCACAGATAGAAAAGGAGTTATCTTTTGAAGAGTTGAGGATGTTGCGTCAGGTGGTATATGACCAACTAGAGAGACGTATGCAAAGTGGAGAGGTAAGCATAGAATTCAGTTGTTACAAACATATGTTACATCACTCTAATAGCATTGTGGATTGGCCTAGGAACCTATTGTCAGGGGTGTGATTTTTCTGTATTTTAAAACTTTTTCCCCATATTTTTTAAATATTTTTAATGGCAAAGAAGCTCTCTTTGAGCCTTCAAATAGGCTAAAACCCAGGAGCTTGGGGGCCTATCCCTTGGACCCTCGCTTGTGATTTCCTTATGGTTTTGATAGTAACCAAGTGGTTTTAGGATTTTTTGAAATCTTCAATCACACCTGTGTATTGCTTATTTGTGTGGGTTTTTTTTGGGGGGGGGGTTCTGGTTTTTCAATTTTTTAACACTTCTATGTGCCTATAATTGTCCATTTTATATGTAAATAACAGTTAAGTTCAAAGCTGATCAATTGTATGTTCTTAAAAAAATTGATAAATGTGACCGTACACCACGAATGAGCCGTAAATGTCCTCAATTGTATTCTGAGTTACAGTGTAAAATGGGCATGAAGGTCATATTCATAGGTATTTCAATTTGGTGCTACGTGTATCTCATTAAATGAGGTACACGTAGCACCAAATTGAGGTACCTATGAATACGACCTTCATGCCCATTTTACACTGTAACTCAGAATACAATTGAGGATATTTACGGCTCATTCGTGGTGTACGGTCACAAATGATCAATTTAAAGGAGGAAAATTGAACTGAACGTTTGTTGTTACAGGTCATCTTCAAGAAGCCAGATGTTGACCCATCTCAACAGGGATATATGCAGAAATGGGTGTGGGGATGGGGTTCATGGTACTATGGCAGCGCAAGCACAGAGGAAGACACTGTGGATGGTGAGGAGACAGATGTCGACTCTGTCAGACGTAGCCCAACATCGTTATCACCACCTCCGCCTAAAATAGGTGAGTGTTACATCCATGCAATGTGAAGAACAATCATGTAACCTTCTTTCCTTCTTTATACATGCTGTGTAACCCCAGTGTTTGTTAGTATTGCTGCACAGGCTTTATGTGCACAGTATAGACGAGTCCGACGAGCCAAGTGATGGTCAGTTTTTTTGGTTTGCGATCCAAGACACCTACTATCGCAAGCGCATCGGAGTGCGTAGCACTTGCGCCGCATCACGGAAGCGGTAAACGCTGCACGCCTGTGATACTGGCGTGGCATAAAATGGGATGGATGGTCCCCAGCTATGGCCGCCAGTGAGGTGTAGGAATGTGTCATGTCGGATTCATGTATACCTAATACCTATGCACGATCCTGGAACCTAGGATTGGTTGCAGATATTACAACTGGTGATAGTCCCCCTTCTCTTTTCGAATAGCTCTGACACTTAATGTGCACAGGGATGACTCTTCCTGTACACAGGACCAACAGCTTCATCCTCTCCCAGATGTATAGTCTCCCAGCCAAAAGCACAGCATCTTTACCACTCTGCCACCTCACCCTCACTGCAGTAAGACATCATTGAGGGTGAGAATGTCAAACTGGTCAAGCACCTTCAATGGTAGAAAATAGTAGGTACCATACTGTATAGTGCATGGCGAATCACAAATAAACTTTTTATTTCTTATTATCAACAGATGAGCAAGAGCAGCAAGAGTTAATGGATGTAATAGGTGACCCCATTGCAGACAGCACCCTCTTGAAGAGAGACCATGTCTTCGCTCTCCTCAACTTCTCCTTGAAAGGAGGATCATTCCAACTCTGCAGCAGTTCTACATCTAGTACTGCAACCTCGCCTGCTACAGATTCCAGATATGCTAGAACGTTGGTCGAGTTAGAGTTTGCTGGAGTAGATATGAGTTTGGAATCGAAGCTCAGGACTAGTTCTATGCTCTTTACAGCCAGGTTGGGGGCGCTTTACATTAGAGACGTCATGACTAAAGGGACATTGTTTCCAGTGCTGGTGTCACCACAACAAAAGCGTGTAAGTTAGTTCAATACTTTTAAGGATGTTGTACAAACAGTATGTTAATTTTATCATGTGAAAAACGTTGTGTAAAGCCATATTTGGTATCAAGAGTGCCAGCCAGTAAGCAATGGGTACTGAGTGTAGTCGCCCCTCTTCATCTGGAATTAATCCAATGAAATGTTAGAAAAGTATAAATGAGTTACATTCAATATATACACATGATCCATGTGCCTTAATTTCTTGATACTTATTATTATAGCATCTTTGTTTGAAATTGTTTTAAAATCCTTAATCTGATTTATAGGAAAGTTTAGGTGTTCAATTGAGTAGACTCGTTTCCACCTTGGACAGCTCCGACCAACATGTAAGTTTTGTCGACAAATTTTGTTATTCGTCATCATTGCCATCGCCAGTCATCTTTGGTCAGTTGTATCAGACACAAGCTTCTTCATTTCATATAAGAATTATCTATTTAATACCTACTAATTAACAGTGGATAACATAGGTATTTCAGGGTTTAATTATCACAAATTTGTGACAACTCGAAGGAGGCTAACTTACATGATGGATGTACAATGGAAATCAGGATTACCGTAGTAACTAACCCAGCCCAACCAACCATGGAAAACACTTAATATTACAAAATGTGACATAATCTGGTCCATAGAGGCCAAAGGCGGTAAATTTGTAATTGAGATAAAGGCAAAATATGGAGTTCAAATACAATATATACATAAGAAAGGATACATCACAAAACTTCATAACTTTGGAAACAAGTATATGCTAGATCTTTGGTGTTTGCAGTATTTAATAGCCGAATGTTTGTATGGTAGTAATTATTTTAACTCAATTTTCAAAAATGCCTCCTTTGGCCTCCATGGACCAGATCGTGTCACAAATAATATATGTATGTAAATGTAGAAAAATAGCACACATTAACCAATAACCCGTCCATCTTGAAGAGGTGATAACAGTAATAGGTATACTATTACTTCCATATGTTGTACTTTGTTCGACTTAGAAATGGCGAGACTGATATCATCATAGATTGATTTAGAATGGCGTGCGCACAGTTGGGTGCAGCACCTGTAGATACTAGCTGCGCTTTGCATCATTTGTGACTGGCGCATGCTTATGTGAATTTATGTGAGCATAAGTTGGGACTGTATTGACATATGTACAGTTACAAAAACAAATAATTTTTGCCATTTATAAGTTGAGCAAAGTATAACTTCATCATTAACTCCATGTCAAGTTAATAATTACTTACCTATTCATGTACATTTGGGTTTATTTCTTCCTTAAGCTCTAATGAGTTTTATGTCTTCCTAACCTCTCTTTTTGGAGAATTTTTTTTAACTTTTCATTTTGGTGAATTTCTACCTAACCGTTCCATTTTGGGGCAATATTTGGGGAAACCTAAAAATATCTCAAATCATGGAAAAATATGTGCGTAACATGAATTTTCCAGTCAAAAGCAGGTCTTTCAACCAATACAAATGGGTGTGTATTCACTTATAGGAGGTTGCTGTGTATGAAAGTGGTAGATTTTGATGGATGATTAACACTTCAAAATGATAAACTGATAAACACCCTTAACTGAAGAGTTCAGATGCTGTGAAAATCTTGGCTAATGTTTCCAGACAGATAGATTATAAAAAACTATAAATATATTTGAAATCTGATCACTAAAATCAATCAATATCTTGCTTGTGCTGTAGACTTGCACAATAAAGACCAGAAATTATAACCAGCAAAAAAATGGGTATAATTGTGTCTGCTTTCATTCTCTTGTTAACATATATTGAGTTCCACCTTACCCTAGCAACAACAAACAATTTGTATTTTGAAAGTTCACTGCTGGTCAGATTCTATTTGGTAGTGTGATTTTTGAACTCTTCAAAATGAACTTAAGCCCTTGATGGTAGCTTATAAAACTATTTTCTCATTCCTATGTTTTTGTTTCCTCTCAAGCAGGATGACTTAGCAGCTCAGCAGCAGCAGCGTGGTAGTGTTGGTTTACTATCAAGGGCTGGACCAGGTTCCTATATGGCACAGACAGCAGCATACCAGAGGCAAACACACACAAAGGAACAGGCACTGTTTGAGATGACTTATGAGTCTAATCCACCAAATTGCAATGCTGACTGCAGGTAATAACAAAGTCTTTGAACCAGGGGCGTAGGCAGCTTTTTTGGTCGGGGGGGCAAAATAAAATTTTTTGGGCACAGACGAAAAAAATTACAGTTGCATCATATAATACATAGAGACAAATGGCTTTATTGGGACGATGTGCGCGCGTAGCGCACAAAAAAATTGGTATTTTACACTATTTATGGCCATTATCAGGATGGAAAGCCTTAATCCTTGTAATATGCACGCGTAGCGCGGAAAAATAGTATATTTTCAGGCTGAATTTTGGTAGAAAAGGGCTCCTTGCCCCTTTTCTTTTTCCTTTGCCCTCCTGATTTTCCCTTTTATTTTTTTGTCAGAGGGGCACTTTTTTCTTTCATTTTTTGTCAGGGGGGCACTCTGCCCCCCCCCCCCTGCCCCCCCGCTGGCTACGCTACTGCTTTGAACGATGTCAATCAGAAAAGACATGGAAAAATATGCAAAGTTTATCAAATGTGTCTAATCGCATTCTTCGTATTACACGCTGTGCTTTCAAACATATTTTCTTAAGAGGTAGATGCATTTATATTTGCTCATAAGCTCCCTACATGTGTATTGAATATTTTTACTTTGAAAATAACAACTTTTGATGTGTCTGATGTACTCCAAGGCTCCTGTATTAAACGTATCGGCATCTCAGCTCACATCCATTGTTTTGTCAAATGGTCATAATATAAATATATAAGCAAATTAAGGTAGCCTGGGGTAGCAAGATTAATATGAGTACACAAACTTTCTTCTGGCTACAGACACTATGATCAGAAATCCACTTGGTGGTAAGGATACAGTAATGTTATCTTAAGGTGGTACTACACCCCTGATAAATTTGTGACTATTTTTGCATTTTTCTCAAAAAATAATAACACACTGGTAACAAAAGTTATGTATATTATAGGGACAAGGAATCCAGTTACTACACTGGAATTTCAGTGACTCAAGACAAGCGGTACATTATTTATGATATAAGAAAAGAGGTACTGCTAGAATGTACCTTATTTCTTAACATATATAATGAACCACTTGTCTTGAATCACTGAAATTTCAGTAAAGTAGTTGGATTCCTTGCCCCAATAATATACATAACTTTTTTTACCAGTGTGTAGTTATTTTTTGAGAAAAATGCAAAATTAGTCACAAAATTTGTCAGGGGGTGTAGTACCACCTTAAGATAACATTACTGTATCCTTACCACCAAGTGGATTTGTGATCATAGTGTCTGTAGCCTAAAGAAAGTTTGTGTACTCATATTAATCTTGCTACCCCAGGTTTGTAGCATATATTTTCTCTTTGTAAAAGAAGTGTTTTCATAAATCAGATTTTTATGTGTGCATGTGTCCAGAGGATTCCTCAGTTTGTGTAATGTGCAGCATACATAGTTTCATAGGTCATTTCTAGTGCACCGTCATGTAAAGATTACCCATTTCTGTTATAGTTATTACAAGACAAATATTCTTAGGGAGGCATTTCTTTCTGTTCCTGGAGCCTATTGCAATTGAAATACATTGCACAAACATAATGAATTAGCACATCATGCAAGCTCTGCTTCTTTATTCATAAAAACACGCAAAGAATGTACGAAAAACCCAGGTCATGGTTAAGTTTAAGAGATTGTGTTTGTTTGTACTTGCCAATGTTTCATGTAGGTTACACATCATCACTAGACCTATGGACATGGTCTACAACCCCACAGCCATCCAACGTATATCAGACTTCTTCAACTCAAATGCTAATAACCGAGGATTATCATCCAAGGGATCAGAGCTTCAGCTGACTAGAGCAGCAAGGTTACGATATCAGGAACTCAAACACCAGACCAAGCAAGAGCTTAGGCAGACATTAGATGGTCTTCTGGAAGGAGAACATGTAAGATAACAAAGCATTCACTGAAAGGGGTCACCTTACTTTGCCAGTTCCAGAGGAATGGCCATACACCTGTTACTTTGATGACAGATAGAACAGAATTTCTATGGATAAGTTTCAACCTTGACTAATATTCCTATAGGAACTTAAGCTAAATGTGGGAAGGCATCTTTTAAAGATACTGAAAAAATTATAATTGTTGCAATAGTGATGTTTTAGGACCTCTTGAGGAGGTCATTTTTGGCCCCCACACATATGTGGGGCTTATGTTATTGCCCCACACACATATGTGAGGCTTATGTTATCATCCAGATGGTTGTTTGTTTCCCTGTTTGTTTCTTTGTATCTTTGTTTGTCCGGGCGGAAGCAAATTCATTAATCCACTCTGCAGATCCAACGCAATAACCGATCCACTTCATTATTATGTCTTCAGAATCTGGGCTCTATACTTTTGTACATGTTTTAAAAAGTGATAAAATTGCGTATCAGTCCCTAATTAGTGGCCAGGACCTACAGATAATATTCAGTATCTGTAGGAACTCGGGTATACATTGTAGGCCTGTTTTTAAATATTTACGTGCACAAATTGCCATACAACGGTGATTGATATTTAGCGCCCATAAAATTAGTCTCTTTTAGCGACATTCAATTTATATTTGTTTTTGTAAATCGTGTCATGTCGTATCTGAGTGAGTCAGACCGAGTGACCGTGTGCCCCGGAAGTTGTTATCACGCAGACGATATGAAAAAAAAATCACGGAAGTTACGTGCAGAAGAAGTAAACATGGCTGAATATAGTTTGAAGACAACATTGTCGGATGGAAGTAACCGATTTGCTAACGTGATTCTGACGAATTCAAGGAGACGATTGAGCAAAAAGATGCAGCAAATACCCAGCGCGTATGCGGAAAGCGGTCAACGTTTTGAGGGTTTATTTATCGGCAAAAGGTTTGCCGACAAATTTCGAGGAGTTCGAGAAGAAAGATCTTGCTGGCATCCTTTCCAAGTTTTACATGGAAGTTAGACGTGAAGACGGAAAACTCTATAAAACCGGATCCTTAATTAATCTAAGAGCAGCGCTGAATAGACATTTAAAAAACACAGGAAAGCCGATAGATCTGACCAGACAAACGGAATTCTCCGAGTCCAATTTGTCATTCAAAGCCACACAAGCGAAGCTGAAACGAGCCGGTATGGTGATGTAATTCACTATCCCTCCATTGACGAGAATCGACATTCAAACGCTCTATAAATCGCGTTTTAGATCCTGACAGTACACCAGAGACACTGCAGAATAAGGTTTGGTTTGAAATCATGCTTTATATTTGTAGGCGTGGCAGAGAGAACTTGAAGATGCTTGGAAGGATCACTTTGCTATTGCTACAGATTCCAAGGGCAGACGCTTTCTGTATCAGGCTAAAGACGCGAAATGACAAAGAAAATCAGAGGTGATAACATGGCAACAAGAGTAGATGGTGGTAGAATGTATGAAACAGGAGCTGCAGGGTGTCCATTAGCGGCATATGAGAAATATGTATCCAAGCTTAATCCATCGTGTGATGCATTGTTCCAAACACCGAGGCCGAGACGAACCAAAGACAAAATGAAAGATGGTGAGCATCCCTGGTACAAAAATTGCCCAGTAGGTGAACGTACCCTTGGTAACATGATGGCAAAGCTGTCTACAGCTGCAGGTCTTTCAAAGCGATACACTAATCACAGTTTGAGGTCCACTTGTATTACCATCCTGGATGAAAGTGGCTTTGCATCTAAAGATATCTGCAGTGTGTCTGGTCACAAGAATGCATCTAGTATAACATCCTACATCGGACGGCCAAATGATAGTAAAAAACAAGAACTGTCCGATGCCCTTTCAGCATCTCTTGGCCAACCGCTAAACATAGTGTCGGAACCGAAGAAGGTAAAAACATTTGCAAAGAAGCCGTCAACAGCTCCAGCTCCAGTCATTATGGAATTGAGCAAGGGTAAGTCGTCACGATCATCAGCCCCATCTCCATTGGCTGCACCTGTTAATGCTCCTAGTACTATTACTAGTCCTACCGAAGAAGCTGCGGTGCCAGATGATGACGACATTGAGAATGCACTACCAGAAGGTCAGCTATTAAGCAATTCACAACTTGAGCAGCTTTTATCAAATGATTTTGATATGGCGCCTGACGCTGATATATCGCTTTGAGAATCTGGCTTCTAATCCAGCGCAGTTTGAAATTGCAGAGCTTTCTGCGACACAATCCACGAATCATGCAACAAATTCAGCTGCTACCAGTGCCAGTACTGTGACGACCCACAAAGTTAAAAAGCAACGCTTGCAACAGCAGCCAGTGATGCATTTTAGTGGCCCTTGTTCCGTCACGATAAATTATAATTACCACTGACTGATACTATAGTGGCAGAATCAACTTTGTAAATACGTTACGGTAACTGTTTGACGATTCGCTGATAACTGTTGGAAAAACTGTTGGAAAAAACTGTTGGAAAAAACTGTTGGAAAAAACTGTTGGAAAAAAATGTGTTTGGAATTTGAACTTTGACTGTTAGTGTTAACCGTTCATCACACAGAAATACTGTTTTACGATTCGTTGATAACTGTTGGAAAAAAAACTATTGGAAAAAACTGTTGGAAAAAAATGTGTTTGGAATTTGAACTTTTGACTGTTTGAACTTTGACTGCTAGTGTTAACCGTTCATCACATCGGATATGGAAATTATTCAAAGGTAGGTAAAATTTTACTAAAAATCATGTTTTTGACCAAAAAAAGATTCTGAAGACATAATAATGATAAAATTGGACGGATTGAGTGTACCTGAATTTATCGGTCTCGCTAGAGTTTTCAAATATCACGCTCGACTTCGTCTCGCATGATATTTGAAAACTCTAGCTCGACCGATAAATTCAGGTATCACGCTCAATCCGTCCAATTTTATATCAAACTTGGTATGATGATAGGATATGGTAGTCTGATGTGCTGTATAGTTTTGTGTCATATTATTCACATATTTATGAATATTAATGACCTAATTTGCATATTTTGCCCAAATTTCCATTAATCCACTCTGCAGCTTTATATGCAGTAACCGAATAACTTCAAATTTGGTTTTGTGATTGGATATGATGCCCCGATGTGCTGTATAGTTTTGTGTCATGTTATTTGCATATTTATGAATATTAATGAGTTTTTTCCATATTTTGCCTACATTTTGCCTAAATTTTCATTAATCCAGTCTGCAGCTTAAACGCAATAACCGATCAACTTCGAACTTGATTTGGTAATTGGATATGGTGGCTTGATGTGCTGTATAGTTTTGTGTCATATTATTTCCATATTTATGAATATTAATGAGCTGATTTGCATATTTTGCCTACATTTTCATCTACTCTGCAGCTTAAATGCAATAAACAATCAACTTGGTATTGTGATAGTATATGGTGGCCTAAGTTGCTGTATAGTTTTGTGCTGTGTTATTTGCATATTTATGAATATTAATGAGCTTATTTGCATATTGTGTATTATTTGTATTTACGCACCTTTGTGTGGGGCCACCTTAATTACAAACCGCGTAATTCTAGTTGTATACAGTGGATGTAAATGATACGATGATAAGGCAATTATTTGAGGTGCGTACCCAGCCTGGTCATTCTGAGAGGGTAAAAGCCTGATCATTAAAAACTTTGACCCATTGGGAACATATATTCGTACAGTGAGCATTAAGGGGTTGTATGACATGCTTTTTACCTAAAGATATTTTTTCGACGGGATGGATATGTTGCTTAGTAATGGGAGCTGTGAGGTGGTTTATACTAATTTAACAATATGTTGATGATAGGTATTTCTATTTGTTTTCAGAGTGAAGGCAAGAGGTGGGCTATTGATCTGGATATCTCAGCTCCTCAAATCATCATTCCAGACAGCTTCCACTCTAAAGATACAACATTGGTAAGATTATGGCTCTATTTGAACTAATTTTTAAAAAATACCCAAAATGTAAAATCTGGGTAGGTTGGACCTGTAGAACAAACAGGGTTGTTCTTTTGGTCGTCTGAAGTGAACATAGTCAGTTTAGGCTGTAAACCGTCGATGTGTCCTAAAATTGTTTAACCAGGCACAATCAAAGCACAGATATGACTTCTGCCAAGTTGAACAGTTTTGGAGAATATTTATCATAAACAGCATGAGAAAATCATGCACGATGAGAAATTTGCAGTGTGGATTTTCAGCATCGCTCACACTCACAGTGGATCGTATGACATTGTACGTAAGCTCGTCTACGCATGATATTTGAAAATACATTTTTTTAATGAAAAATATGACTTTTGGAGTTTCAGAATACAGTTTTGTGATCTCTAAGGTTGGCAGGTCTGAGCATGACTTTGTTATATCGTGCTTCAATGCATTGAATCAATTGCATCTGATAATCCATAGTTTTGTCTCTTTTTTTGTAGGTTGTGTTAGATTTTGGTCATCTGCAACTGTCCAGTGCCACAGCTAAAAGTAGTAAGAGCAAAAAGGAAGAACAGAAGGAAGTAGATGAAGATGAGGATGAAGATGGTATGTAGATTAGTAAAAGAGGTACATGTATTAAAATTGAATGTTAATCTCTAGGCTGTCATGTCGGGGTGTGTGCATGTTTACCTGCAACTGAGGACACACAAAGACTTTTCACTGCTAAACCGTGGACCTACCTGCAAATGAGCACCATCCTCGATTTGCGGGGGTTTGCAGGAAGTCGTAATTGCATGCTAAATGTATTTTAGAGATACTATTATGCTGTAAATATATCGACCTCGGTTGGTAGGCATATTTCATACTGTGTATAGTACACAGTAATACACACACAAAAATCCGCCATTTTGGTCCTCGGTTTGTCAATTTTAAATGTTGATCAAAGACATTTTTGGTGTGATACCAATACATGATATCCATGGTTGCTGGCAGATGTAGATGGGGGTCTATGTTTGTTTATGTGTTGGTGTTTGCCAAATGGACCAGTTTTTTTCTTGACAATAGCATGGACTGGGGGGACTGTCATTATTTTTTCATAGGCTGCAGATAACGTAGAAATTCATTTTCTGCTAGGGGTTATTATATGATCAGGGTTTGCTGCTATTATACTATGTTTGTCTGTAGTCAGATGGTCAGTTGGAGAGTGTACACTGAACATCCATGGTGGTGAGCAAACAAATGTATCTATGGGGGAGTGTGTTTTGTGTGTGGGATGGGGTGATTAGAGAGCCAAGTAAAACCACTGCTTTGTGAAACCTTTAAAAATTGGATTTGAATTTTATATGAGCACAAAGTATTATATTTTTCTCTTTTGAGATATATTGTTTTTGAAGTTTTGAATATTAATTTGTTGTATTTTACTATAAAACAAAGTATTTTACTTTCCTTTTTTGAAATATTTTCTGAGTTTTCAATATTACGTTTTTGTATTTTGCGTAGGTGATCTAGATGATGACTTTGCAACTCCACTCTCAACTCCACCAAATGAGCCAGTAGAAGACTCTTCCTCATCCATGACTTCCAACACTCAACCACCTGACATGGCAAGTTTAGACACTGTCGACTTTGGCAGCGCTCTCACAGAGACTGCCCTCAGGGAAAGAATGTACGATAGATACCAACTAGACATGTCCGATCTTCAAGTATTGGTGGGCAGGGCAACTGATAATTGGCGTATGGCTCACACTAAAGGATCTAATCACCTGCAGGTGTTGGAGAAGTTCACAATATCTGTGCAGTTAGAGAGAAGGCTAACGTTTACTACAGATCCACAGTGGCCTAGTGCAACTGTAGCTGGGAATCTCCCGAGTTTGAAAATTCATATCAATGAAAAGAAGGTAAGATTGATGTGTCATATGCTTGTGTATATAGTCTGTCTCGTCTCAAGTTGAGAGTAACGCCATGTTGGATTTTGTAGTGGCAGATTCAAATTGCGCGGGGTAACCTAATCCTGTGGGGCGTATACACATGGGTAGAAGGGCGATTTGTCTGTACGCTGGCGACGCAACCACATAAACGCACTGATTCGAGACTGCCACTACAAAATCCAACATGGCGTTACTCTCAACTTGAGACGAGACACAATATAGCAACAGATGTAGTCCCTCTTTGAAGCTGCATTGTTATAAAACAGGTAGACTTAAATTGTTAAGCATCCATGTGAGAAGTGAGATGTGCCTTCATTTTAAAGACATCTTCAGGTAGAATTTGAAAAAGGAAACTCGCCTTAATGACGATCCAAACTTATTCTACTCTACTGGTGTCTCATCAGTGCACCTTGTGCAATAATTGAGTTGTTAGAAGCTGTAATAAGTTGTTGAATCTCATTATAACAGTGGAATACCCATAACAAAATGTGCTTTGGTCTGTTAAAGACCAATTATGTAACCTTAGCTGTATAGGGTATTTCTAAGTTATTTTTGTAGTTCTATGTAATATCTCACATACCTTTCACATGTAATTAATAATAACCATATGTATACTATACATTGTATAGTGTCTTCCCTTATACTTCACATAGTCATGTAGGCATTGCTTCTGAATTGAATTCAAACATAATAAATCAGTGTAGCCTCATTAATATGAAAAATTATCACAAATGTGTTGAAGAGATATTGCTTGTATTTGCCAATGTTTCGTGCATTCACCAGTCTCTCCCGGCACTCACATCAGTAACACATGGGTATGTTACTGGTGCAAGTGACATGTTTAGGCGATGTTACCTGCAGCAGTGACATCTGAACAGTCTCTGCAATTCACACCTATTGGAGCTAAATAACAATATGTATCATGTCAGTAAGTGACTGTTGTATGTCTGGATGAAGAGAATAGTATTTCCCCAAGTAAACATAGGACACTGACCAAGGTCAGATGGACTTGTGGTTTGTAAAGTGTTGAAAACAGTCATAATTGGGTGTGATAATGCTCCTCTTTGGGGGTCTATTACATCATTTAGAAATCAAATGATTGTAATTGTATCTGGATAATCTGTTACCTTGGTACTTTGAGATCATGTTTACATAGTTAATTTCTTTGCGACTCTCATTTCTGTAGGTGCGACGGTCAATTGAAAAGAGGAAGTTATGGCCAATATTTTCAAAGTGTTACTTGGTAGGGTAACACTCTTGGCAGCCATGTTTATTTAATGGTTTTAGATGTTACTGCATGCAGTAACATTGTAAAATGTGACCTCAAATTGACCTCATTTGAAGGGCGCCGCCAAGATATGGACTGTTGTGTGTTACTTGTAGCAGTAACAAAAGTGTGTTACTGCTGTAAGTGCTGGGAGAGACTGTTCACCACACCTATGGACATTGTCTACACCCCACATCCATCCCAATGGAATCAGACATCTTCAACTACCAAAGTAAATTAGAGTAATTTGTATATTTTTTGTATAGCTGCAAGCACTGAACACCTGTTTGAAGCTACTCCTTGGACCAGATGACAATCCACCGGCTAGCACTCCAAGAATTGACGAAGTCATCATAATGTGTATTTGTTTTGTTTTATTGTATAGCTGCAAGCACTGAACACCTGTTTGAAGCTACTCCTTGGACCAGATGACAATCCACCTGCCAGCACTCCAAGAATTGATGAAGTCATCAAGATTGACCGCACAGTCTCAAGAGCACATACTACAAGGTATAGAGTAGAAACAAGTGAATGTAGCTCCTAACTGAGAATCTAATATCACATAAAATTAATGGAAATGTATCACACTATGAGCTCCCACTGCTGGCTATACACCATAGAAATAGACCAGAAAATACTCTCTGTGTGAACATATGGCCTAAAAAATTTGTTTGATTGGCGTAAAATTTTAAAAAAATCGGGTAGGTAGGTAGGGATTTTTTTAAATTTAATTTAAAAAAAAAAAAGGCCTACTTTTAGGGTCAGTCTGGTTATGCCAATCAAACAATTTTTTTAGGCCTAAGGGAACAAACCAAAAGATTGATGACGTCCTACAAACGTAATCGAGTATTTTTACCCCCTCCCCCTAAACGAAACTAGTTTCGTTTATAGGACGTCATCGATCTTTTGGTTTGCTCCCTAAGACCAAGAGATAATCCCAATGTAAAGTATGTTCTTTAAAAGAGCTAAATACTGCAATTGTGGAGTTTCAGTTATGTTGGAATATGATACCGCTGTCTTTCTTTGATTAAATATATTTCTTGCTGTTAAATCTTTCTTACCCATCTTTTTACTCTTTTGATTGATACATCTAAGTTCCCAGAATTAAATATGGCATTCCTCTTGACTTTTCAGCATATCTGAATTTGAAGCCACTTTTACTCAGCGCACACGAGCACTACTTGAAGAGTCTAAGCTACTTGAAATGCAGGTATCTGTTGGACAAGTATCACTTGAAGTGCAGAGCAGAGGTAAGGATGTGTGCGAATATTGACACTAGATGAGACATTATTCATCTAAGGACAGAAACATATGTCTGGAGGGCAATAACTTGTATCCTTGTTATGTCCACTCATGAGCCATGTTGTAGAGCATAATGCTATAATCAAAGTTTTACAAACACATTTAGCACATTTGTGTAGATACAGGTGTGGGTGTAAATTAAGGTCTGGGGTATGTGTTTGGGATTGCATCAGTGCTTGCCTCAGTTTGTGGAGGTCTGTAGTAGGTTGCAATTTGCTGTGAAAAACATCCACGGTTTGTCGATTGAATGCGGTTTCAGAGGTCCGCGTTTGCATAGTCCTAAACTATGTCCACGTCTGGAGGCTAACACCCTTAGGGGTGTGTGTGTGTGGCGTGTATGTGTATTCAGATGTGGTATTATATGTGTATTGCATTTTAGGATGCATGTGTATTTGCACATCAAACAAATGTAATTATTCTCCTGTGATTCAAGACATTTGAGGTGTTGAAGTGAGAGCCATTTTTATGTAAATTCATATGATTTATAATTTGTTCTTGTACCAGGTCGATGTATAGCTGAATGCCAGGTGTATGGTGTCAATGGCAATCTGTGTAAGAGACCCTATGACACATCCATCTCTTTATCAGTACATGGGTTGCTGCTCATTGATGCCCTTCAACAGTTTGGTCAGGATTTTGAATTACTTCTAGCCTCTCACAGAGACCTGAGGTAAGAGACTGTATTACAATGGATCACCAGTGATGCCAACGCCGCGCCTTAGGCGCACAATTGGGCTACTTGGCGATCACTTGCCGCTACTCAAAAAAGCATGCCGCTACTTGTCTAAAATTGGGCTACTTTTGCCAGTCTCAGGTCAGCGGCACTAATTTGATGTATTTTCCTTTCAATTTAGCCGATTTATAAAGGTTTTGAGTCTTTGAAGCTCCAAATTGAAATTACAATGGGTTTTGTGACCATTTATTGATCGGTCAGTAACTTCCCAGTAAGTACCGGAAGTTTCAAAGTCAAGTGCTTTTCCGCCCAATTGGGTGTTTTGCGCTCTAAATGCGGGTAAATCCGCCCAAATATCCGGTATTAGGCGCTTTTTGGAAGCTTAAAAATTGGGCTACTTGAGAATCCTTTACCGCGGCCTGGCGAGTCAATGCGCCGCGCCTTGACACTGAAAAGTTTTGGCAACACTGTGGATCACCATACTGGGATAGATTTTGGACTATGACCAGCGTGTAAATGTAATAGGCAATAATTATTCGGTTTTTGTTGCTGGGCACCTCAATAAAGCCTGCATAAATTCACTAAAGCATGCATCAGTCGCACAACAGACAAAGCGCAATTCGCTTTGGTGCCATGCATAGATGTGTGTGTGCCATGCTTTATCAATCCAGGATGTTATGAGTCCTGCCTATTATGTATTGATCATATATAGTATATACTAATTATGATCCTTCGGTAATTAATGGTCAAATCCAAGATCTTATTGAATCTGTAAACCATCAAAATTGACTGCAGGGTAATGTGCTAGAAATAAAATTATTTCAACATTAGTTGTAATCAGTTTCACAAATTCCAAACAAAATCTATTTTTCTCTTGTAACTTTACTTTTTGATTGGGAAATTTGAAATATGGACCCCCCAAAAAAAGGTTATCAAACTTAAAGTTGAACTGTGTGCTCAGTAAGAAATACTAAGTAGTGCTCTGATTAATGTTGACTGATATATAGTGATTTCCATATGTATCCATTCAGTTTACATGCACCAAGTGGCAGCATTATAGACAGTGAGACTTCCACACCAAAGTCCATCCAATCACCCATCTCACCACAGTCCCCGCAGTCACCCGCCTCCCCTGCTGAGAAGATGATGGAATCAGCCGCTACTCAACCAGATTTTGCATCGGCTATCTCAAGAATGGGCAAGAATGCATCAGGTAAAGAAAAACTTGTTTGAAAGCAGTAATACTCAATTACTCATTGCCATGAGATTGTGGATTAGGGGATAAACATGACCTTATTCACCTTACTCTACCCACAATGTAAATTGTGTGTAAGGAATACATCCATTTGATCTGGTTTATCCAATCCTAATTCTAATCTCAACAAGTTGAATTAATTGTTGGCCTTAAGGGGTACTACACCCCTGGGCAATTTTGTGCCTATTTTTGCATTTTTCTCAAAAATTATAGCACATTGATGACAAGTAAGATATGTATATTATAGGGGCAAGGACTACAACTACTGTACTGAAAATTCAGCAACTAAAAGCAAGTAGTTATTGATTTATTGATCAAATATTGGTTGTCTGTGCTGAAATAAAATTTCCAGTGCAGTAGTTGTAATCCTTGCCCCTATAATATAGATATCTTACTTGTCCCCAATGTGCTATAATTTTTGAGAAAAATGCAAAAATAGGCACAAAATTTGGCAGGGGTGTAGTACCCTTAATTCTGATCTCAACAAGTTGAATTAATTGTTGGCTTTAATTGCTCAAACCTTTAGCACACAAACAAAATTATTAACATTTGTTGCTAAATGTGGAAAATAGATTATTTTAAAGTAATGAATTCCTGAAAATGCTCCCAGTAGTTCAAATGATCATTTTTGTGATCTACATGACTCATTGAACTAAATCTGGTATTTGTTGTAAAGGCCAACGATCACTAATAAAATCTGCACTCATACACCAAATTATCTCATTGTCTGCTGCATATTACTAGATTATTTCTCAGCTCCAACGGAGTAACTTTCGACAACTTAATCCTCATCAAATTTCTCATTTCCCAGGAATGTCATTGGAACAACAACTCAGTAGACCCAAATATGACGTACCTATTGCAGATGATGCAGAGGCACTCATTACTGTAGACATAGATCTCCTTAGTGCTAATTGCCCATCTAATACAAATGGTGATGAAGCAATGCAGATTGCTACTATACAATTCAACAGTCTAGATGTCATAGGTAAGTCCCTAGTATCAAGTCTATGTATCAGAGGCACTCATTACTGTAGACATAGATCTCCTTAGTGCAAATTGCCCATCTAATACAAATGGTGATGAAGCAATGCAGATTGCTACTATACAATTCAACAGTCTAGATGTCATAGGTAAGTCCATAGTATCAAGTCTATGTATCAGAGGCACTCATTACTGTAGACATAGATCTCCTTAGTGCAAATTGCCCATCTAATACAAATGGTGATGAAGCAATGCAGATTGCTACTATACAATTCAACAGTCTAGATGTCATAGGTAAGTCCCTAGTATCAAGTCTATGTATCAGAGGCACTCATTACTGTAGACATAGATCTCCTTAGTGCTAACTGCCCATCTAATACTAATGGCGATGAAGCAATGCAGATTGCTACTATACAATTCAACAGTCTAGATGTCATAGGTAAGTCCCTAGTATCAAGTCTATGTATCAGAGGCACTCATTACTGTAGACATAGATCTCCTTAGTGCAAATTGCCCATCTAATACAAACGGTGATGAAGCAATGCAGATTGCTACTATACAATTCAACAGTCTAGATGTCATAGGTAAGTCCATAGTATCAAGTCTATGTATCAGAGGCACTCATTACTGTAGACATAGATCTCCTTAGTGCAAATTGCCCATCTAATACAAATGGTGATGAAGCAATGCAGATTGCTACTATACAATTCAACAGTCTAGATGTCATAGGTAAGTCCATATAGCAGATGTATATTTATACATATAGCATTTATCTGCTATAGTAAAAATATCTTGAGTGATTTAGTTGTCATCATCTTATTGCACTTTTTGGTTGACTAATTTCATGATCTGAGTATTGTGTTTTGTTCTTTGTCTATATCTGTGTAGTCCCGCTTTTCAGAAGTGTTCTAATTAGAATTTCATCTTGAACTGGTCTAATATATAGCAGCATGTAACAGAAACAACAAGCAGATAGAGTTTTTTGTATCTTATCCAGAAAGTTCACATACTTGTGTACGTTTCAACAACACCTGTTGTCTTTATCAACACTTGATGAGTAGTGACTACAATTGGCAACCGACGCTAGAATTAATTGCAGCGTTGATCTTGAAGTTGCCAGTTGGTTTTCCTCCAAGGGATTTTTTAGATCCCTGTTTCAGAAACTCATCAAATATATGAGATACTGGTACTGTCCATCGTCTCTGTTCATGATATTTTTGTTTTTTACTCATTTTCTATTACCTCTATAGCCAATCAAGAAACAATAGTTGAGCTTCTAGCATTCTTCAAAAATGCTTTTCCTGAGGAAGAAAAAGAAGGAAAGAAGAAGGACAAGTCCAAGTCCAAGAAAGCATCTTCAATTAGTGTGACAGGAGAGCAGTCAGTACTTGAGGTAACGGTGTTCTGTGCATGCTCACATATCAACTGTACAGATTTTATCAGATTTGTATCAAATCCCCAAAATCTGAACAATCAGATATTTAATTTTTTTAAAGGACACAAATTTGACCAAAGCTGTGATTGAAATAAAAGGAAAAAATATGATAATGCACGAAATGGTGTAAGATCCATATGATAAAATCAATTTGTAGTTTGAAAGTAGCCTTTATTGGGTCTTTTTAACCCTAACACGTATAAATCTTACAAGGAAAACCACTGCGCATGCATGCATTCCACATGATGCCATTGAGCAATCACCCTAAATCATTTATGGGCATCAAATCGCTGGCTGGGCAAGCGACTCCCCCGTGGCATGAGGTCGGTGATTGTGTGCGTGGCACCCGAGGGTCCCAGGGTTTATTCCTGGGGGTGCCAAGTGAAATCTTTCTTCATCTTCTCTCCTGTTTCGTTCCTTCACTGCCTTCTGATAGCAAAAAAGCATGTTTTCCTTGTTAGGGTTTTAAATTATACATTTTACTAATGTCGTTTTTGGGGCTCGAGCAAACTGATATATTGTTTATTTTTCAATCCTCACATATATTGTGTCACGCATTGTCTTATGCTCTGCTAGGGTGAAGCGTATAGGCCCCCTCCTTCTTCATTATTTTACTAATGTGTTACCATTGCAACTTCAGGTGTAATGCGTTACAGAAAATCTTAAGAGAGAAGTGTTTTTTAATTTTATTGCTGATGATATTTTAAAACAATGTTTTATGATGTTTGTTTTTTCAGAAGGAAATTTCGTCAGGAGCAAAGACAGAAGTCAGCGCTAATTTCCGCTGTCTCAACCTTGTACTGGTGCGAGGCGTCAAAGATTTCAAGCAAGTGGTAGGACGTAAAGTGGCGACGGTAACCTTAAGCGATGCACATGTGTGGGGATCCCTGACCGATGATCTCAAAGTGGAAGGATCATTAGGTGGATTACAACTCCTTGATCTGACCCCAAACAGTAAACATCAAAAGATCTTCAGCGTCGGTCAAGATTGTAGTCAAACTCCGGGAAGCCCCAGGTTTGGAGAAAGTGAATCTGTTGATTTGTACAGGACTTGTATTGAAATTCCAACAAGAGGAACAGGACCAATGGAAGGAATTGATGGAGAGGAGGAAGAGGAGAAAGCGTTGACTTTCAAACTGGTGAAAGGTGACAGTATGAGAACTCCTGTGTCGTCTATACGGCTGGCGGATTTCAATATATCGGGGAGATCAGAGTCCAGAGTTAATCTGGTCAATGTGACTGATTTAGACATGCACCTGGCATCACTTTGTTACACCCATGTGCCAAGATTTCTGAATGAGTTGACAATGACGTTAGACGAGTTCCACAGCACGGCTGAAGCTCTTGCCGATTCCATACAGAAAGCTGCTACAGAAGTTGCCATGGAGTTTGTACGGCAGAAGTCAGAGTACATGACGGCAGCAACAACTTCTAGTATGTTTGGCAACATCAATGAATCTTCCTTTTCAGCAATAGACTCTAGAGAAGACACAACAGATGGTACTTCCGTAAGACCGGATGTAGTAGGGAAACAATCAGAGTTCAACTTCAAGATGGCCATGGAGACTCCAATCATAGTGCTTCCAAGAACGGAAAACAGTTCCGAGGTTCTTGTGGCACATCTTGGCAAGATCTTGATAACAAATCCAAAATCAAGAGAAGATCCGGACTCCACTTTCAGTAGTGAAAGCTCAAGTACCATCAATAGATTGTATCTGAGCATAAAGGATATGAACATGTTCTCGTTTAACCAACTGGATTCAGCATCCAAGTCAAGATCGGGTAGCCATTCAGGATTGGATCAAAGCAGATCACAGAGTTACAGAGGAACACCTATCCTGCATAATACATCACTAGAACTCACGATTGATCAGATACCACCTGAGGCACCAACATTGGTCAGTGATTACAGCTCGACTACATTAGGAACAGATGAGAGTTTTAATCTCACTGAGGAGTCACCTGCCACGATTCAAGTTTGTGGAAGGATTGTGTCACCGTTAAAAGTAATCCTGTCCAAACATGTGTTTGAACAGGTTATACAGACAGTTGATAATCTAACCTATGATGATCAGGCTGATGTAAATATGTCAACAGCTACGACACCATTACTGATGGACAGTGGCAGTTATGACAGTATGTTTCCAACGCCAAGGAAAGGAGAGACCGAACCAGCATCTCCACTTGATGCTCCACCAACTCCGATGCCTTCATCATCCCAAGCAAGTGTCGAGGGCATTTCAGATCCACCGACGCATATCAAAGCCAAATTTGACCTTCCTGAATTCTCGGTGCAACTTCACGGGGATCTTACCGATGGCGATCAAGGCCTCGTGGACGTCTCCTTCAAGAATTTCAGCGTCAACTTTGAGAAATCAAATCCTTACACTACATCAATCGATGTCACTCTCCAGTCTGTCATCATGGAGGATCTTCTACAAGAATCAAACCGGAGCACAGATACCTGATTGTCTCGAGAGAAACCTCACAGGATTACATACACCCGAGAACATTCCTGTCCACCTCACTGCCATCTGTTGCCAGCCTTCCATCACCAATCCCATTCAGACCAGCATCCTTGCCATCCTCACTAGATAACTCTCCCGGACATCAAAGCTATCAGCCAGCTTTCAGAACAAGTTCAAGCATGTCTACAGGAAGATCTAAGATGAGTCCCAAGGAGACTATGTATCGGTCGACACCCCCACCGTCGCTTGATGTGTCAATGGAGAACATTGCAGAAGAAACATCAGGTATGAATAATTTCATATTCTTTATGTGGAAATGTTGCAGAGACGCACGCTTTATTTCACCTCAAATGTATTTCGCTGCTGGCAGTATCAAATCACACACTCCAGTCTAATCCCACAGAAAGTATACACATGTGTACAAGGGCGGCTTGTCAGCATACTTGCCATGTTACCACGCAAAAGCTTTGACGTCATTACCAAACATTAGGAGAAAACAAGTATATGGTAATGAGGCTGAATTCTTATGTTATATATTTCATATGTTTTTTTGATGTATTTTGTTTGACCCCTAGGCCAAACTTGAAAACAGTGTTGATCACTGAGCTTTTGTACCCCAAAACAAGATCTAATAAAATAATTAATTAATAAAATAAAATAGAAATCTAGACTTCATGAATCCTGAATTTTATCAACTAAGTTTGTTCGGTGACATCAAAAAAAATGTTATACAATAGAATAAGCTTTTAATACAACAATCTGAAGACTTTCTAAATAGTAAGAAAGTGCAAGCAACTTTATGTCCAAACTTAACTCTAAATATCTATTTCAATTAAGGCTTGATTACAATATCAAGCTCTATACATTATTTAGCAAAAGATAAGAGAAACATTTTGGGTGAATTTGAACTTCCACATACAAAATGGACTCAAAACTTAATATTTAATTCAAATATTAACATCAGGGAAGGAAATGATACTGACATTTGATGCTATTATCTTTTTGTACAGATCTAAACATCAAAGATGATGCATTGGTGAGGATTAGGGTGATGCTTGTGGACAAGAAGTGCCCTACCTTTGAGAAGAAATACAAGAAGGTACACACAATATTGAACTTTGTCTTGACTTTATTCTATAATTTAGTGATGCATTAGGCAAAAAAAAAAGGTTTGTCTCATGTCCCATACGTGAATTTGATTTCTGATGATAAAACATTAAAAAATAAGATTTTATTTCACAATTTTTATTTTATTTTCAAAAAATGAAGATAAATTGCCATTGGCAAAACATAATGAGTTTTCAAGAGGATAAAATAAAATAATAAATAATAAAAAAAAACATACTGCATTAAATTTCAAACTCCCATGGGACATGAGACAAATCTTCTTTTTTTGTTGCTGTAAGTACAAAAAACAGAATTCAATAACTAATCTGGGTGCTAATACATAAATCTCTTTTGTTCATTTTCCCCTTCCCTTATGTCTCTCTCCATCTTAATCCTTTCATTCTTCCTCTCTCACATTTTTTATGTCGCTCTCTCTCTCTCTTTCTAATGCTCACGTTCTCTTCTGTCTCTTAAGCAATTTAGGGATCAAATCAAAACTCGACCGCCGGTTGCCCGCCGGTTCCGGGCGGTTCCGTCCGGTTGGCAGAGGTCATTTGTATATGAATATTCAAGAATGCATGAGTAGCAACCGCCGGTTGGTTTAAGCACATAACCGGAGAGATTAACAAAATGTCGATATGTTTATTTCGCGATCACAATAGCACATACTTGAAATTTCACGGTCACAATAGCCCATACTTGAAAGTATTACACGATGATCGATTTTCTTAGTCTTGTGTCTATTGGCTTGTCACCAAAGCAAATTAATTTTGGAAATGATTTCTTGTTTATGGTTAAAATTGCTTGAATATATCACCATTGTTTAGATCAGTTAATTTCAGTTCAGAACAGTGTTTCAATGACTTCTATAGGTTAAGTAATTTAGAAGTTGTGAATATATTATTTTATGAATCACATATAGGTCTGTATTGGTGATGGACATATTTATATACGTCATTAGTTTAAATCTGGCTCCAGAAGGCTCTCATTTTTGAGATTCGTGTTCAAGTTCGAGATTTAAAAAAGGAATTTTCAAGGGGACTTCTCGCAGATCTACTCACAGAATGGCATTACCGAGAGTTTCAGCCGAGATAGAAGCGTCGGCGTCAATAAAATTACGATTCCGTCTATTTCGGCAACAACAATTTTATGATCCCACCACCGACACACCCCTAAACAGGCTAAAAATGTATTGAATCTATTTGAAGAAAACAAACACACTACCTGTGGTCATCTTATGAAAGAAAGATTTTGTCACTACATTTCTGACGACTGAGTATGGGAGGGGAATGACTTGCCACCCTGCTTCCTGGCTAATCTCCATTGGTGTTGATGAAGGGCTCGGTGGTGAGGGGTGATGGGATTCGTATATATTTGGTCGATCTTGCAAAATCATTAGTTCTTCTGGCACATCACCTCAACGAGCCTGGCCAACATCATTGTAGGCCAAATATACCGCCTAATATGGCCTATATTACGAAGTTAGTGTAGTTTTATCCCCTCTCTCTCATGTGATGTGACACATGTGACACATCACATGTGTCATGTGATGTGACAAATCTCATACCCTTTTCCACCTCTCCACATCCTCTCTCTCCGTCTTCCTCTCACCCTCTCGCTTCCCCTTCTTTGGTCATCTTATGACCCTACACTTTCTTTCTTTCTTTCTTTGATTCTTTTTTGCTTTCTTTATTTCGATTATAAACACAGTTTATGAAAAATGTATTACCCTTGCGTTTTAAAACATGCAGAATTGCGTGATCGCGATTATTCTCTCGGAAATGAAACTTTAAAATAGGTTTTGTCTAACTTGTCACGATGTAAAATAATTAGAAATAAATAGACCAAGTCTCTGCTTATATTTTATCAAAACAAAATGCTTAAAGTAGCTACATTGATTGAGAAGAACTCCGAGAAGGAAAATCGATTATTCATATTCCCGTTCCTATTGTACACAATTTGAAAAGAAACCACTTGAAATCACTCCACCTATTCACTCGATGATACCAACCGCCATATGAACCAGGGTGTGACGACTGACCTCATTACTGTGTATAATTTAGAACGACGGAACCGCCTCGAACCGGCGGCAACCGGTGGTCGAGTTTTGATTTGACCCTTACTCTCATTACATTAATTATTGTTCATCCAGGTTAATCGCTTTGTTGAAGTGGATTTCAATGCACTAGATACAACACTGAATGTGCAGACGTGGGTTGTCTTATTAGATTTCCTGGGTATGGGAGGAGCTAAACCAGAGAAGTCTACCGCAGCAGCACAAGAAACAGACTCTACAGAGAAGGATAAAGGTAGGTCCATCAAATTGAGAAAGTCTGTTTTTCAAAGATATTGTCAATCAAAGGTGGTCTTAACTCTGGAATTATGGAAAGTTTTGGGCCTAATAACTGCTAAATTGTTGGTCTAAAGTATATATAAGTTTACATATTTAGAATGGCAAAATCTTGATAAATTCATCTGTGAGGTCAAATTTAGGCCAAATTGCTCATTTTTGGAGAAAATACCCCAAAACAGGGTGGTTTTTTTTTGGCCCAAATTTTTTTCGGTCAACGTAACAAAAACAAAAACATTTTTGGGTCAAGAAAATGTTTTTATTAATTTTTAAAAACTAGATAAAAATATCCAGGAACAGTTTTTTTATTTTGACCAACTTCACCAAAAATATTTGAAATTTGAGCAAAAATCTGGCTTTTTTATGATTTTTTTGAAAATTTAGCATTTTTGGTGCAAATTTTTGCAAAAAAAGGTTTTTTTTAATTTTCTCCCAAAATGAGCATTTTGCCTAAATTTGACCTCACAGATGAATTTATCAAGTTCTTGCCATTCTAAAAATGTATACTTTTATATTCTTTAGACCAACAATTTAGCAGTTGTGAGGCCCAAAAGTTTCCATAATTACAGGGTTAAGTCAAAGCTCTTCTGTGAAAGTCCTTTTTACTTTCTTAACATTTGCCCAATGTTCATTGTTTACATACATGTGATTAGTAGTTCATATTTGTAACTGAATAATCTTTTATTTGTGTGTTTATAGTATCTGATGATGAAGCCAATACTGAGATGCAAATTTCGGTGAAGTCCTTGTCTCTGGTTCTCAACAAGCCTGATTATGAGTTGGCTAAAGCCCAGGTATCTGATGTTACAGCACATCTTATGCTTATGGATGGTAAGCTTAACAATAACATAGATAGGCATACATACATATGGACATGTTCACCCCCCCCCACACACACACACCCCCACATCACATGTACATGGCCACATGAACATATACACAGGTATTACAGATATCCATCCATTCACACAACCTGTATGAGTTGGTGAGAGGTCATACTTGGAGGAAAAACATATCTTAGCATTGGCCATACATTTCATCAACATTATTTCTTAGATTTCAGCTGTTAATGCCTAGATATAATTGACACAACAAAAGGTTCTGTTATTTCGAATATACATTGGAGAGTGTCAGAGTTGAGAGTGTTATTATTTTCATAGTGATAAATGGATCCCATATACTGTAAAAGTGGAAATTTTCACGCTACATTTATTTTTCGCCTTCCAAGCAGCTAACTACGAAAATAACAATGCTTGATTATATTCCTTTTGTGCATAGGTCAATGTAAGGAAACTTGGAATCGCAAATTTAAAAACAAGGGAAACAGTTCCAAATTGGCAAAATGCAAAAAAGTAATCGCACAAAATGTTTACAGTATATTTATTATAGGTAATGCTTCTTCAAATAGTTTTGAAAGAATCAATTGCAAGTTTTGTGATTTGTTAGTAAAAATATGATTATAAAAGTAAAACAAATGCATCAATGCAAGTAAGTTACCTTGGTATTATTATTTCTTATCATAGGCAACATAGATTTGTCAGGTAGACTTGGTAACATATCCCTCCTGGATCTAACACCACATGGCAACCTGTATAAGGAAAGGTTTACTACCAAAGGAGAGGAGGCACTCAGTTTCAAAATATTCAAGTAAGTTGAAAAGTTTGAAATTATATCTCATATTGGAACTCTATTTTTGCAAACTTGCTACCTTGTGCCTGGAACCTATAGACTTCATTGGGCAACTGACTTGCTGGACTGCTCACGCAACTTAGTGAGTTTGCAAAAAGAAAGTTTCAGTATGAGATTTAATTCTAAGCTTTTCTGTTCACAATTACTGGATAATTGAGAACATTGCCTCTTTCAAGTGAGTTATACCATCAAATTTCCTACATCCACATTGTTTGTCCTGCATATTTTAGAATAATACTACTTCATCATTTGGAGCTGGTAGCTGAACATCAACTGGTTGATCATAAGCATGACAAGTTGATGATGTCTCTTCTTGTGCAAGACCAACTGTATCATGAAGTTGCATATGCAGATGCCAAAAGCCTGCTTTGAGAGAGCTTATAAAGCAGAATTTTAATTTTTTTTTCATTCAGATATGGTCCACCAGACCCAGACCTAAACAGAGAGTTTGACCTCAGTGTACGCTTACGTATGTCGTCCGTACGCTACGTTCACACCAATCGATTTCAGTCAGAGGTAGTAGCATTTGCTCAGCATTTCAACCAATTACAAGATGTACTGAGTAGGATGAGAGCTGCTGCTGCTGGCCAGAAGGTAAGATTTTTAGCAATTGTTGATATAAAAAATCAGATAAACATTGACATCATCAGCTGTAATGAAAACTTATTTAATTTGACATTTGAGCAGGACATAAGAGGACATAAGATATCAAATCATTACATGGGTGTGATTGCCTTCATGCAAAATTACCTAAAACAATGTTACTTTTACCACCTGAAATATTAACATTAAAGGGTGGTCTTAACCCTGGAATTATGAAAACTATTAAGCCTCATAACTGCTAAATTGTTGGTCTAAAGTATATAATTGTTGTACATATTTGGAATGGCAAAGACTTGATGAATCCATCCATGAGGTCAAATCTGGGCAAAAATGCTCTAGTTTTAGAGACCCGCCCCCCCCTCCACCCCCAAAAACTTTTTTCCCAAAATTTTTACAGGAAATGTAACAAAAAAATTCTTAACACATTTTATGCACCACATAATTACTAATCTTCTTGTTGGAATATATTTTCCCATTTGATCAGATCCAAGAGGGTCCTAACCGCAGCTCTCGGATATCACTCAACATTGAAGCAGGTTCCCCCGTCATCTTAGCTCCAGTCAGCTCTAAATCTAAGAACCTACTGGTCATCAATCTTGGTAACCTGACACTTAAGAATCAGTTTCTCTTTGCCGGTGAGGAAGGTACTATTGCCAAAGTCCCATCTAAGGTGGATAGAGGAGACTCATTTGGAGATGGTGGTACCAGGTTTGCTGGGCCTGAAGAAGGTCTATCCGGTAAGAATGTAGCTGTGAAAAATTCATATTGATGGGTTTGAATAGATTTAAAATTGGCATGCAGACATGGGTGAAATAGTTGTCATGATGATGATATAGACTAGTCTAGAGTTTTGATGTGAGAAACTGACTTTCCCATCCAGACGTGTAAGAAAGGCTAAGGTGACAAGGAAAAAATCTGTCCTATGAGTGGATGGACTTGCTATGTCGGGTCGGGTCGGTCAGTCAGGATTTTGTTTTTCTTAATGGGAATATATGACCTTAAGGGAACTGGAATGAGCGTTTTGAGCGTTTCGACATGAGAGCTTTTGTGGGACATGAGAGCACATCAGACATATCGAATTGCATTCTGAATACGAAGAATGTCTTTCTGATATCAAATAATTTTCATTTTATGAAATTTACAATATAATACAAATTTTATGACAAATTAATAAAATTTGATATTTTTCACATTTTTGAGATATAACAGTCCTTGAAGTAAATTTTATAAATTTAATGATATATTCTTAAAGTGTACGTAGCAGGGAGGAAAAGCCGACGATCAATTGAAAATGGAAGTTATGGATTTTTGTCCCAAAAAGAAAAAAAATCCATATATTCAATACGAAAGGTAAAAATTGTCAATTGATCGTCGGCTTTTCATCCCACCTACATACACTTCAAATATAAATCATCAGATTTATAAAGTTTACTTCAAGTACTGTTAAATATCAAAATATCAATTTTAATGATTTGCCATAAAATGTGTATTACATTGCGAATTTCAAAAAATCAAAATTATTTGATATCAGAAGGACATTCTTCGTATTCAGAATGCAATTCGATATGTCTGATGTGCTCTAATGTCCCACAATAAATACTGCCCAAACGTTCATGCCCCTTCCCTTAACAAATCACTGAAATATTGAAAAATCTGAAATATACGTATATATTTCAAAAGCAATATTTCCAACTTCCGACTGATTTTGCTTGATCACATCGCATATAAGCAAGTCTGTTTGAAGTTGTTTCAGTTGGAAAAAGGATAATCATACAAATCAAATGTGACTGCAATGGACTTTCCTATGGAAGTATGGAAGACATGACTTTAATGAATCTTACACACAGCAGGCATCAATTTCAGATGTAGTCACCCATTCAGGTAACCCTATTCGAAATTCACACACCCTGTGTGGAAGAGTTAGGTCATATCTTCCATAAGGGAATGGATTTCCATAGGAATAGTCAATTATTAGAGTGTTATTTCAAATTACATCATGCTCTAATGTTTCCCTACAAAACAGGCCAACCCACCTCTCCACCAGCGACACCAGACAGTGCTTATCTCACCAGCCAATCAACAAGCAGTTTAGATGAAACCAAAGACCCTTTGAGACACCGTTGCTTATTGGATTGTATGTATGTGGATCTGAATGACATGGATCTGTACTCTGCCGAGAGAATCGAGCATGATGACTTCCAGGCAACAGATATCACGGCCTTGATTTTTCCATCTTTTGTGGTTTCAAGAAAGGTATGCATACACTTTAAAATAAGAAGATGTAATGGTCTTTTATATATGAAAAATTGAGTATTGTAATTCATAAGGTGGATTTGAAAGTGAAAGAAGAGTTTGAATTGTAAACAAATTTATGATGAAAGTTGTCAGAATTTATGTATTTACTGATGTAGTCAAATAAATATTAAAACTGTTCATCTGGGCTTACTGTTTATGCCAGCTACAATATCACATCTCATCCAAGACGCATCATCAGGCCTAATGGGCTGGCGCTGAAATGTTGACACATGACCCAGTTGGAGTGACGTCACATGTCAACAAAAATTTTAATTTCCGAAATAAAGTGATTGTTATAATAAATAAAAATAAATTTCGGATTTATACAAAGATTTGATATTTTATTTGTTGGTGTATCACAGGGAGGTCGTCTGTTGAAAGAAACATGTCTTCTCAAATTGCAAGTGGAGAGAAATCTAGATGCAGATATAAACAGAGCAGGTAAATATTGCTGTTAGCTTACCAAAAACAAACATAAATTGTGACTCTTTGTTTATCACCAATACTGATGGTATATGGTGTATCCTTTCAACAACAACAACCTGAAATGTCCTCAATTCAGTTTTTTTTACTTGTATAATATTCCCATTACAGTAATCACACTTTGCCACTATGCAAACATTTAATATATATATGCTAACATTAAATCGAAATATCATATATTTTATATGCAAAAATTTTAATTGAAATATCGTATGTATAGACCTTTCAAATCACATTTTTTCCTTCTAATTTCTTGTATGCCATTTTGTCACATGAGGCTCTGAATCTTTTGAATAAATACCACTCAATGCACCTGGTTTTCTGAACTTTTCCAATCTTGATTTGAAATGGACTATTACTGGTAAACAGATTGAAAGATTGGGATAAGAAATGTAAAGCAAAATTTTTGATGAATTGAATATTAGCACAAGATGTTCGATTCCCATTTCCATATTTGTCTTGACAGTTCCTGATATCTGCATCACTGGCATGCTGTCATCTGTACATTGTTCCTTGGATACACCTCAGTACCAGCTGATCAGAGGAATGTTGGATCATAATATAGGAGAACAGATTGAGGAATTTCAAGAAGGACAGCTGAAACAACAAAGCCCAATGACACAGGTAACTGTAAGAACCAGTAGACAGAAAAATTATCAAAAAAGTAGAAAGATGAGCAAAGAAAGATAAATAAAAAAGAAAGAATATTTTTTTAGGTAAAGAGGAATAAAACATTGCAAAAGAAAATGAGGATTTATGAAAGAAATCAAAAGTAAAAAAGAGATATGAAAAATTATGCTATGATATTGCTGGTCCCTCAACCACCTGTTTCATATTTTTGATATCCTTCATTAATATATTCTTGTTCTTTTATTGGTTGAAAATGTATCACGTTACCAAAGTCAAAAAGCCTATTGGAAGTACCATTTCCCTGTGTAATAGTGCACTATTACCCTCTGACCGCGTAGCGCTCAGGTCCTCTCTCCACGTATGCGGGATTGCAGGATTTCAACTAGCCTAGAGTATTAATATGTAGTGAGACATGGCATCCTGTGAAGCACAAGCAGGGCAGAATTGCAGCCAATAAAATGGCAGTTTCTCAAGGTGTTTAAGCAAGGCTGGCGTAGCCCTAGGGCCTAGTCTTGACTTTGTGTAGGCGTATGTCTATGATGAGGGCATTGCATGTTTAATTTTTTTCTAACTAATCACTGAACAAAGAATACATTACTAAAGGATCTAACACACATATTGACTGCTCTATTTTCTGGATCTGGTGAAATATATTGGTCCTCAGTAAACAAGAGTTCATGGGCCTACTATTTTCCCTCAATCTATGGTCTCTAGAAAATAGTAGGCCCACGGTCTCCAATTCACCTTGTGGACCAATAGGTTTCATCAGATCCCAGCAGTCGATATTAGTATAATATTTATTTATTTTATAGACTGTTCTAAGTGGCCAGGTATGGACCAACATCTCACTAAATATAGACCTAGTGAATGTGACAGTGGAATTAGTGATTTCTCATCAACAAGACTCCTCACCAGAGCAATCCCTGGGTCAGTTTGATTTCATCCAATCCAAGCTGTCTATTGAGACGTTTTCTGATGGATCCAAGACTATTGATTTGACCTCTCATGCAATCCGTGCATCAGACACCAGGTGGAAAGGTAAACAATTAAGCATTGTGTGTTTTTTTACACAATGGGAAAAACAAGAATTGGATCACATGATTCTAGGACATTATTCTATCAACAAAGTTTTCAATGAAGATGTATGTATACTAATCTAAATCCAGAAGATTCCATGAAAAGAGAGAGTGAATCTGACATGTAGGGTCTCATAAATCAGAGCTGTCAACTTTTCAGAATTGCTTGGCATGAGATATGGTAGAACAGGGTTGGAAATCTTGTTTGCCAGCTAAAATTGGTGCTTTCGAATTTAAAAGTGTGGTGCAGGTATGGAGGGACAAAATAATATTTCTCAAACTATATTTTGACAATATGTGAAATTTTACTACCATGGTGTGAGAGAGTGCCCAAAATGTGTGTGAGTTTACAGCCCTGTATTGGTCTCAGATTTGAAGCAGGTTTCACTGCCAAAGTGTGTAAAAATTCACCCCAGAGTGAAAATAGCCATGTTAAATTTCTAAGGTGTCTTTTCTAGGGTAAAATTGTTTGTAGAACATGATTTTTTTATCAAAACGTGTGCATCGTACATCGTTTTGCTACAAAATGTTGATTTGTGGCCGATTTTGCCCGAAAAACGCACTTTTTGGGTGACAAAAATTTTGTATACTCATAGAGTCTATAATATACATAGATATGGCCCTTTATAATGTTAACATATCAGCTGAGGGTACTATTTGATGGATTCAGGTATTTGTCTTGTGATTGACTTAATAATTTGCGTGCCAGAATCATTCAAATATGACATGCCTCGTGACAATTGACATGCCAAAATAAGCCGTTTTCGGCAAAAAAATTGATTTGAAAAATCATGACTCTTGATAGGAAGGTGCTACAGTGATGGTGGACCTACCAGTCTATGCAGTATTTAATTGGCTTTCATTTGATACCTAACTTTGTTCATTTTAACTAAGGGAAAGACTTGCAAAATGTAAAAATGTTTCCCCTACCCCTTAAAATTTTGATGTGTGTAAAAATTCCGCCATTTATAAAAATCGGGATTTCAAGAAAACTACAAGAGCTATAGGCTTGAAAAACTAATCAGTTATGCACAGTATAAGTTCCTACTTGGGTATAACATTAATATCTTTCCATTCCTTCTCAATTTTCTTTTCTAATTTTTTTAACAATTTGTGAAATCTGTAAATTACGTAAAATTTGGCATTTCGAAAAATCACAACAAAAAAAATATGAGGGCGACATGTTTAAAAAACTAATCAGTTATTCCCATGATACAGTACTACAGGGATATAGTACCAAACTTGTGCTAAAATGCATATTTTTTAGTTCTAATTTTTTAACAAATTGATTCGCCACCCCATTTTTGAGCAATAACAGGAACAATTAGTACCTGTAATATTGCGCAATCATGTGACCTATATTCAATGTGTGTGCACCAAACAGATGTCAGACTTGCACTACAACATGATGTGAGCCTTGCAGAGCCTTTATAAGTGTGCCAATAGAGTTCCAATATGTTGTGATGATGTTGTCACTTATGGATCTCATATTTTTATTTCCGTCAAAAGCATATGCCTCTACTGTAATGCTCATATCAGGAAAACAATGACAGATTGTGCATTTCTGACTTCAGAAATGAATTCTGCACAAAATTTCAGTCTAGAAAACATATTTAAAACAATATTTTTTGAAACTTTATATTTTTGGCAGTCAAACCTGCTTCAAATCTGAAACCGTGTCATAAATATGCATGTTGTGTAATGAAGCAAATGGGAAGGTAATAAGACAACTATGTCATGTGGTATCAGCTACCACCTTGTTAACCCTTTCCCTGTGGGTTCTGCCCATAGCCAGTGTATCAGGAAGAATATTATTGAATGCTTTCACATTCAATCATGTATTGCTTACGTGACATTGATAACAGTAACATTTACACTTTTACTTACCATTTTAAATGTATATGTATCACAAAATGCTGATATATTCCATTGTGATAAATTCCACTCTATGCTTTATCAGTTCCAGCTCTTAAAACTCCTAGCAACGCATTCTGGGAGGTCCTTACGCCAACACGTCATCACAGTCGTAACCCCAACCCACTACAGATGGAGATCCACTATGGCTCAACACAAGACCACACTAAGGCTACTATCCTACTCAATAACATGAGGGTCATCTGTGTCATGGATCTTATATTGGCTGTCAAGGATTTTCTTCTGGATTATGATAACAAAATGGTGCCAGGAGCAGGTAAGCTTACAACCAGGGCGCAAAAGTGAAGTTTGACCTCATTTCAAGATGGGTTTAGAACTTCTTTTTGGACAAAATGGTACCAGGAGCATATAAGCTAACAACCAGGGCACTAAAGTGAAGTTTGTCCTCCTTCAAGATGGGAAACTTTTTGTTTAGAACTTATTTTTGGGACAAGAAGGTAGCAATGTAGGCATGAATTGAAACAACTTGGTACCATAGCTGAATGGGATATTCCAGTTCAAATCTAATCTATACACCTTCTATGGAAGGCATGACATTAATCTCCCATACAGTGGGTGTAGATTTTTGGACACTAGAAGAGCTGTTGAAATGACATGTCAAAATGATACACAGGAAGTATCAAGAGGGGATGTCAATATGAAATAATGGGCTATTCCAGTTGAAATCCATACACCCTATGGAAGATATGACCATAATCTTCCACACAAGGAGTGTAAATTACAAGTTGGGTTACCTGAATGGGTGACTCCATTTTAAATCTACACCCCCTGTGTGAGAGATTAAAGTAATGCCTGTTGTAGAGGGTGTATGGATTTCAACTAGAATAGAATAGCCCAATGTAGGCAAGAAATGTCATTAAAATAAAGATCAACAATATAAAATCTTCTGTCAGTACAGTAATTTAGGGAACAACCCAAAAGTTCGATGAAGCCCTATAAGCGAAAGTCCTTTTGTTAGAAGGCTAACCCCCTCCCCCCTCCCCTCTAACGTAAGTGACAAATATCAAAAGTTTCAACCCGTATTCATATAGGATACAGGGGTCGTCGCTATGGTGCATGGGGTTGTGGAGGGGGTGTGACAATGCTAGGATATTGATCCCGTTTATGGAAGAAACGAATATTGCATTCTTTTTTAAAATATTTTTTTCATTGTCTTTTTTGACACGGAAAAAATAGGACTTGCTGGATTTTCAAATAAAAAAGATTGTAGAATCAAACACAAAACATTTTCGACATCATTCGCCAAAGGTTAGAAAAGGTTGCCAGAAAACGTTAAATGTTGGGTTATATAAAGAGTATCTAAAGGGTAAAAAACGTTTTCATATTAAACATTTAAAAACATTTTTGATAACCTCCTGCAAATTTTCTAACATAATGTTCATTAAAAAATATTTTACAATAACATTTTGAAAACATTTTGGAAATAGTTATATAGTGTGTTGACATACATAATGTTTTAAAACATTTCATGACCTTTACCCAGGGGGTCATTCCCATTGTGGCCTGTACACCATCCGCGATAATGAAAACGTGTGAAAAGGGTCGTTTTTCGTGGGTAGGCACGATACGCACGTGTCGCGTCTAGGGTGTCAAAAACATGAAAATTTGGAAAAAAGGGTAGCAAAATTGCAATTTCTCAATACGCGAAAATGAAATTTAGGGTATGAAATTTGATGTTAGGGATGAAATCCTTGTTTATGGTGTCGTTTTAGCCAAGGGTTAAATCCCTCCAAATCCTTGTTTAGGGTGCTTTTCAAAAGTTGATTATCGCGGATGGTGTACAGGCCACATTGGGAGTGACCCCCCGGGGACCTTTATATAACCAGGGGTTACTAGGGGGATGAGACTGCTCGAGTCAGGTTAAATGTCGGGACCTCACAATTTGAAAAGAGATGATATACGTATACCACTACGGCCATTTGCGGAAGTAAAAAGCCACGCCTTGTGATATATATCAAGATTAATAATATCCAGTATCTTGTATATTATGCCTCATCAGTTACTTGGTATAACTGATAGAATAGTTCTTATACCATAAAATATATAAAAACTATTTATCATATTGATTAAATGTGACCAAATGCCTGGAAATAAACTGACCTATGTCAATTCAGTTCGTATAGAGATGATATACCACTTGTATGAATCGTGACCTTTTTCAATCGAAGTTCCCTGATATAACCCGACATTTTAATGTTATTACCAAAACCAAAACCCCAAAATATAACATTTTTTGTGTTTGCTGGGACAGCTGCTTTAAATTTGAACTTAAATGACGTTGTAGGTTGCGAGTACTACACCCCGGTACTGCACTCCATTGATTTGAAATCATTTTGCAGAAACCACTGTAAAATGTCAATATCGATATTCCGGAAATACTCAAATTTGAAAATGATGTATTAAATCCTTAAAAAAGATCAACTTTGACCGATGTTTTAACTACTTTTTTACAAACGTAATCGGACTTTCTGACCCCCTCCCCCACTAACGAAAGGACTTTCGTTTATAGGGCTTCATCGAACTTTTGGATTGTTCCCTTACATTTTAGCATTTGCTCAGTTTGACAATGCTACCTTGAGTTTGCTGTTTGCCAACTCTATCATGTGTATGATATAATTTGAAAAGCAAGAAGTATTTCAGGGGGAAATTGTATTTTGTCAACAAGGAGATGTGTGGCTAAGGGCAAAACTCTCTTAGGGATGAAATTAAAACTCAACCGCCGATTCCAGGCGGTTCCGTCCAGTTTCCATTGTTTAGAACTATAGCAACCAGATGGAACCGGCGGTTAACCGCCGGTCGAGTTTTGATTTTGTCCCTTATTAAAAATCTGTAATGTCAATGTAATTCCTTTTCCTTTAACTGCTTGCTATTTGTCTTTCCATTTGAAAACAATAACTGATCACTTCTGTCATTTTCATAGATTCAAGAAGACGCAATGCATCGGGAGGATCATCAGCCTCTTCTTCAAAACCTCCTTCATCTCGTTCATCATCTACATACATACCTGAAGGAAGGACGGGGACACCAGTCAGTGTTGGGTCAGGCATAATTACCAAAAGAGCAGCAGCACCTCCTCAGGTATGAGATAAAGCAATATCAAATCAATAATTTGTCTTGTGTTGTTTACTATGATATGTGTAAGTTGTACAATGATGAAAATATTGTACTAATGATTCTCTGCGTTGATAGGATGAACAAATTTTAATCTTTGCCAAGAGCAACCAGCACACATAAATGTTGAATTTTTTTCCGTATTAGTAGCACAACGCTCTAACCAAACTGAGCAACAGAGGTGTGCCGGAGAAGAGCGGAAGATTGAAATGTATAGGTATTAGGTTCAAATGATGTACATCACATTCCTAGCGGAAGGTATCAGAACTGCATATTTGTGACCCAATCTGATCCACTCAAGCCAAAGTAGGAAATTTTGAAAATTGAGTTACTACCATTACTAACTTGCTCAGTACATACAATTGCTGATGTTGAATCCACAGGTCGCTTGAATACTTGATTGCAAAGTTATGAACCTCTTATATGTCAATTTTCTTATGTTTTTTATTGTTTTTCTCCTCAATATCTCAGTTTCATTATTGCTGACTTTAGCCTGTTTGGACCAGATCTGGTCACATTTATAATAAATACAGGGATGTGACTTTGTGTCGCATCATGCTAGTAATACAATGGTAGCTGGATTAAATCCAGTCAGATGCATTAGGGTTTTTTTTTTTTTTTTTCTTGGTTTTTTTTCAACGTGTTTGTACGCTGGCTGCTCGTAAAGGTTAAATTTGTTCATTATACAATAAAGAAATACAACTAGTGACAAATCTGTTGCCATATTTGCTCCCCCGCTTCAGAATGACATCCAGATGACATCAGTGAATCCGCCTTCAGCTTATTTCTGACAGGATATGGATATCAGAGAGAAAAAAATCTTGTGCTGCAATACAGTAAACTGAATATATCGTTTTTAATTTCTTTGTTTTAGGATGAGAAGACACTTGAAATGAGGCTCAACATTACTGAGACAGAGTTTGTTGTCCTTGAAAATACGGCAGCTGCTGATACTAATGCTGTCATTCTCAAGGTAGGGTAATATGTGATGCGATCAAGCAAAATCAGTTGGAACTCGGAAATATTGATTTTGAGATATAGCCAAACAAAGGAACTATTTCCTTTTGTTTCTTGTTGTTTTGGAAACTCTTTAATTGCTCATATCTTTGGAACTCGTTGTTCAATTTCAATGCGGTTTTCTGCAAAATCCAGCTTTGTAAATGCTTTTTACTATCCTATAAGAAAATGAAAATGTAATATTTCCGAGTTCCGACTGATTTTTCTTGATCGCATCACATATTTGAAAAAGTTTTCTAGTTATTTCAGAAGTTTAAGCAGCTTTTGAGTCTTGTATAGTTTACAGCTTAATTGTAAAAGTTCACTAATATTGACAGGATAGGTTGACAATCAACACCACCAAGTTTATGTTTCCAATAGCTGCTGAAGACTCCAGCTCATCATACACTAAAGCAGTTTTAAAAAAAAAAAAAAAAGAACATCTAATTTGTGTAGTTTTTAGTTTCAAGAACACTAATACAGAGTTACCTTTATTTTAATTTTTGTTATCATTCTTTTAATCAATTTTCTAGATCTGAGATCTCTATTTTATTTCAGTTTATATTTTAGTTCCATAAGAAAAAAATTCTTACCACATAAGATGCTGTAGAGTGGCGCAAAGTAAAAATAATAACATTATGTAAATTTTTCTCATTTCGTAAAAGGCCACCTGCGCAATTCTTACCTACAAGCCAGAGCGCAGAGAGAATCCTCTCACATGTAACCTGGAGGAGCTAGAAGTGTTCTCATGCTGTATGGGACCAAATGAAGCAGATACAGCACTGTCTATCATAGACCCGGTTAGCATCAATATAGAACTGAAGACAAACCCTACACACATGATGCATGGGAAGGCTACAGCAGGCTTACTTGATGTCATGGATGTACACAGGAGTCTAGAGGTATGGTACCCTTATTATAGTATTGTTTATGGTAAATTGTAGACTTTTTGTCTACCTATATTTATGTGGACTATGCTAGTACCTGAATGGAAATAAGCCTTACTTTGAGGCTTTTTGGTGGGCTATCCTGTGTGTTATGACCACTTATCCTGTTTTTTTTTTATTGTTCTTTATTTGGTCTTCTAATATGTGACCCACTCTGACAAATCCAAGAACAAGTTGCATTTTTGACATTTCATGATTTAAATAAATATCTGGTCTTGTAATATGTGACCCGCTCTGACAAATCCAAGAAAAAGTCGCATTTTTTACATTTCATGATTTAAATAAAAAAGTAAGCACTAGACAATAAGCTTTAAAACGATACCAAAATTCTATGAATAGCATCAGCATGCCTGCCAACCGTTCCGATTTAATCGGATTCGTTCCGATTTTGTGACCTTTGACCTCAAAAATCGGAACGAATCCGATTTTTGAAAATGCAAAAAAAAAAAAATAATAATAATTTTTTTTTTTTTTTTTTTAGATTTTTTTTTCAAAGTTTTGGCGACTTTGGAGAACCACTGGACCTATTCTGAACTGCTAGGATCACAAGGATCATTCACAGTTAATTTAAAAAAAAATTTGGAAAAAATTACAAACAAATTACAGTTTGTTATTTTTATATGCAAACCATTAACCAATATTTACCTCTTCATTTAGCACATATTATAAATGCATGCAAAACCAATGCATCTATAATATGTGATACATGAAGAGGTAAACACTAGTTAATGGTTTACATATTAAGGATAACAAACTGTAATTTTTTTTTCAAATTTTTTTCAAATTACCTGTGAATGATCTTAGCACTTCAGAATAGGTCCAGTGGTTCTCTAAAGTTGCCAAAAACTTTGAATTAAAAAAAAAAGGAAAAAAAATTTAATTAAAATTTTTTATTTTAAATTTTTTCCCAACCTTGAATAACAAGTATATAACTTCTTTTTTCCAAAGTTTTGTTTCGCTTCTTGCTTCACTCTAATTATACACCAACCTTAGTTCCAAAGGTTGGCAAGCATGTGCCGTTACGGGAGAGCGTGTGCTTCGCGCCCCCCGGATCGCGCGCACCCTGTACAGATTTTTATTTTTACAATGTTGGCAGGTATGCATCAGTACTTTTCAAGATATGGATAATTTTGTAAGGATACCTTGATATTTTTGCCAAATTGCTATTCTGAGTAATGGGCCAATTAGTTTCCTGCCTTACACAGGATTGAATAGGAATTATCATAGTTCAACTGTTATTATTTGATTAAATAAACCTCTTTTTAATAAGTACTTTCAAGGATTTGAAAGTCTTCTAAGTCCCACAGTCAAATAGCATGTAATAAAGAATTCCAAAATTTGTTTTTTTTATGGTAATGTCATCTTTAAAGGCCTATAACTCAAAAAATGTCTGGCGACTTGTTCAGGGATTTGTTGGAGCTGGTCACATATTTAGATAGCATGTGCTAGTCACCTTATAGTGTGCAATGTCTATTTTACACTTTTGAATATTCTCAATCATCCAGGTAGATAAATATAATAAAATGAATATTAAAACTGTTCATCCGGGCTTACTATTTTTGATAATGAAGCATCACCAACTGTGTCACATGTCAATAGTTCAGTGCCTGATCAGTCAGCCTGATGATGCGTCATGGATGTGACGTGATACTATCGCTATCAAAAATGGCAAGTTCGGATGAGCAGATTTAATATTCATTTTATTATATTTTACTACTATTTATGCTTATATTTGTTTGAAATGTTATTTATTTTTGTATTTATATGTTGTTTTGTATTTGTTCAAATTTTTTTGGTCTTCTTCCCTCAGATCCACATCCAGGCTTTGAATGTGCGAGTGTCATACAATGATGCAATGCTGTTCCTTGCCATAATGAACTCACTACCAGCACAGATCTTACAGAAGGATGATGAAGAAGAAGCAATGCAAGTAGAAGAACAAAAGGCGATTACAAAAGGGAAAGATGCCAGCTCTGAAAGGTTTAAGAAGAGACAAGGTGAGATTGTGATGTAGATATATTGAGACCACAGAATTAGAGAAGGAGAACCAGGACTCCCTATAGCGCCACATATAATCGCAACATCATCTATGGGGAGAAAATTGAGGCTATTCAGGTCCTTGCCGACGGTGCACAGAGAAAAACAATTCTGTATCTCATCTGAAGTGCCTTGGTACTCACATGCAGGTCGCATCAATTGCATCTCTCATCTCCCTTGAGCACATTCCGAGGGAACCAAATACCCCCAATTGTCGCTCCATGTCTGTATCAAAATGGTCGAGTCCCAATTCTCCATCTCTAATTCTGTGATTGAGACTGAAATATTGATGGCTCAACTAATTTGTCATTCATTTGCAAAGTTGTCTACTTTTTTTGGTTTTGATTTGTTTGTTTGTTGTTTTTGGTGAGCTTTGTTGCCTTTTCATTTTCTGTTTATTTCCTGAAGATGCAACAAAAACTAAAATGGGAGTGTACTTGTCAGGATTTATGAAACAAATTTGCCTCAAATTATGGACAGGAAAACCTATGTGTCTTTGGCCCTTGAACATGATTAAAATAAAATTGCAAATAGGTTATATAAGAGGTTTAGCTTTAAACATGTTCAGGGGCCAAAACACATATGAGGTTTTTCCTGCCCATGGACAATATGGTCAAAATTTAGTTGCAAAGAAGAATATATTGTAGGAAAACTATAACTAGATTTTCAGATCTTTGTTGAAATATTCCACCTCGTCCGAATTTTTGAATGCAAAAAGTTTTTGCTTGATTTCTTAGCTTTAAAAAATCTCAATGTATTAAAGTTGGGAGAAATCATAAAGTGCAATCTACAGGAAGAAACATTTTGTTTTACATTATACCGTTATTACCGTACCTTGAGTTCTCTTCTCTCTACTGCTAACTGTAATCAAAATTTTACCACAACTACTTTTTTTCAAAATTCTTTGATTCAGTTTCCAAGCTGCAAGAGCTTGGCTTCAGCAAGCATGACTGTGAGAAAGCTTTAAGAGAAAGCAGATATCAACTGGACCAGGCAGCTAGTTGGCTATTAGAGAATGCCCAACCAGTAGCTACCAGTCTGAGTCCCAAACATAAGCAACAGGAAGAAGATGAATCGGGAGGAACTTTGGAGGTTGCTGGTGTTGAGGTAGGTATCCAACGAGCCAAGTCATGGTCAGGATTTGGTCGGCCATCTTTGGGTCCCTGCAACACCAAAAAGCCGCTTAAAAATCGATGTTAAATTCTTTTGTGTTGTAAACTGTCATCATTCTTTTGTCTATGTGTAACACAGGAGATAGAATGCAGTTTAAAATCCCCTCCAAGGCTGCATTATTTCACATTTTGGGTGAGATTGAGCCGACGGGGACCCAACTTTGGCAGCCATTGAGATATAGGAATGCGTGAAATTGGATTCGTCTATAGTACAGAAAGCAGATACTATGTGGATGTTGGAACCCAAAAATAAAGGGTAGAACATGATCAATCATTGGGTCAGATGCCGTCTTTGCCTGCCCAAAATCTTGTGGAAGATACTTTTGTAAAAGTGTGTTTGTGTATACATTTCAATTTTGAGAGGTTAAAAAGATACCTTATAATACCTCTTATGATGTAAATTGCTTTTTCATTGTCATAGGTAAGAGCTGGCAGTGTGTGTGTCTGTCTCATCGATGATTGTCGGGATTCAGATGTTCCACTGATGGAGATATCTCTTCAAGGAACACATTTCTTCCAGAAACTCTTACCCAACATGCAGGGTTCTGCTGCTTTCACACTCATGGCTGACTATTACAATAGGAAATCGTCTGGCTGGGAACCATTCCTAGAACCATGGAAGTAAGTTGAAATGTCACAACAATATAGTTGCATTTTTTATTCAGATTTTTTAGTTTTCTTTCAATTTTTAATATTATGATAATATCGATTTTGTGAGAATCTATATATAAATCAAAATTTAGAAGAGTTTTACTTCATTATTATGTAGAAATGAGACTTATTTGGCTATTCAATTTTAATTCCACAAGATTCCACTGTCATTTCAATTCTAGTTGCACTTCCACGATTATAAAATCCAGTTGGATTTGTCAAAATTTGGCCCCAAAAAATATTGTTTGGAATTACAAAATCATGCTCATCTTTCCCACATTTTATGAGAAAAATAGTTGGATCTGGAATTAAAAAAAAAAAAGAACTGTTGAATTTGGTTAAAATATTCCAAAAAATTTTTCAATGGGGATGTAATTTTCATATGGAATGGCCCGATTGACATTAGCATTTTTTTAAATCTTATTTTATACAATAATTACACTTATCTCTTGTGTACATCTGAAATAAATAATAGGTCACATTCAGTCAAACAATATAGAATCAGTGAAAAAAGTTTGTCCACAATTTACTCCTGTGGTATTCAATTCATTAATCGTAGTTGTTACTAAAATTATGTACAAATGTTTCCATTTAGGTGCAATTTAGAATGGATCCATCAAGAAAAGACACAGCTTTACCCTGAAAAGTTGTTCATACAAATGAAAGGTAAGATAGTAGGAAACCTGAAATGATAAGATTAAACTTAAATAGATCTCCTATGTTGTGACCAAAGCCTTTGATATTGATAATGATCATATAGTATTTATTAGGGTCCCTCATTCGCGCACTGTCCTTGGGCTCTTCCTAATGATCACATAAAAATAACTAGATCATGCCTGGGTCGTTTGATGAATGTGGTGCCATTGTGATGATGATGTGATTTAAGTGGAAGACTGCTGAATTACCTTGCCAAATACTATAGGTGGTGTCAGTTTTCTCTAAGGCAATAATCAATATTGTAGTTAATGATACAATTTGTGTTTTGATTGGTTGTTTTCGTTATATTTGTTAGTTTTTATGTGTACAAAATAGAGTTTTACATAAATATAACTTTTAAATTAGCAGAAACTAAATTATGACTTGTTCTACACAAAATGTAACATTAGTAACACTGTTTTCACCTATTTATATTTTTAAATTGTTATCATATCTATAAGTAAGATGTCTGATGTTGTTATAAACTGATACATGGCTGTTCCATTTACTTTGCAGTGAATGAGCGTCTAGACCTAAATCTTACCAGTGCTTTGATGGAGCTGTATGCAAGTACTAAAGCAGCATGGACTGAAGACTATGTGAACAAGGATCAAGTAGATGGGTAAGACATAATCTTGTAAAATCCAAATCATGTCTGTCAGATGTTGGACAAATATCAGATGAGAAAACAGTGCCTTAGTGGGCTATTCAAATTGAAATCCATGCCCCCTTTGGAAGACATGAGCTATAATCTACCACACAGGGGTAAAGTTTTCAAATGGAGGCACCCATTCAGGTAACTCCATTTGAAATTCACACTCCTATATGGGAGATTAAGGTTCACGTTTTCTATAGGGGGTGTATGCATTCCATTTTGATAGATTGGATACTCAGAGAGCCTACCGAGCAGTAATTTAGAGACAAAAATGTGTAAAATTGAAAATAGGAAACATCTGCTATTACACTGTGTTTGGATTTAAGTTCTTGTTGAGACTCCAATTAAGTAATCATAATTTCTTGCACAAAGGACATCAATTTAGGCTTAAGTTTTTCAGATGGTTTAGTATATGGACATATATTACATATTATATAAAAAATGAGGGCATATGTGTGATGAAATCTCACACAGTCTCTTTGAACACAATTTGTCTAAGTTTTTTTAATATCCTTCTTCATTTGTGCCCACTTTTATTTCAGAAAGCACATTTTCAAAACAAGGTGTGCCCTTGTACACGTTTTTGTCAACAACATGCCTCTCATAGCCTGCAGTAATATAGGCTTATTTTAAGAGATGTGATACTAATTTTGGCTGTGTCTGTTTTGTTAACAGGATGGCAAGAAGAAGATCTCCTTTCATACCATATGCACTCAGGAATCTGACAGGATGTACACTGTGGTTTGCTACGCTCACATCTACACCAAATAGGTTAGTATACAATCCTCTTATACCTGAACTATGACGATCTCTAATTACATAAATCTTTTGTATGATTACAATTTTTTATCAGACCATCGTGTTGGTGTGAAAGATTTACTGTGTTGCAAATACAGAGTGTTCTTTTGAACATTTTAAGTGTACATGAAGTGACGCAATTATTATCATTGCCAAATTGGTCACCATATTAAGTTATTTCAGGGTTGCTGATATTTTTCTCTGTAACCATATAATATCTGCTGAAGTCAACCAAAGTGGCTCAACACAATGCCTTCGAGTTAGCAATTCCATTACGAAATAAAAATCAAACAAATTGCCACTGAAATGTAAAATATTGTTGATGTAAAATCTTGCATAAATTATCATGTGAAATTAGAAGTAAATCAAGGTGATTTCCATTGAAACAAAATGGTAAAAGCCCTGCAAAGGGTTCTTGAAGTTTAATCAAGCTATCTTGATTTGTTTTTCTTCCTCTTATATACAATAACTGAGCAATTCTTTTATGCCCTTTACAGGTTGAGTTCCCCACATGATCCTGGTAGTCCTGTAAGCCATGCAGGGACATGGGTAGAAGTCTTGCCTGGAGATGAAGTCTCATTTATATTTGAAGAAAAGGGAAAACATAGGCACAGGGTAAGAGTTAACATATGTGTCTGTTCACTATGCATACACATGTACCTACTATAGTATGTATTTATACCCACATACACCTCTCCCACACACATACAATAAACATGAAAAATATTTTAAATTGGATATTTTTATCAAATTGTTTTTGCAAGCATTTTGAATAATTCTAATTTCAAACTTACATTGTGTCAATTATGTGTCTAATTAAAGGCCCATTCAGTGATTTGCTCATCCGGACAATCGTAAAATTCATCAAAATTCAGATTTTGGTACCTTTGTCATTGTCATAGATGTGCTAACATAGCCTGCGAGTGGATCAGCTGAAAGCCGTGTATTTAAGACAAAATAAATCATTTTACGAATCTGTAATTTAGATACTGACAGTATCTAAATTAGCTACATGTATTTGAATGGGGCTTCAACTTCGTCCAGTACTGCTGTTTTCTTTGTTTTTTGCCAAATTTGTCATTTCAAAAATACTAAATGACAATTTGAATGACTTATCCTTCACTTTTAAGCAATATATAAACAATTTAAATATTTTTCCACTTGTGCTGGGATCACTGAATGGGTCTTTAAGTGTCTTCACAGGCAAAGAGATGGCATACCTATTTTAACAGCCTAACAGCTATCTCTTTTCGACTGAGGAGTGCTTGACATTCTCAGGAAGTTGTAACTGAAATTGAGTATATCACCTTGTGGTTTTAAATTAATGCTAACTCTGCAATACTTTCCTTCCCTTTTTGTTTATTAGCACACCCATGAGTTACGTGTGCACCAGGTGCTAGTGAGAGTAGAAGGCTGGGATCAAGTGGCTCCTGTATCGGTGGATAAAGTTGGTGTGTATTTCAGACTTGCCAAACCACAGACACACCAAGTCTCTGCAATAGTAAGTGTGCATCTCATATGTAATTGATTTTTTGATCAAGTTGATTTTACTTTTAAAGAAACATTCACCCAATTTTGAGCCCTAATGCTTTTGTGAAAATGTTTAGTTAATTAGAGAGCCCTAAATACATTTTTTTAATTTCAAGTTTTCGGAATTAATTATTTTGACATGTTAGATGGAGCATTGACATATGTGATGCGATCAAGCAAAATCATTTGGAACTCGTAAATATTAAATTTTCAGTTTCTTATGGGACAGTAAAAAGCATTTACAAAGCTGCATTTTGCAGAAAACCCCTTTGAAATTGAACAACTAGTTCCAAAGATATGCACAATTAAAGAGTTTCCAAAACAAGAGGAAACAAAAGGAAAATTTTCCTTTGTTTGGCTATATCTCAAAATCAATATGTCCGAGTTCCGACTGATTTTGCTTGATCGCATCACAATGATCACATATAATGCCCTACCCATAATGTGTATCCCTGCTGGGACCACACAGTTAAGTTACAGGAGTCCTAAATGTAAACATGTGATGTCATAAGTCAACTCATCTGTAATGCTGATAAATGACAGATTAATGACAACTACATCAAAGTAGGTTAGGTGAGTGAAGTCAAATTTAGGCATCTAAAACATCTTATTATTATTATCATTTTTGTCTTCTAATAGTTCAATGTGCAACACTCAGCAAGAGTAGTCTTTGAGGTCACTTTGGAAGGAACAGCTCTGAAAGTAGTGACTGTGCGGTCAAGCCTTAGACTTGTTAGCAGAGTCAGCATCCCTATGGAACTCAAGCTAGTCAACTCAGAAACACAGACAGATGGTAAGACTCAATAGCTAGTGTGAATTTCATACACTCCTAGATATAGCGAGAACCAATCAGAGTAAACGTTAGTAAATTACTAGCCGTGCATAAATATATATTGTAATAATATATAATTGCACGGGCGCATACTCCGCATAGTACTCGCAGTGCTTTCGGACACGTTCATTTTTCTTGCAGGTATATGCATTTATATTTTGCTTGCATATGCAACCGTTTTTAGTGACAATATTGTTATAAAATAGCTAAAATCACAGATTTTTTTTCTCGTGTATGAAATAAATGCGTATCACTTATTGCTCGAGAAATTGTACAAAATAATGCACTTGTACAATCTCACTCCCAACAAGTGAAACGCATTTATTAACCTATAATTAGTTTCTGATTGTAGAGGCAGTATTGAACTCAAAACTAATCATTAAATTATTAAGGAGTTTCTTGTCAAAATATGAATAGATCATACACCAAAGATGGACATGCTGTGCTAACTTCACTTATATCTCATTACCTGTAGCTCCGCTAATTCTACCACTGTTGGAGCCCAACACTGGCTGTTCTATCCCACTACCGCATACAAACTGGCAGGTGTTTGTGCGCCCTCATGGTTGGGGAGTCGGCTTCTGTCAGCGTGCGATACCATGGCAGATGGTGGAGAGACCCAGAGCTATGGCAGCAGAACCAATGGAGTGTAAATCCCCAGGGAGCTATGATGAAGGAATATTTAGGTAAATTCTGGATTTTTTTTACTCAAAATTTTTAAAACAATCCAACTGAAATTTTTTGTTTGTTTGTAGATGTAAGTTTGTGATGTGGCATGCATTTGTAATAATATTTCCATAGACCTGTATGACAGAAGCTTAAATATGGAAAGATTTATATTATCCTATGTTGTATTCTATAGACTTTTCCATGCATCTTGTCATATACAGTTCCAGTGTGTGACTGTCGCTGGCAGCATTGTCACAGTATGTGTTCAGATGTCATAATGTTGTGTAGCCTCCATATATTGGGACATAACCCATTGTAATAGTACATGAAGCAAAAATATATATTAAAGTTGGCAAACACTGTAGAATTCTGTCTACAGGCATATATGCCTCTAAAAAAAAGGAAGGTTTTATTTCAAACTCTAATGGTGACCCGCAGGTCAAATTGCTAGAATTGAACATTAAACACACCTAAACAGACACAATGCAATTTGCAGGCAGCAGCTTAATCAGCGCCAATATTGCAACATTGAAACAAACAACTATACAAACATTCAATCCAACCCAACCACATCCCCCAGTAGGCAATGTGGATATAATGCCTTGCCCAAGGACACAACACGTTCGGACGAGCGGGGCTCGAACTCACAACCATATGTATTTTGAGTCGAGCGCCTTATCCACTCGGCCACACGTGCTCCCACAAGGGTGTTTTTGTTTTTTGTTTGTTTGTTTTTGTGAAAGAGACGGAAGGCAGACAACCTCCACCAAAGCATTTGGAGTTTGAAGCAATTATATTACTGAAAATAGGTCTCTGTTGTAATACAAGGGTGTGTTACCATAGTGTGCAATTATACTGAATTCTCATCTGCAGAGATCACAGTTGAAATCAATCTAAATATATTGTTTTTATCTAGATATGTGGCCAATATCAAGCATGAAGGCTACCCATCTTCAGACAGTGCAATAATTTCATCCTCACACAACTCAAGTAAGAGTAGAGCTGTACCAATGCAGCCTGGTCATACCATTACGCGACTGCCACCCAGGGTGCTAACTAAATATTGCTGTGTTTTATTCTAGATATGTGGCCTATATCAAGCATGAAGGCTACCCATCTTCAGACAGTGCAATAATTTCATCCTCACACAACTCAAGTAAGAGTAGAGCTGTACCAATGCAGCCTGGTCATACCATTACGCTACTGCCACCCATGGTGCTAACTAATCTACTGCCCTATGAACTCACATATGAAGTGAAGAAAACCAATATGAAGGGGACCATCTTGCCTGGCAAAGATGAACCATTGTATGCTGTAAGTGCTTTTCAAAGAATGCATGATAATCAATAGAGGTTATGTGTGACTTCTAACAAAAGGTGCTGGTTCCCGTAGTATTCCTCATTCAAACCAATTCAATGCGCGACCTCAGAGTTACCTGCATGACTTTGGCAGACTATTTTGAAACACAAAGTAGGTAATGGTGCCTCCAACGGACAAGGTACAAAACCCACCAAGGATCAAAGGATGATACAAGAGGATACCTAGAATATATAAAAACAGAAAGATTCGAGCCAGGTATACCAACTTGGTGTGGGGAACAAAGACAAAGACAAGATAAAACTAATACGGTTTTTCATAGAGGTAAGACGTGCTTATTTTGCTCTGAGCTTTGTTTGCTACTGAGTTCTATTTGAACTTGCCTTCAGTTTTCGACTTGAATTTTATTTTACAGTATCTAGTTTACATTGTTTGCTTTTATATTTTGTTGCCTGTCCCTGAAGAAGAGCAGTTTATCTGCTCGAAACGTTGGTTGTATTTTTGTTTACCATCCCTGTGGTTTTGGATTTTTTCTAATGCAGACGTAACAGTGCATGTACACCATTCTGGTTTACATACTGCATTAGTTTTTATCTTGCCTTTGTCTTTGTTCCCCACACCAAGTTGGTATACCTGGCTCGAATCTTTTTATTTTGAAACAGTCATGGTTGCACATGCAGGTACTTCTTTCGAAAGTCCTAAGCAAGGTATAGCAGTCGCTGATAGGATATGCAGCTTATAGAACACAGATAACCTCTATTGTGATTATGGCTTTAAGATCAATGAATCCACCAGATCTAACGTGATAAAATATTCAGATTTGAAGATTTGGGAAGTTTCCAAAATATTGTACATGTGCCAGCAAATTTTAAAATTGGCATGTGTGAAATAAATCAAATAAATCAAAGTCGGACTTTTAGTTGAAGTCATATATTTAGAATGACTCATTACTCACTTAAAACTGTGCATTATGGGACTATTATAATAATAATAATATTTATTTGAATTACCAAAATACAAACAATATAATAGTAATAATACAACATACAAGTAAGAAAATGGTAATTCGGGAAAGAAAAATAGACTTGTAAGTCCAAACACAGAGTACTTTTTACAAAGAACATTATCAAAAGATAATGTGCAAGTCAGTAACCTTTTGTCTTCATACATACTGATTTTCCAGTTGCAATCCATACACCTCCTATGGAAGACATAACCTTAATCTTCCACATAGGGAGTGTGAAATTCAAATGTGGTAAGGTGATTCAATTTTAAATCTATACCCCCTGTGTTTGAGATTAAGGTCATATCTCCCATACAGGGAGTATGGCTTTCAACTGAAATAGCCCATACCATCATGGTATGTACTAATATCCTAATTCATCACAACGTAATGAAACGGATGAAGATAAATACACAGTACTGGGTGATTTATTGAATATTTGTCACCCCTCATGCATCATTTTCCATACTTCTCCATTTCCTATCCCAGGCGGATCTGAATCGTGCTATGGACATCGTGTTTCACACAGAGAACTTCCCAGATTGCCCCATGCCCTTGTCTATACCAGCAAAATTGATGACGGATGGATATGGAAGCATTATCCTCAGAGACTCGCATGCGAAGAAGCGCCATCTACTGCTGAAAGCAAGAGTGGAATGCAGAGCTGAAAGATCACTGAAGGTATTTATGGCAATATTGCTTTTGTTAAGTAGCTTGATTTTAAAATGCAGGTTAGGTAAGGAGCGTAATGATGGTCTGTCCAAGTTATCAGAAACTTTTACTTGATGTCAGTAGCTTAAAAAAGAGAAAAAAACAAAGAGGCCTTTGTATTTCCATGAACTTTCAGTAGAGACACCTGAAAAAGTACCAGCCATATTATTCATCAACAAAGATTTGTTCTACCAATAATAGCTCACATCTTTGATAGCACTCCCAAACATTATACTTGATTCATTTTACCTTGACAGTCGTGGGGGGGGGGGGTCCTTTCGAACGTTCCAATGAGTCAAATAGGGCCCAAACTTACGCCAGAGTGAACACGATAATGCGATTGATTTTCTTACACGTAAAAATACGGCCAATTCAGAGAGAAAATCTTGTTTGTTGTATGGAGCCTACTATAGACAATTACTTTTTGTTGGCTGCTGAGCTACTAATTATAGATACTTCATAACGTGTTCCTATGTTGAAAGTTGACAAGCTATTTAAGAGAACACAAATATGCACACGGTATAGACGATTGAATGAAGACGATTTATTTGTACTAGGATTTCATTTAATAGTATTTTTGATTTTAATATATAGGCCTACCTGACACCCAATCAAGAACATAAGAAAATATTGTAAAGGCCATAAATATACGCACATATGCATAGCGAGACAAACATAATAAAGTTAATCTGTTCTTTTCATTCTCGATCGCTAACATTGTTAACATTTGGAACATTTCACATGCATGCTATTTGTCTCAATGCCTTCTCAGGCCATATAGTAATTTAAATCGTGAAACCGTAGAACGATCTGTTGGTCAGCATAGATATTGAATAAAATTGAGTCCCACTACATCAATCATAAGCTACACCCATTTTTGAAATATTGCTTACCAGCGACTTAAAATGAATGTACAATAGATCGGACAGTTTCATCAAGGATGTCAACTCTATTTTATGGTGCAAAAACATCAGAAATCAGTACAAAGTACAGTTTTCTGCTGGTAATGTCCAGATATGTCATGTCATTAAAACTAAAACACAGCAGGCACATATAGTAATGGCCTGCAAAACAATGTCCAATGTTGATGCATTTTCTTCAGAAGAAATTTTTTATTACTAGAATAAACCAAAAGTAATAATTTCTACCCATTTGGAATTGAACACAGCATATACAGTCACTTGTTTTAATTCCTTGTTTTATCATTACGATATCTAACAGTGTATTTGTTTTTACCACTTTTTTGTTCACCATGTATGCAGATCTTGATATCAGCTCCATATTGGCTGATCAACAAATCAGGATTACCACTGGTATTCAGACAGGAAGCAGCAGACTACGATGCAGCAGGGCAATTTGATGAACATGAAAGAGCTAGGAGTGTGGCCCCTCTTATGTTCTCATACACTGACTTAGAAAAGCCTGAAATGTTAGTGTTTATAGCAACAACAACATGTAGAAAATATAATAGAGTTAAACTTTATTGAGTGAAGTATAATAGAGTAGAGTAGAATTTTTTGTGATTTGTTTTTAAATGATGTATACCGTATTTGTTTTATTATTCGCCCAGTGAGCTCTACGTAATCATTTTGGGTGGGCGCTTATTTTTTACATTGTTTAAGCGAACAAGAAGTAAAAAAGGCTACATGTATCATCATAAGTGTGTCATGTTTCAGACCAAGATTCATATTTGCATGGGCAGTTAATAAACTGATATCAGTTTGCTTGTTGTAAAGTCACTGGTTGGGTGCTTATAAGGGCATGGGCAATTAATGGAACCAATACGGTAGTCTGAGATGCTGTGTGTTATTGGGCTTTAAGTTGGTCCAGTTTCATATATGATCAGAAACACTCAAATTAATCTGAAAAGACAAGCAGTTTATAGATTATGTAAGCTTATAAAATGTCACTTGTAATTGCTTGTAGCAATATTCATCTAGTTTGTTTGATTATACCTTGCTTATTTTTATAAACACAAAAAAAGCAAGTCCACGCTCCAGTGAGCTTTCATCTACCTTAACCTGGTCACATTATGACAATTTGATTGATACGGTCATGTGCAGAATCTTGTTAGCTCAAATTTCGCTATTTATTATAAGTTATGCTTGTTAACCGAATGACTTACAATTGAATACCTGAGTGGAAGAAGGGCCCAACTCCAATTTTTTACAAAAATGAGTTAGGCCCATCATTTTATTGCCAGCAGACTGTTCTTCCATGTGTGTGAAAGATGAGCAAAAATCCACGCTCTAAACATTCTGTCTATAAAACTTTTCAAAATATTAATTTTTTTCTTAATATCTCAAAAACAGTTTTGATGGAGTTGGGCCCTTCTTCCACTCAGGTATTCAATTTTATGATTGGTTTCTTACTGCGGCAACAGAGGCAGCTCATTTTTAAAAATAAAATGGAATTATAATTTTCGAATATAAAGCCAGCTTGTTACATTGCAAACATTAACTAACTTAAAACATGTGCTTTATGTTCTAGGTGTATAATGCGTCTAGGTAAGGGTGGCACTACCGGCACACCTTATTGGTGCAGTAAGGTTTCACTAGAGGGCGGCACCGGTATGCGATCACTCAGAGTTCACCAGCAGGGAGGCAGGCCACAAATGTGAGTATACATTGTTCTGATGATATAGTAGCAGGGTTCCCAGCCACTCGGGTAAATTTGAGAAAAACTGCCAAAATCGGGAAAACCCCAGGGAATTTGAGTGATCCAAAAGGGCAATTATTTTTCAACCGATTAAGCACCCCTCCAAACGGTGAAAATCCAAATTTGGTAAAGTCATTTCTTATGGAAGTTTAGAAATATGTCAGGGAAATATCAGAGAAAACAGGATTTTGTGAAATGTTGGGAGCATTATAGGCATTATGATAATTTACAGCAAAACTAGAATGACAGTTCATCTGTGTTGGTAGGCAATTATTTTGCATAAGGCCAAGTAAAATAAATAACGTGTATATCATCCCCGCCCTCACCGATTTTTGGAGATTTTCCAATATTTTTGTTATTTTTTCTATTGCTTCCTTACTTTGTTTCTAAAATTGTTCTGATGAAATGACATGTTTAGAAGTTTTTGGTTATCATTTATAAACACATTGCAAACACTTTCTTCAAGCTAGGGGTAGGGCTTTGGGGAAATAACAAAAATATTAGGGGGCCTCCCCGATTTTATGATGTGTTGACAAACATTTGCAATTGCAATTTTACACAGAAATGAATGGTAAAAAAATAACACAATAACAAATAATAAGGACCTCCCTCACCAATTTTTGAAAAAGTCCGGACGATATACATGTTATTTTTTTTACTTGGCCTAATTTGAACATAAAAATGAGATGGTTCATCAAATTTCCCATCTCAGCATTGACAATCAGCAAGCAGTGATATGTTGGACTCCTTAGGCTAAAAATCACACACATACATCAAAGCAAGGTGTGTGATTCTTTGAAGTAGTCTGTGATGAATGTTCCAATGAAGGTGGACACTTGTCATTATGTGTGACTAAAATGAAATGGTAATATTTTTTTCCTGATACAGGGTGTACCACATTGGTATTGATATCAGACAAGGAAGAGGTCGTTACTGTGACACCAAGATAGTGACCTTTGTACCACGTTTTCAGTTGGAGAATAGATCAAGCTGCAAGTTAGCATTTGCTCAGAGACACTTAGTGCAAGGACTGGTAAGCTGAATTGTTTTCAATAGTTTTATTGCTGATAGTCTGGTTAATTAGAGTCATTTGTTAAAGGACGGTAACCCTATTGGTTTAGGATGTGGATTTTCTTCAAACTTATGTACAATGTCAAATATCATCCCCTTTGTGCATCCATGTAAAAAACAAGAACATTTTCGCGTAATGTGAATAGCACAGTTAACAAGCAAATACTTTTTTTACAAATTTTCAAACTATTGCTGGTTTTAAAAACAAATTGTATACAATGTAAAAACTTCTGCATAGGATGTTATGTGCATCCTAGGCTGTGAAACACTGCAATCTATAGTTCGTTCGGCTTGTAATTGGCAAAAAAATGAGACTCGTAACATTGTGTATTGATATAAAATGGTATGCACGCAGTTGGGCGCAGTACTTGCGCTAGGTGGGCATTTCATAATGCATGGCTGGCACATGCTTAGGCCTAAAAAAAATTGTTTGATTGGCGTAACATGAAAAAAAAATTAGGGTAGGTCGGCTGGCAATTTTATTTTTTTACACACATTTTAAGCTGAAAATCACAAATTTTTTCTTTTTTTTTTAATCTTAATCTTTTTTGATTTTTTTTATTCATTTTTTTATTCAAAAAAATAAGAAAAAACGTCTAGGGTCGGGGCTATTTTTAGGGTCGGTCGGGTTACGCCAATCAAACAAATTTTTTTAGGCCTTAACTGGATTTACTCGAGCTGTGCATATTGCATTGTTTGGAAGATCATTCCACACTGATAAGGTCCTGATGAAATATGAACGTCTTGCACTGATGTTTTTAATTCATGATTACTCAATGTTTTGTGGAGATGGCCGGGCTGTTTTAACTTCAAGAAGAAGTGGTATTTGGGCTATTCCAGTTGAATTCCACACACCCCCTATGGAAGACATGACCTTAATCTCACACACAGGGGTTAGGTGTAGATTTCAAATAGTGTAATCCATTCAAGTAACCCCATTTGAAATTCATACTCCCTGTGTGGAAGATTAAGGTCATGTCTTCCATAGGGGGTGTATGGATTTCAACCGAATAGCCCCTTTTAATAACGTTTTGCTACTGGATTGTTTTGTTTGTACAGGGTGCAGAGAATCCTGGTGAATACCTGACCGTGATGCCTGGATCCAGTGTCATCTTTCACTGGCCTAGGGATGATTTAGACCGGTTACTCTGTACCAGGATGGCAGATGATAACAAGTGTCGATGGTCTGGTGGTATCAGAATTGACAAACCAGGATCACTTAATATCAATATGAGGTGAGTCAGGATAACTGAGACATAAGTAGAGTATAATAAGAAGAGGCTTAGTCAAAAGACACGATTATACCAGAATGGCCGATGATATAATAAATATCAATGTCTGGTTTTATCAGGAGAGAGGTAATCAATGTGACATCACATGTCCGCCATCCTGTGGGTGCAGGCCTTTTTGGGTGCCTCAGCATACAATCTATTATGCACAAACACTAAACACTGCAACAGCACACGATAATAGTTACGTGATGTGCTGCACATTGTGTCCAACCCATGTATATACAAATCAAGTTGTACCCACAAGATGACGAAAAGCTGACGACCTTTATTGACAAATGAGTAATAACAGATGTTGATGGGTGGTGGTTTTGTCTGTACAAATCGGGCGTGTGTTTCACTAACATTTACGACATGTCGTAAGTATCAAAATCGTTATGACATGTTGTAACTTCCATTTCACTCAGGAGATTGCGTTTAATGTACATCTTAAGTATTAGGGATTTGTAACAGCAACACATCGTAAAGTTACGGCAATTAAAGAGTCATCGTAACTTAACAACGGTTGACAGGTTACTTCTACTAACAGCAACACATCGTAAAGTTACAGCAATTAAAGAGTCATCGTAACTTAACAAGGGTTGACAGTTTACTTCAACTATGACATGTTAAAAGCTTAGAGAAACACACCACAAGTACATTGTGAACATAAAAACAAGAGTTTTACAGGACAAAGGAAGGAGCAGAGGCCTAAATTTTCCATTATTTTTGTTGCTCATTTAAATACCATGTTTATTATATTTATATTTATTTTATTTTTCTCTCAGGAGTAGCAACCAGCAGTCCAATATCATGCATGTAGAAGTGAGCCTAAGGGGTGCTACCTTCTTTGTGATATTCAATGATTACAATGATATCCCACCACCGTATAGAATAGATAACTTGTCCGAGGTGGATGTGGTGTTTTACCAATCTAAAGTAGCAGATATGTCTCTGAGAACTACCTGTAGAGCTAAAACATCGTGTAAGTACAAATTATATATGAAGATATTGTCATTGTAGTCATTGTATTTTCATACGGAAGTAATTCTATATATGTGACCAACTCCAAAAAACCCCGAACAAGTCGCCAAGCATGTTTTTGAGTTAAAGGCCTTTGGAGATGACATTCCCATAAAAAAAGACATTTTGGAATTCTTAAGGGATCTGGAATGAGCATTTCGACAGTATTTTTTGTGGTACATGAGAGCACATCAGACATCGAATTGCATTCTGAATACGAAGAATTTCTTTCTGATATCAAATAATTTTCATTTTTTTGAAATTCACGATATAATACAAATTTTATGACAAATAATTAAAATTTGATATTTTTCACATTTTTGATATATATAACAGTCCTCGAAGTAAATTTAATAAATCTAATGATATATTCTTAAAGTGTATGTAGCTGGGAGAAAAAGCTGACGATCAATTGAAAATTTTGACCTTTCATATTGAAGATATGGATTTTTCCCAAAAAGACCTAATTTTTGTTGGTGTTTTGGGAAAAAAAATCCATATCTTCAATACGAAAGGTCAACATTTTTAATTGATCGTCGGCTTTTCATCACTCCTACATACACTTTAAGTATAAATCATCAGATTTATAAAGTTTACTTCGAGTACTGTTAAATATCAAAAATATCAATTTTTAATCATTTGCCATAAAATGTGTATTACATTGCAGATTTCAAAAAAATTATTTGATATCAGAAGGACATTCTTCGTATTCAGAATGCAATTCGATATGTGACCCCTCGCCACAACTGAGCCCTGAAGTCGCCAATCATCATTTTTGAGATATTCAACCAAAATATTCTGCTTGAAATTAGGTTTAAAATGATGTATATCATGTCTATAGTACTTGACATTTAAGTAGTGAAAATCAATAAAACAGTCAATAAATCCTTTGTTTCCTATTGTTTATTGTTAAGTTCGATGGAGCATATCTCAATAGTGGCACTGGCGACATCCGGGCTCAGTTGTGCCGAGGGGTCACATATGTCTGATGTGCTCTAATATCCCACAATAAATACTGTCCAAACGTTCATACCCCATCCCTTAATTTCATGGTATTTGACTGTGGGACTAAGTGGACTTTCAAATCCTTGAAAGTACTTATTAAAAAGAGGTTTATGTAATCAAAAAATAACAATTGAACTATGATAATCCATATTCAATCCTGTGTAAGGCAGGAAAGTAATTGGCCCATTACTCAAAATAGCAATTTAGCAAAAATATCAAGGTATCATGATCCATATCTTGAAAAGTTTTGATGCTATTTATGTAATTTTGGTATCATTTTAAAGCTTATTGTTTAGTGCTTACATTTTTATTCAAATTATGAAATGTCAAAAATGCGACTTGTTCCTGGTTGTGTCAGAGCAGGTCACATATTGGAAAGTGTATTGTAAAGTGTTAGACTTGCATCCTGTAAATATATGTTTAAATAAAAAATATTTATTTCCCACAAATTTTGAAAATGGTGCTCAAACCAAGAAATCAGGTGCAGCTTATTTTGCATTGCAGCTACTTTGCGTATATCATTTTAAATAGCAAAATCCTAATTTTGTATACTAGATTTCATGCAATATGTTGGGGGAACAACCCAGGCACTATTGCCCCAAACTGACCAAGATTCAAATGTAAGCAATCTTAGGCACAATGATTGGAAAGTTCTGACAAAACTAGACCTTCCCCTCGAGTTAAACCTTGTGCTTAATGTCAATTACAGAACACTAATTTTGACCTGAGCACTTTTACTGAATTCCCATTTGTTCAAAGTTTCTTACACCCACAGCTATTCATAGGATATGACATCCCACCATCTATAATTATTCTAAAAAACACAGTCAAGGTTGCATTAATTGCACAAGTTTGAAAAAGTATTTGAATCATCAATATTCTTCCAAAAGTATGACAGTCAGTACAATATACTTGCATTGCAACATACGCTATGCATTTATAACAAAGCATGACAAGTCCTTGGGATTGAGTCTCATCTTGTGATGCGATGATGGTTATTTCAAACTATGATTATAAACCAATAACTGAGTCAATCTAAATACTTTGTGTCATTACAGGTGCATATTCGTGGGACGAACCAATTCTTCCACCAACGCTAACTGTAGGAGTAAAAGGGGGATCAAGTGCAACATACAGTTTAGAAAGGCTGGAGGAAGGAGAGAAACTCTACTATGAGAACTTCATTTATATAGCAATGACACACACATTTGACAGGTAGGTATTCGGTGTGATAAAGTTATGCCTTTTGGGTGCACACCAGTAAATAGCCTCCATTGACTTTCTGTACAAACAGGGTCCAGGAAAGAGTCATTTTCTTGACTTCAGAGCGACTCAGCTCTTAAAATCTTACACTTTCTGCAAGTTGAAGGTCAGCTGAAGACATCTAGTCCAGAGAAATCATACGGAGTCCAGCGGTTTTTTTTCTTCAGAAAATTGCCGACTAGATCACCCTATATAAAATGCAGCTTACGGCGACTCACAAATAGCTTGGTGTTTCTGAAATGTAATACATTTTGAAAGCTTAGCCAAATCTTCATAAAGAGTCGGATCCTGCTCATTTTTCACAGACAATCAATTTCCCAGGCCTAAATGAGGATTAAATATGAATCAGGGCCTAATTGTTTGTTTTAAGCCTTTAATGTATTATATTCAGTCGTATTGCACGTTTCCTCGTTTGAAACACTGTGACTTTTCAAAAAGGATATAGGAGATTCCTATTTACTGGTGTGCACTCTTTTTAATGCTTCTGCCAAAAAGAATTGGCAGCTTAGTATGTGAATCTTGTCCTGAAGAAGTCAGAGCTACTCCTGATGAAAGCTTGAGAGTTCCAACTTGTCCGATGGCAAACCCGCTAAAAATTACTAATTGTTATGAACTCCCATCGTAAAAGCCTATCTCACAAGTCATTAAATTCAGGGTTACTTAAACTTAAACAAAAAATGGTTGAAATTAGTGACAACAATATTTTGAGCCTCTATGATACCATGTCCATTGTTTATTACCCCTCTGGTTATTTTACTTGCAGGCAATCCCAGCAGTCAGGACTACCCAGTAGTTCAGTAATACAAGGGGAGGAAAGTTACAAAAGGAAACAGCTGGTATTTGATATTGACATTTCTGGGTCTGATAAATGTGTGGTATTGAGACCAAAAGTAAGTCATGTGTAATTGTTTATTTTTCCATGTTGTTGTTGTCATTGTTGTTGTTGTTTGTTGTTGTTTGTTTTTGTTCTTTTGTGTTTAAGAGGAGAAAATCAAATCTTAGGCAATGTTTAAAGACTAAACTATTATGTAGATTATAAAGATTTACCAAAGAAATATGAAGTGCAAGTAACTTTCAGCCAAGAATGCTGCATCAAAAAGCTCCAGTTGTTCTATGATAGAAGATTTGTTTCAGACGTCAATAACTTTTCATAATGAAGCTGTGTACTTTATTGTACCTTGTATGTTTATCCTTAAATATTTCTGCAATGACATCACAGATTTTCAATTTCCTATGCAATTATTATAAACATGCAGAGTGATATTGACAAAAATTCTTTCCTTGACTTAAAGCCAGTGCAGAGAATTAAACAGCTTGGCAGAGTAACATCCAATCTGCATGCACAAAATTTGGCAAAAGCGGTTTCTTCCATTTTAAGTAGTATTCAAAATGTTGTAGTGCAGTACTGTTAAAGGGTTAATCTCGATAAGTCCACAAAGTTAGCCTGGATACAGAAATCATGACAATGTATCGCAAATCTGTTCAATCCATAGGAGCCAGGAAGGCGTAGCCAACTCTGGCGTATGACCACCACGGGTATGCTTCAGAATGAAGCCTTCATTCCACCACGGGATCCAAGGAAGACACCGTCAGAAACAAGTGACATGTTGGTGCTGGACATTGCAGAATTGACAGCCAATCCACAAAGACACATACCACTTGCCCTAAGGAAAGCAGATGAAAGAAGGACGGCCACACAGACATGGTTCTTTGATGTGGTAAGATTAAATGAGTCTGATGTCTGTCAAAATCAAAATTCAGTTTTCAATTTTATTACATAAGCCATTCTCAGAGCTTTATTTTGCTGAAACCCCCATCATAATTGGATTTACGGTTCCAGAGATATAGCCATTTTAGTGCTGCTCAGAACAATAAAATACAAAGGAAGTTTAACACTATTATTGGCTATATCTCAAAATTAATATTCCCGACATCCTACTCATTTTGCTTGATCACATCACATCTATTTCAAGGTCCTTTTTAAGGGTTAGTCCTTGCATGTACGTGCGAGACATCAAGCGTGTGCATATGACCTTGTTCAAAATAATGCATGTGCTGGATGGTGGAAACATTGTAAGTGCTGATGTATTAGATCATTCAAGGAAGGATTGTACCAGAAAATTACTCAAGCAACAAATTAAGCCAAGTATGATATGCCATACTTTGTGATAAATTAGTCAAAGTGTATTTGCCTGAATTATATCCCAATATTATATTTTATCCTTTAGTTGATAAAAATTCTCTAATCTCATTGGTCAAACACCACTTGGATAAAGGTGAGAGGTATCTTATATACCATTCAAATCTTGTTCTTTGTTGTTTAAATACCCAGTATTTTCAAGTATAAATACATTTTATAAAAGTAAACCAGTTTTAAAGTTTGCCATTATGCATGATCAAGATGCACATGAGCTTGTGTAGAAATCTTCATGCTAAAGTGAAGATGTGTTGGTTAGTTGGTGATAGGGATTGGGTAAATACAGATTTACATATGTCTCAATTTTTTATTTTCACTCTACAGGATGGTAGATTACATTGTAACATTGGAGGATTAGTGGTACAAGCCAGACATGGAATGCAAGGACTATATAATGGTAAGATTTACAGTTTGGCACTTTTTTTCTTTTGATTTGAAAATATTTATATTGATGACAATATATTAATCTATACAATTGACCATAGTCCCTTTGGCTTGCATGCTCAAGACAGTAGCGTCCTTATGTCATACACACCAGATCAAAGTCGGAGCATCTTTAGTGCATATGTATCACAATGGATGCTACGGTCTCGAGAAAGCCATGCAAATGGACTATGAACAAAACTTAACTCCCATCCTTGAATCATATTTAATATTTGAGTAAGATCATCAAGAAATGATAGTAGCTTAACTTCAGCTTACTGGAATGAAAGTTACTAAGATTCATTCATTGGAAAAAGTTCAAACTAACAGTTCCAACCCAAGAGCATTAAATTAGGGTTAGATATTTAGAGTTGGGAACAGGATTACCCAAGGATTAAGATTGAAGTTGAGATCAGTGTTGGTGGGATTAGTTATTCTAAATTTACTTTGAAAAAAATTACAGAGTACAAGTCAAATTTACTTGTCTCATTTATAATATGCAACAATGAATATGACAAGAAAAAGAATTATGCCCCTGTCATACTTTCACGCTGTGTGCTGCTGCGGCAAGCAGCATGATGTATCAGCCAATTCTTTATTGTGTTCATTTGTCTACAATGCGCATGTTTCACTCCAGTCATCGGCAAGCAGCATGACAGTATGAAACCAGCATTAGTAACTTGGCCAGTTGGAGCAGTCAGATGACTATTTATTAGGCAAAAAAAGAAACATTTGTCTCAAAACTCACAAGTGGTTTGAAAACAAATGCGAAATGCAATTTTTTTTTTTTTTATTATTCCCGACTTGGTATTTTTATGATACTTTGAGAAAAAAGTCTGATTTTCGCCAAATATTTCCGGAAAAAAGTAAAAATCTAGTAAAGGGCTCCTGTTAATCCCACAATCATGACACATTTGTTTGTTTCTATCAAAGGTGGTGAAGTGGTACTTGGTCCAACAGAGTTCACACTACAGAATAGAGTACCAGTTGAGCAAGCCATAGAACGACAGAAGAATTTGCCTGGTTCTGGGAGTCTTGTGGTTAAAGTTGTAGCTGATGGACCTACTAGGGTGCTACAGTTATCTGATATATGGGCTAATCAAGTAAGTACTTACTTTGTCGCTTTTGTGGAAAGCTAGCGTCGTCAGTTAATTTATTCATCTCATTAATTTTATAGTATGTCTCATCTCAAGTTGAGTGTAACACCATGTTGGATTTTTCAGTGGCAGATTAGAATCTGTGAATCGACAGCGTACAGTTAAATCGCCATTCTACGTATGTGTATACGCCCCGTGGTAATAGGTTGGAGCGCATTTCGAATCTGCCACTGCAAAATCCAACATTTTGTTGCTCTCAACTTAAGACGAGACGCATTATAGTACACAATTTTAGCTATTTTAGTAGAATGCATATACAGATATACTGTGTTATCAACATTGAAATAAACCATAACATATATATTACCCCATTCTCAAGGTTTTGGATGTCAACCTATTTCTGAAGTGACATCAACTTTAGAATGGTGGTCGCCAACCCCAACCCCAATCTCAACATCTAAATATTTGAATCCGAACACAAATCCTAACCTTAAACTTAAAACCTAACCCTACTCCTTATCTCTTGGGATAGCACATGTAATTCTAAAGTCCTACCCCAATTATTTCCAACTTCTAGTTTTGGTATCAAATATAAGCATGCTCTTATTCTTTGTTCATTCCTCCTTCAACCCAACAGCAACCAGCATCACAGAAGTCTGTTCCTGGTTCAAGTTCTAGTAATAGAGAAGACTGGATACTGGTGTCTAATGAGAGAAAAATGGCTGACAGTCTTGTTATCAAGAGACCAAGAGTAGCATCTATATCTGATGCAGTGGATGAGGAAAACACCAAGAAAGATATTGAGGTAGGCAGGAATATGTGAAATTACTAATCAAAAGCTGATAAATGCCATTTTCAAACTTTTTTGAGATAAGGCCAGCAACATCTACCGTATAACATGTATTATGCTAGCTTTAAATTGGCACCATTTCCAAGGTAATTTTTTGAAACTATGATCAAATGTAGCAAATGGTTTTTTTTACATTTAATCAGTTACATTTGCTCATCTCAAATTGAGAAGAATGGATATATGTATATAACCATTTTAGCAGGGTCTTACTATTTACTATTTTTCAATTTTTTGGGTGTTTTTTCCCAAGATGGTCACCAAATCAAAAAGTGACTACCTGACTGATTTTGAAAAATTACTCAATGTTGTAGACTCTAGCCAAATCAAAATGCAGAAGGATAACACCATCCAGAGCTACAGCTAGCATTCATTTTTTAGAGCCTATAGTCGGCACCAATTCATAAACAAATTTGCTGACAATCTTCAAAACAAAAATAAAAAGGTGCTTTCACATTTTTATCAATAGTAAATAGCATAAAAAAAGGAGTCGGCGGCTAAAAGGAAGCGGGCGGGGATGAGAAACATTGAAATTTTGTTACTTCCCCCAATAATTTCACAAAACGAATATGGCAGATTGCGGACTCAAGTAATTGCCGTGCCGAAACAACCAAAGCAGAAGCTGATGCAGGCAAATTTGACACAAAACTACTTCTTTTGTAACACTACTTGTTTTATTTTCTTTCAGATGGTGATATGGCTGAGGGATGGAGTTGGTCTATCCTTAGTCAATGATTCCCTACAAGAATTAGCATACATCACGCTAACAGGAATTGATGTTCATTATCTTGAATCATCAGGGGAAATCAATCTTAATGCTGGAATCAACAACATTCAGGTAAGATCCATTTCCATACTTTGGGCTATTCCAATTGAAATCCATACACCCTCAATGGAAGATTAATCTCCGACACAGGGAGTGTGTATTTCACATGATTTACGATAATACTTATCTCATTAAGATAACAGACATGACAGGTGTCCAGTCGAAGTGTCTGACAAGATTTTCATTGGTTCAGATATATATTATACAAATATTTACTGCTCATGAGGGATCTGGTGGAATCTATTGGTCCCCATTGTGATGAACTGGAGACCATGGGCCTACTATTTTAGTAGGCTCACGGTCTCCAGTTCACTGAGGGACCAATAGATTTCGCCAGATCCCAGATTTAGAGCAGTAAATATTTGTTTCATATCCTTCACTAATATATTCTTTGTTCATTAATTGGTTAAATATTAGAAACGGATACATGTAGGCTAGGCCTAGTCAAGGGTAGGCTCGGGCCTTGCTTTGTTTTGATGCACATGCACGCACACAGTTGAATGGCTAACATGGCTAAAGCTTACCGTGAAAATGTTGTAACCTCTAATGTAATAGGGTCTACCGCAGTGAAACGAGTCACTCGGGCGAGTAACCATGTTCTCTGTAGTGTTATTTCACCGTCAATATTAAGATATTGATTTTGATACTGAACTCAGATTATGCCATGAAACTGCCGTATTTTAGCTGCAGTTCTGTGCATCTGCTTGTGTGCTTCGCAAGACAACATGACTTTCTACTCATTAATACCCTGAAACCGGTACTGAAATCGCACGTACATGGCGAGTTGCGCCGACCACTAGGAACTGCGATGCAGCATCGAGGTCATAGGACAATAGTAGTACTATTTACCTAGGGCGAATAGTTATCCCAAGGGTCCAATAGTAACCCCGTTCCTCATCAATTGGCTTTTTGACAGCTTTGCAAAATAGTTAAACTATTTTTGGTCATGTGATAATCGTTTAACCAATTAATGAGCGAGAATATATCATTGAAGGATATAATTACATATATGTGCAAGTATGTTGTCAATTTAGTCAAGTGTGTGTCATTGTACTTTATAATTACATAACATTCAGTGAATATCACAGAATTAAAACCAGAGAACCAGGACTCGACCGCCATCTTGATACAGGCATGGAGCAAAAATTGGGGGTATTTTTTTTTTTTTATCTTTCATGCCCCAAACGGGGCTTTTATTTCCCTGTGCTCAAAGACAAAAAAAAAAAAACATACATATAATACAACAAAGACAAAACCATTACATCACATGAAATTGTTTTACATTACATTGATCAAGTAAATATATTGATGAAATACAAAAAGGTATAGTTTACATTATACATTATACATGTTAACATATAATATGTACTACTCGGTACAAAAGGTTTCCAAGACACCCCACTTGTTTATAAAGTTTGACATGTTATTTTTACTCCTAGCAATCTGCTTTTCTAAATTATAATGAAATTTTATCAAGTTTTATCAAAATTGGGGGTATTTGGTTTCCCTCGGAATGCGCTCGAGGCATTCGTTGTCATGCAAGCGCGACATGGATGATGGGCGCATTTGAGAGACGCACTTGATGCGACCTGCACGCGAGTACCAAGACGCTTGATGTGAGACGCGGAATTGTTTTCGTTCGTCTCCGCTTTTACCGTCGGCAAGGACCCGAATACCCCATTTTTCTCCCCATAGCTGACCCGGCGCGATTGTGCGTGGCGGTATAGGGAGTCCCGGTTCTCCTTCTCTAATTCTGTGGTGAATATACATCAGGGATATCATACTCAATACAATGACATAATCTTCAGTTGACTTATATGAATACACATTAAGAATACAGTTACACAATATTTTCTAGTACTCGCCACACAGTGTCATCGCCCCGATATCTTCATGGCAGAAATCGCCATGGTAGGTTGAATCCACAGCCACGCATGGCCATTTTGTTCCGACCTTTGAGACGCATAATGAGCCAAGGGACATGACTAAGGCTACTGACAATAGCCCGGTAATTGATCTCTTTGTGTGTGAGTAAGCTTGTATACGCCATTGAGGTCAATGGTCATCGACTTTTATACTGCCTCCACGGGAGTGAGTGCAGCTACGCTGTAGTCCATACAGGACCAACGCAATATAAAATCAGAATTTTGGCCAGTTTTTGAGTTCAAGACGCACACTTTCTCAATACTCAAGCTAATGAGTATCATATCCTTTCAACACATATGTTCAAGTGCAAGGATCTAAATATGGCTTCTTTAGAACAAAAAAATTACGGGAGATATTCATCATTTTCTACCCCCGTATCCAAAAATTTATCGTCTAATATCAAATCGTACATAGCACATTCACGTGTATCGATCCCGGGTATTTATTTTAATATCTCTGCTGTACCAAGTAATTATTAGCCAGGCGATGTTGGTGTGCGCCACACACAATCAGAGTACAACTACTATCATAGTACAAGATTGAAATTTTTTTTTCACAATTCCTTTTCCCAAACTGCAAGTGTGAATAATTAAGGAAATACAAATAACGCAATGGCCTGCAAGGATGCATAATTGTCTAATTGGCACCAGGCACACTACTAATTAATGATCAGGATATGTTGCAGCAGTGAAAACGTTATATTTATAATATATTAATGTAAGGCTATATAGTTGATAATTTACAGTTTATGAAAGGTTACATCTAGCTTACAGATAATATACACATACAGATACACAGAGAGTTCCAGAAAAGAGTATGCTTATTTTATTACTTTAACAATAAGCCCTTTCACAATTTCAGATCAAAGGGCATTGTGAGTAATGCTTGTAGATAAACACAGAGGACTCGCCACAGTATTTCAATAAAGGGTAAACTTTGCACTTTGTAAGTAACACTTCCTATGTGTGTTTTGCATATTTGTTGATCTTGATGTCCTCTGAATACTTGCATAAAACAAGCAAAGTACTGATGAGCTGGCTAGACACGGCTAGTGTGAAAACAGCGAAGTAAAATCACAGAGGAATTCCTTTTGGGCACAGTTCATCACACGCATCGTCAATGGAGGTGATTGTGTTGTCGATATCTCAAAAAAACACAGAGTTAGATTCTGCGCATGCGCAGTTCCGAAATGTCAGAAACTACGAAAAAGCTTATAGCTATTTACATGCTCAGATTTATTTGATGATTTATACATATGGTCTACCCCGAATGTTTTACAGGTGGATAACCAGTTACAAACATCTCTGAAACCAGTTGTGTTGTTTGCCTCTAAAGAAGATGAGAAAACACCCGCACTGAGTCTAGCCATTACCAAACTCCAGACATCAACCAAGACAGTGGATATTTACAAGGTCAGTCTTATTTGCTTAAAAAATCAATCCAGGGGTTTGTGCAAGAAGGTGTATCTACAATAGCTGCGCTATAGACATTTGACCATTTCTCCATTCTATATTGTACGAATCTAAAATTATGACACCTGGCAGCCATTACAGATAGTGCTTTCTGTCAGTAACCCGTCAAAATACCGTAAAACCTCGTCTACAAGCATAGAGTGTTTCTGATGAATGCTAAATGAATCCAGGTGCCATTATGGAGTTTTAAGCAAATAAATTACAGATCCAAGCATTATACAAACATGTATTATTGTAAGACCAATCTATTGTATTGGCATATATTAATTTTGCTTTCATCAAAAACACTTTATATGCTTGTAGACAAGGTTTTACGGTAGTGGATGCTAGTAATGTAAACATCTTTGAAGCCAGCTTTCATATAGTTTTCAGCAAGGTTCTTCAGTGGTCTGCTGATTTGGCGCTGTATACAGCGTAAACACAAAAGTGGGGTTCTGATTGGCTAATTAAATTACCTCATCATCATATCGGCACCTCATTCACCACTCAAGGTGTGTGGCATCGCGTGACCAAGGCATGAATTAGTTCTTTTTACATGATAATCAGGATGAGCAGTCGGTCACTGCTGAAGGACCTTGCCGAATACTATAGTCGTGTTTAAAGAAGACCAGATAATTTTAGTGCAGAGAACTGTTGTTAGCAATTGCTAGACAATTGCAAAAAAAGTATGATTATGACAGTTGTGTTGACAGGCAACGTTTTTGTTATGTTCCACCATCATTCCCAACATGATCACAGTACATGACCACCATTGCTTCTAATGTCAAAACTAACTGTCATTTGATTCTGTGAAATTCAAATAATTTTTCATCCTTGTTTAGGTGTGACTTGTCAACCACTCCAGTGAATATCACAGAAGCTATGGTTCTTTCAGGTTACTTATGTTACTGGTTTGTTTTTATTCACAGAGATTAATAGTAACCCTGTGCAAGATGACATTAACCATGGAGGAATTACTGCTACTACATCTGTTTAAATTCTTTGGGATGGCTCAGGAGGAATCGGATGTTGAGAAGATGGATGAAAACCACTTTGATACACTGCGGTGAGTCATGAATGTACTTAGTGACATGTTATAATCGCCAGGCAGAGATGAACTCAGAATGTTACGTCTGACATCAGGGCAGATATGGAGGCACACCGTGATTTCTTGCTCACCTGCACAGTGTGGCATATTCCGTCTCATTGGCAAAACGCAACAATCCTAGTTTATCTGTGTCGGTGATTATAGTAAAGCTACTTTCAAAAACTTAAACGGATAGCAAGACAGTGACTTGACTTCAGGAAGTTGCCAGTCAAGTAGGGTTTTCTTTACAGGTATAAATGTGCATATTTATGCACCCACAGATACAAAATGTACTGCATAATTTCATTGACATCATTCAAGTCACACAATATTTTGTTATATGTAATAAATAAATATATATTTTACAAATGAAGTTTTATGTAAAAAATAAATTTTATACATTGTAAAGAATCATACAAATTAAAATTAAAAGGTTTAAGGAAGGGGTATGAACGTTTGGACAGTATTTATTGTGGGACATTAGAGCACATCAGACATATCGAATTGCATTCTGAATACGAAGAATGTCCTTCTGATATCAAATAATTTTGATTTTTTTTTAATTAGCAATGTAATACACATTTTATGACAAATCATTAAAAATTGATATTTTTGATATTTCACAGTACTCGAAGTAAACTTTATAAATCTGATGATTTATACTTAAAGTGTATGTAGGTGGGATGAAAAGCAGGCGATCAATAGAAAATTTTGACCTTTCGTATTGAAGATATGGATTTTTTTCCCAAAACACCAAAAAAATTAGGTCTTTTTGGGAAAAAAGTTCATATCTTGAATATGAAAGGTCAAAATTTTCAATTGATCGTCGGCTTTTCTTCCCAGCTACATACACTTTAAGAATATATCATTAGATTTATAAAATTTACTTTGAGGACTGTTATATATCAAAAATTTGAAAATCAAATTTTTATAATTTGTCATAAAATTTGTATTATATCGTGATTTTCAAAAAATGAAAATTATTTGATATCAGAAAGACATGCTTCGTATTCAGAATGCAATTCGATACGTCTGAGGTGCTATCTCATGTCCCATAAAAAAATACTGTCGAAACGCCATAAACGCTCATTCCAGTTCCCTTATTAAGTAGTCAACATCATTACAGGATGGTTTACAGTCTACTCCCGATTGCAGAAAAATTTCCAACATTACGAAATTTGTTTTGTCACTTACGAGGTCTCTCATGAATGTGCTTTTAGTAAAGAGACTATAGTCCAACGGTTCCCAAAAGGGGTCGTGGGACTTGCCGGATTTAAAAAAAAATACATCTCAGGGGCATTAAAGTGCAGGGTACCATCGTATTGGCCATGTAACCCCATTTTGACTTATTTTAGCATTAAAATTGCAATTTTTTGCCTGCTTCACATGCATTTTTGGATGGGGGGACACAATATCAAATGTCCCCACCACACATTTCAGCAAATACTTCCTTGGACTAAGTAGGCTTACTGTAAAAATGCAGGCAATATTCGGTATTATATAACACCTAAGTAGATTCTTGTCATTTGATTGGTTGATTGATGGTCACATGTCATTCAATAAATAAACTATTTTACGACCTACGTCACTACCGTGGAATTTGGTTATATGCGCCATGCATTTTTGTTATATGCACCGTGCATTTTTGTTATATTCCGTACGTTCTATTGCACGGCACGGCTAGATTGCATATTTTTTCAGTCCGATCGGCCAACAGTAATAGGCCCAACCGGGTTACGGGAGATTTAAAACAACAAACTTAATTTGCCTTTTGAAGAAATAAAATCCACATCTACAAATAAAGCCGCGATGATAGGTCTATTCCGATAAGTAGAAAGCAAGAAAGTGAAAAGGTAAGCTTACAATATGCATGGTTAGGCCCGGGACTAGGTAAGCTTAGTTAAATTCTCTTAAAAAAAAAAAAAAGCCTGGTATAAATAATATTATACCCTTATAATAATACTTTAAATGGCTTATTTTTGGATGATACAAGAATAGGCCTATATTGCTATAAAAAAAAAGGCCTTGGCCTACTTGTCTACGATTACAAAGCCATTGCAATCAACCAATCAAATGACAATGGTCTACTAGATGTTACATAAAACAAATAATGAATGTTTTTCATTCGTGCAATGGAAAGAATATTTTCATTCGTTGAAAAATGGAATGTTCCATTCAACTCAGCTTCGCTTCATTGAATGGAACAATCAATATTTCAACTCATGAAAATATTCTTACCATTGCACTCATAAACATTCATTATTTGTATACTATACCATGATTTTTGGCTAGAACAGTATGAAATTGTAAAAAAAAATCGCGCTCCACACGCACTTCATGCTCTATGCATTCAAATTCACATTGATTGGGGCTAAAATAATATAACAATTTTTGTGTGAACAATACATGCAGTTGTCCCTGGAAGTAAAAGGATTGAAGAAAGTGAACACAGATACACATTAAGAAGCTGACTAAAATATTAAATTTCCTTCTTAAAGTTCTTACTTTGACCACCCCCCTCAAAGGAAACAAATTCCTTGTTCTTAGTTCTGTTTAAATAATATCTACATATTCGGTAAACACCTTAAATTGGGTATAAATAGTGTAAAAATGCACTTTTTTTTTTTTTTTAAACAGAAACTTATTCGGTCGCCAAAAGGTGCTGGATTAACTATACTTCAAGGAAAATTTTCCAACCCCATCCCCCCTCAATGTCAAAAAGAAATCTGTGCCACTGTTCATCAGCACCAATTGAAATTAGCCATAGGGCAGGGTGGCAAGTCAGTCCCCTCCCCTGCTCAGTCGACAGATATGTTGTGACAAAATTTACGATTTGCATCTTCCTTCTGGTGTATTTTAGACCCAAAATAAACCCCAATTTGGCCCATTTAGTAAAACAGTGCACTTTGCGCGCATTTATCTCGGTAAAGCCATTCTGCGAGTAGATCTGCGAGACGTCCCCTTGGAAATTCTTTTTTTTTTTTTTTTTTTTCATCTTGAACTTGGACACGAATCTCAAAAACAAGAGTTATAATTCCATCCTATAATGTAAATCATAAATAATCTGAGTGCTAGGGCAGCTCCTCTGATGCCTGTAAAATGCATAAATCTTGTATAATGGATCAAAATACCGGGACTAAATTAACCAAAGGTTGTAAAAGGCCTATGCATCTTCCTTTAACAATTTTTGGGCACATGTTGTCCTCAATTTTTTTCATTTTAGCATTGAAATTTCAATTTTTTGGAAATTTTCGCATTTGTACCGGTAAGGCAAAAAAAAATTGTTGTGTTGCCCTCAACCGCCCGACCCTAAATCCTGAAAAATCAGGGTCGGCATTTTTTTTTTTTTTTAATGAAGATTTTTACAGATTTGTTCAAAAAATCAATGTCTTTCACTTAAAATTAATATTTTATTGATGTCTAACAGGTATCCAGAAGTCAAAATTGACAAATGTCCCCTAATTGAAGAAGCATTATTTAATATTTGAGGGGGTTTTGAAAAAAATGAAGGTTTGGAAAAAAAAAAAAAAAGAAATCCGACCGTCCGACCCAACTTTCCCATTTTCCCACTTGAGGGCAACACAACAATATTTTTTTTGGCCTAATGTTATTTTAGGAGCAGATCAGTGGGACGATTTGGAAATTTTGCCCCCTGGCTCGGTGACTCTGGTACATCCCCCATTGAATTTCAGCATTGAAATTGCAAGTTTTATTAATTTTTTGTGCACTTTTCCCGGTAAAGGAATTCTAGGGACAGCTTGGAAAAAAAACTTGGGTTACAATTGTAGGGGAGGAGAGGTGGCAATCATGTTGTCGTGCCCAAGGGCCATCAAAAGGTAAATCTATACCAGCGAAAATTATTTCTCGACACCCCCCTGAGAAAATGGTCTAGCAACAACCCTGTCTTTACGTTTAACAAACCCAATGTGTATCAACTAATATTTTACACAATAATAGTGTAAAGAGTGTCCACCAAATGCCTTCATTTGGCGCCAATTTTGTAAAATTTTCCAACAGCTCAGGGAGGAACATCCCCCTCAGACACCCCCCTGTGTCACGAATGTGCGACAAGAGGCCTCCTTCATGGTCATATTTTACAAAACTTGTGTACCCCCACATTCAACTTCAGATTGATGCCCTTGGCCACATCACCAGTGTAACAAGCCCATAAGCAGTAATCAACATTCTCCCTATTTACATGTGTTTGTAAAACTCGGCAACAATACATTCCACCTCAATTGCTGCCTTTCTTGCTACATCTACCACTTTGAAGGTTTCATACTTTACTCCGTCAACTTGCACTTCGTTGCTTGAAGCAGGTGGTCCATACACATGTTTTCCTTTTGGAATGGGTCTGCATTGTTTCTTCCCATTCCATATAATTGGAATGTCATATTCACTGTGATGAAGGGATTCTTGATGCTTACTTTGGTTAACTAGATGTGATAAAGCGAGGTACCAGTTGTCTGTGTTTCCTGGATAGGCAGGCTGAAGCTGAAAAAGATACAAAAGGAAATAGTTGTTGTTGTGATACAATGTATACTAACCAGCTGCTAGCCCTGTAATCCTGTCTTGGCCATATTTGTCCAGTCACTCTGTCATTCATTCATTCATTCATATTTTATTTCCATAAAAATCAAAGACATTACAAAAAATATATAAAACACGGTACATATGGAGGAAAAGGCTGGAAGACCAAAAAGGTCTGAAAGTTAGCCTTTCCCTGAAATCAAATGAAATTAACAAAATAAATCAACATTACATAACATAACCAAAAGACAAGGGAAGGGGAGAGGGGGGGGTGCTCACGAAAAAGATTAATTATATTTAGAGATCAGTTTTGTTTTGAATTGATTACGGAAATGTTTAACAGATTTTGAAGCTTTCAGATTTTTATCTAAAGAATTCCAAAGAATGGGACCTCTTGTACGTATAGCATGATCAGAAAAGACTTTCTTATTTTTGGTTAGATTTAGGTCATTTACATATCGTGTCTTGTAGTTATGTATGTCAGAACGTTTGGTAAAATAATTATCAAATGCACAGGGCAGCTCATTTATAGAGTGCCTGTACATGAATGTACCTAATTCCAGTGTGTACATATCTTCAACTTTTAATATGTTATAATTAGCAAACAATGGCATTGTGTGGTCTCTATAGTGAACGTTTGCCACCGCTCTAATAGCCCATTTTGAATTTTTACAATTTTATTTAAGTAAGTTTTACATGTATTTCCCCATAAAAGTACTCCATAATTCAAATAAGGCAATATTAACGCATAATAAAGTGTAAATAAAATACGACTTGGAACAAAATGTTTCAATTTATTCATGACACCGACATTTCTTGAAATTGTTCTAGATACGCAATCTATGTGACATTTCCAAGTGAGACATTCGCTCTATTAGTACACCAAGGAATTTAGTTTGATGCACTCTTTCTAAAGCCGTGTGATTTGCAGGTCTTGATTCATCGATGTCATTTTGGGTGTGCCAAGTATCATGTAATTTGTTTTGGTAGCATTAATTGACAATTTATTAGCTTTAAACCAATTGCTTACTTCCTTTAACTCTTCATTAACAAGGTTTGTCTGGCGTTCTCACGTTTTTATGGGAGTATAAAATGGTGGTATCGTCTGCAAAAAGGACTAATTCGAGTACTTTAGATGCATTAGTTATATCATTAACATAGAGTATAAATAGAAGTGGCCCCAGGATTGATCCTTGTGGAACACCACATATAATATCGTGTGATTCTGATTCATAAGAATTATAATAAACATATTGTTTTCTGTTACTTAGATAATTTCTGAACCATTCTAACACAATACCACGAAAGCCATAGTGTTCTAATCTAATTCAAGTGATTAACTGAAATATTGCTTAGCAGTCACTGACATATCAATATCTTGGAATAATTATGAGTTCAAGTCATTACTATGTTACAGACAAACATCCTGCGTGTTTCTACTGGGTAAATGTTGGCGGGTAATGCGGTTTAGTTTAGAGTGTTACCGGGTAATGTGCTCAGTGGAAAAAGATCGGTTCGGAGTGATGCGGCGTGGACACCCGGCAACCGTGATCCACCTCTGGAGGTAGATCATGCGGTGTAACACCAGGTATTTTCCTCAGTGGAAACATGTTTGGTGTGACGGTTAACGGGTGTACAGGAAGTCAACCTTGCAAGGTCAAGTCAGTGACAGTAAAAGAATGCAATGCGTGTGACAAAAGATAACCTAAGGTCATGAAAACAAAATACTTCTGCTGTACACCAGATCACACGATCGTTTACCGGGTATAGCGTCAGTGTAAACATGGTAGTTAGCCATCAAACGGTTAATCAGTTGGCGGGTGTTACCCGGTAAGAAATAGCATTAGAATAGCATTAGTTTGAACAATTACTTTTATACCAAATTAATAGCCTCATGCCCCCCACCTATGTTTCAGATTGACATTTTATTTTTGTAAAGACCAATCATACACATCCATGAAAGGTAATTTTAGGTTGCTTTTTGTGCATTGATGCTGTTTCTACCACACAAATGAATGAATTTTTAACATACTTGGTCAAAATTATTTTGTTTCTCATCACTAAATAGAATTTCAAAATATTACCTTCACAAGGAACTCAAACAGTTGAGGAAATCTGGTGTCAAACTGGTCCCACTTATAGGTGTTCAGTTTCTTCAGGATTTCTTTTTTCACCTGCTGCTCTGTTTTGGGCTGATTACTGTAGTCTTGTGGGATGAAGAAGAACATGCAAGGACCTGTTTGCACAGCAGGGAAATGCATCTTTCGAAAGCTGATCATGACTCGATCAAGCATTGAACGAGCTTCGTTTATAGTCTGAGAAGCCTTATCCAAAATGAGACGTGTTACTCCCGGTCCGCTATTCCCTAGTATTGCGAGCTCTAAGTTGAGGTGGCAGTCTCTTAGTTTCCCATACGTTGCATCCTCTAGTTTCATCAACTTCTTAATATCATTGTAAAGGGGACCATTGATTTGATCATTCTTTACACAGCAGTGGAGGATCTTTGCACAGTCAATGCGAAACTCTTCTCTTGAAACATCTTGGTGCTTGATGAGTATGTCTGCCAGTTTATAGCATCCTTCCATGCTACCACACTCTGTTGCTTCTTGAAAGAGTTCCCTTGTCAATTTGTGATTTCCTTGTGCTTGTATCTCCTCTACTTGTACCAAGGCACATTCTATTGTTAGTTGTTGTACAAGACCTGGTTTCTGTAACCCCTTTAACTCTTCTATCCTTCTCCTAGCTTCTTCAAAATCACCAAGTTGGATCAAGGTCTTCACCAAAGATTGGATCACATCAAAGTCATTTCTGTTCTCATCACAGTCTAAATACTCCTCATATTTAGCTCTAGCACTGTCATGTTCTCCATACACTTGATCCAGCCATGCTAATCCCTTTAATCCGTGGCTGCGTATTTCAGGATCAGCTGACTTTGCTTTCTTTTCCATGACATTCATATAACCCTCCTTTGCTATATCTAGACCCTTCCTCACAGATCCATCAAACACTGGTTCAGGGTTTTCCCGAGTCACTGGTTGTGTGACACAGTTCATGACAGCACAGTTGATTGCTATCCGATATCGCTCAGAAGCTTTTTCTTCATTGTTGCAAGTATGTTGAAGGAAACGTGCGTAAGAAGTATTGAACTGTACCTGATCATTGAAATCAGTGTTTCTTACTGTAAGGACACTTATGAAATCACCCTTTGCTTCTTTCAGCATATGTAGCCTCTCATAAGTGCGTGCTCTGTCTAGTAATGCCATATTGTTTGTGGGATTTGCTTCTAGTGCCTTAGTAAAGTACTCTATTGCTTTGCGGAGGAGACTTTTATGAGGTGGAACAAAACGTTCCTTCTTTTGTATTGCTTCTTTCTTCTTGGCCTTCTGCTCATTGTACATATCTCTGTAAACAAGACCCATTTCATGAGACATGGCAGAATTTTGACCAATGGCACAAGCATCTTGTAATATTGGCAAAGCATCCTCGGAGCAACCAGCTTTTCTGAACACTTTACTTGCTTTTACCAGAACATGTAGGTGACGGGTGCAAGCTGTTGTGCTTTAGAAGCATGTTTAATCGCATCGTTATGTTCACCCTTGAAAGATAAGTTGTAGGCCAGATATACATGAGCCAGTGCATGATTTTCGTCAATGGTCAATATTTTCTCATACAACTTTTTTTCCTTTTCCTTGTCTTTGGAGTATTCACTGCCATCTCTATTTCTTGAACGACGCCCTATAACCAGAGCTAATCCAAATAGCCATTGAGTATTATTTGGCTGCACATCCAGTGCTTTTTGGAAGTAGATCTTTGCCTCATCGTATTTTCTCATGTCAACTCTGGAAAGTGCAAATGCGTGCACAGAATCAATGCAAGCTTGTGATAAGTCTGTCTTTTCAGAAAGTAACCTTTGAATTTCTTCTACTAGGGAAGTCGTCTGCTCTCCCAAGGTGTGAGCCATGATAGCTTCATTACACTTGGCAACTATCAAATATCCTTGTTTCTCCTCCTCATTAGAAACACTGTGTATCTCTTCATAAGCTTTGTTCATGTATTCCCTGCCTTTAATATAATCAGGTTTTGGGTCTTTGTACTTTGACACATGAATGAAACACTGAAATAACAGTGCCTCTATTGTCATGACACCAGGATTTTGGGCTAAGTGCTCCTCAAGTTGTAGTTTCAAAGCATTGAAATCTTTGCAGGTGCTTATATCAATTCCCCAATTGAAGTGAGATGGTGCATCAATCAAAAAGTCAGGTAGAGCCATTTTTTCTGCAATATTGCGCTCTTCTTTACCTCATTTGTACTGATCTGAAAGTAAAATCATAATAATCAGCACGTTTTTGTTGGTCAGTAATTTAACCATTTATTTTCCAGATACATAGAATGTAATAAAATGCTTAACACTGAGACCAACCTCTAGGTAATTTACAAAGATATCTGAAAGTACCACCACTTTTAAGTGGTGGTACTCAGCGGCGTACCGTGGCCGCCCCTTCACCGGGGGGCTGAAGAAAATGCAATTTTGTCGCCTTCCTCAGCAGCCCAAAAGGTTACCCTTTTTTTTACTGTCGTTGAAAAAGTGAAGAGCAAAAAAAAAAGGGGTTTATAGGCGCTACCGCCCCAAAAGCAACACATTTTGATGTATAGTACAATTTTTTCTCTTTTTCCGCCCTTTTTTCTTTACTAATTCTTTTGCCGCTTCTTCTTCTTCCGCCGCCCTCTTTTCCGCCTTCTTCTTCCCTTGGCCCCATTCGTTTTGGCCACCCCTGCTTTGACCCTGGGGGGCTGGCGGCCCTAAAGCCCCCCCAAATATGCGCATGGTACTTTCAGATATTATATTTCATATTTAAAAATGCGCCCACACTATTTTGTAATAATTCAAATAATGTTGTTAAGTTTTGTGTTCTATTATAATGGCAATTGAGAAGTCTTTTTACATATTTTGGCATTTTAATAGTTAATAGTGCACATAGACCGATGAAAATGATATGTAAAAAGTTATATTCAGTATAGAGTACATAAACAGGGTAACAATATGTGAACATTTCGGGTGAATACAACATATTGTTCTAAAGATATGGACGAAAATGTAATTTCAGATTTTTTACATTTCATTCAGACAATGCTGGCGTAAATCTGTTGCCAGTTCAGTATGTGATATGTTATACATTTCTGCATAATATTTGTACAATAGTTGAAAATGTACAGTCAGCTTACCGTCTCCCCTTCTCCACCCCCCTTTTTCAATGTTGGGAGACTGTAATGTAGAAATGATGACCATGTTGTCCAAATCAACATTGTAATAGGGGAGCGGAGAAGTATGTTGGGCAATTAATGCTTTACTGTAGGAAGCTTTTTTGCCAGGATTGTAGTCTTACGTACCACTCACACAGGATTATCACTACACTGGTTAGTGCCAGTAGTAAGCAGCACAGGAATATGAAATAGAGAAAAAAAATCATTTTGCCCTTCAAAACAGCTAGAAAATGATACCTCAGAGTAAAACATTAAAATTTAGCCAGTTTAATTTAGTTCAGTTTAGTGATAACCCTGCACACACAGACACACAGGTGATTAATATATCTGGTCAATATAAGCATGCATTGGTATTTGCAATGGTTTTTGAAATACTTACATAAATTATGTACCTCCGTAATCAAAACAGGTTTACACTTGACTTAGCCATCTCATGTGTATTGCACAATAAATGATGCTTAGGAAAACTCCCTGTTATCCTAATTATTAATGCATGAGACTCATCAATGTGGTGGAGTGCATAATCCACGGATGACTCTTTTCAATGGAAAATGAATTGTGCGGCTTGAATGATGTCGCATCAAGGTCTGTATTGAAAAGTGATATTGATGGATTACACACTTCCTGACATTCACTACATCAAAGATGCTAAAAAGAAATGGTTAGTAACCTTGATTGTTAAGGCAGCTGTGTACTCTCAGACATGCATGTAGTAAAAGTGCAATAACTTTGTAATTATTCGCGCAAAGGCAAGACAGCAATGCATCTTAATGTAAATATAGATTTGGTGTAAAAACAACAGTTATGAAGAAAATCACAAAAAGTGAGTTTTGGCAATATTTGTTTGGTACATCATAACAAAAAACACTCTTTCCAAAATATTTTATTTTGTTTTTATCTTAATCTTGAGACTCCATTCCAAAAATGTTTTTTTTTTTAGTTTTTGATATTGGCCTTATTTTTTGAGATATTGACCATATAAGGCATCAAAATGAACTTTTAAAATTCACTAACGCCTATTTGCACAAAATGATGCCTAAAATCGGAAATAGACCAATATATAAAAAAATGGGAAAACCGTTTCTCGAGTCGATCATGCTTCTTACGATGATCATATTTGCTTACATATAGATGCTGTATTTATTGAGTTATCGTAGTACCTAAATCGTCATTTTACCGAGAAAATGAACATTGAAATAATGGCCGCTGAAGTTTAAAGTGGTCACATTTTGCACTTTCATCGAATCTCACCGGAGAATGCGTCAGTTTTCATTTTTTGACCTTACATTACATGAACATCGGTTAAATCCACGGCCCCTTGAGAAGTTTGAGCGAAATCCATTCATAACTTGATATTTAAATCGGGGGAAAGAACTTGAAAAAGCCCACATTTTATCAGCTAAAACGGAGCCATTTGACCACTAGGTTTTTGTGAAATCAGTGCTTTTCCATAAGATGCGCCGCGCATGCAGATAAGCGTCGCTTATGTGTAGCGTATTTGTGCGTTAACAAATTGCGCGATACGCAACGCGATACGTTGTTGCGCGCGTGTACCCTGCTGGTACAACAAAGATTTTCTTTCCTTTTCAATTTCAAACACGAGTGGAATAGTGAAATAAAATCCTTAAAATATTGCAGTTGGAGTTTACAAATCTGGATTTTCATTCCTTGTATTTATAAAAAACATAACAAAGTACAAACATATCAAAAAAACTCAATTTCGCGAAAGAAACATGTCTAGAGTACACAGCCGCGTTAACCGTATTGCCAGTTGTTTTGTCCAGAATTCCTACTACTAGGTAAAGGCAATCCCTAAAATTGATTTCATCAATTTGATTCAGTCAATTTAGTCAAGGTGTGGTGAGTGTTAGTAAATTGGTGCAAGTTTACTAAACATATTCATATTGATCCTATAACCTCGAAGTATTTTTAAGGAAAATTTATTATAAGTAATTTTCACATTCAATCAAAGCAAAATACTAACAGAAAGAGGAATTATTAAGCAATGCTGTATCCTGTACACCCAAATAATGTACATGAGGCAGTAAAAACACATTTATTAAATAAATCCTGTAGGCGACTTTACTGCTGAGTAGACATTATTTGGGTGTAAAGGATAAGACTGCAAACTTTATTGCTATTCTTTTACTGCTTAAATGGTTTGAATTATAAAGAAAATATCACTTTTTTGCCCATTTATTTGAAGTTGTTTACATCAAGGTAAAGCATGTATGTGTATCCACAGCACAAGGGACACATGTATGTTTTGCGGAAATTGTATGCGTAACATTGTGTAGAATGTACACACTTTACTGCACTCCATACGTAATCAGAGCAATCGATATTAATAATAATTATTGTGCTTTCATATGACGATTTTGACAAATCCGGGGGACTCAGTACAAATGGCCATACAGGGACGTGCCGCAAACATGGGTCGCATTTTTGGCCGCTTGGTATATCAATGACCCTTATTTTTTCCGCTTTTTGTGGGATACGCATGGGTAGTAAGTTGAAATTGGTATTGAAATGGGGTCTAAATCAGATTTTGGTATATCAATGGGTCGAAAAATCTTTAAACTCAGTTGCATGAATTTCACAAAAATAAATTGTCTGATCGTGTCCAAATAAGGTGCGTACATCGCTATCCAAATAAGGCAAATCAGAACCATAAATTCAGAGCTGGGCAAATCAATTGATAGTCCGATTAGCAAACGTTGAGTTATCATTGCAAACAGATGGCGACACTCTTCCGGTGTAGTATATGTGAGCCCAGCACTACTTCTGTTTACCCCGCCAATTTTGATAAATCACTGAAGTTGCAACAGCAATTTTTTCATCGCTGTTTTTAAGTCAGTTTGGCCTCTCAGAACTCGGGATCGCAAAATTTGAGTAACTGCCGATTTTTAAATGCATCGAATCATATAAATAGGTTTTATCAACAATCGGGTAAGTTTTTAGTGTAAAGGTGAGGGTTTTTTTTAGTGTAAAGTTGAATTTTCATATCATATTTTTTATTTCTTGTTTACTGTATTTTATATTTTTTTATTCTAGGTTCTATCAAGGGTCTATCATTTATTAATTATTATTATTTTGTTTGTTAGGAGTGGTGCAATAATTGTGCGAATTCAGCTGACATGACACGCCGACGACAGCACTGCCAAGATCATACATGATCAATATGCATGGGTCATATTGATGTTGTTTTGGTTCGATATAATTCAATGATAATTGCAATTGCATTGAACAGAAATGCATGAATATTAAAGTTGTTTAAAATTACAATAAATCATGAGTGGGAAGAAAAAAGGGGCAGTACTGTACAAAAAATATAAATAAAAAATTCATCTTGATGTTCAAAATTTCTATTAATTTTTTATTGGGGCGCCCTCTACGGAGGGTGCACCATATAGGCATGACTTTGTGAAAAGCTCCTAATTTCACTCTTGCTAGATTTACTTTGCAATTGTTTTGCTAAAAGTATGTTTAGCTTAGAAATAAAACCACAATTTGCTTGGATTTTATTTTATTATTGTTTTCTGATATGCACAGGATAAAATGTTGTGTGTATATTCTTTGTTTAAAATACAAAATTAATGGACTTATAAAAACACCAAATAAACCGTGAGTAACGTACCTTTGTAAGGCTTGTAAACTGGTTTAAAAACCAGTTTACCGCCTCTTAGAACCCGATAGACGGTGACCAACACTATGGACCACAATAGCCTAATCTCAATGACATAGTTAATAACCTCAATTAAACAATCATAGTGCAAAATTTGACCTAAGTTGCAGAGTATGAGTTTTTGTACCCAAAGTTTCAAAGTCATTCAATGAATGTACAAATGTATTGGGGTTAAACCGATGGCATGTGTTTGTTAATTACCATAAAATCCATATCGTGGTTATTCTCAAACTTACAATATGGTGACCCAATAATATGATTTTTATTTGTGGATGAATTTTGCTGTAATCAACGGAATCTGGCGAATGATTCAATTCCAGTCCAGATTGATACCAAACACATTAAAAGGTGGTACATTTTGATGTAAATGTGATATTTTCTTTTGAAATAATGCTGGGCTTTTCTTCTTACCAACAAGAAATCGTCACCACTGCTTATCGCTAGGATCCACAACATGCTCTTTAACCCAAATACAGTTGCACATTCATTGAATGACCTTTAGAAATTTGGGTACACAAACTCGTACTCCGCTACTTGAGGTCAAATTTTGCTTTCTGATTGTTTAATTGAGGTTCTTGAACTATGGCATTGGGATGAGGCCATTGTGGTCCATAGTGTATGCATTATTTTTGTGATGGCTATCAGAAACAGAGATAAGGTTGTTTATTCTACCAGAAGAATTTAGGCAGATATGAAATATGCTGGATATGTTTTTTATTTGTGGATGCAATGTACAGTAATCAAAAAAATTGGTGAATGATTCAATTTTAGTCAGATTGATACCAAACACATTAAAGTTTGGTACATTTTGATGAAAATATGATATTTTCTTTTGAATTAATGCTGGGCCAAATTTTCTTCTTACCAACAACAAGATGGCAATGAAATCATCACCACTGTATTGTAAATGTGTGTTTGCTTTGTAATGGTGCATCCAACTGAAATTATAATACCTATTTCAACACAGCCCATTGCGATATCGCACAGGTAAATCAGATACATATGTTTATGGATTTAATCAGGGATATGAGACACATCCCAGATTTAACATAGTTGAGCTGTTTTGAACGAGGTTTATCTTGGTGTAATGGGTTTAAGTCCTGCAAAGGTCGTGGTGAATTCTGCTGTAGACATGACTGCATAATGTCTGCACTTATTCGACAATAAATAAGTGATATGAGGCCTAATAATGATACCTGCATCTTGACTCTGGAAAACAATATTTTTTAAAAACCTCATTTTGCATTTAGTTTTTAAGCCCCCTCGAGCCACCTACAGGATCTCATTTTGCATTTAAGTTTTTATTGTGTTGCAAAGTAGCAAAACTTTCTTTATTATATGGCGCAATGTGTGCTTGGAAAAGGCTATCCCCTCGTACAACCTATCAACAGGTCTGATTTCTATAATGAGGTGTCACCGGGTTTGCAAGAGATAATAATACCAAATCTAAACACCATGAAATTCACCACATCACGACCAAGCTCACATTGGGCGCCCCATTCCATTTTTAAAGGAATTTTTATTTTTATTTATTTTTTCGTTCTTCTTTCACCATGCAGGGTATGAGGGGGGGGGGGGCACTGGCTGCACCCCTGTTTTCGTGGTTTTTGTATGTTGTTAAATAAAATTTAAAATAAATGAGTGCAAGAATCATCTTTCCCTACACAATACTTGTTACAAACTAGACTAGATATTGGCCCCTACAAGACAAACGAACATAAATGAAGGAAACTGAGAAAACAAAGCAACAATAAATATATTTTGGATTTGTATTCATTACAAAATAAGGGGTGGTGCAACAATTATGTGTACCATGGGTGGTGAATTCTCAAAATGTTCTGCCAAAATTGCCCCCCCTTTGGCCTGCCAAAAATCTTTGCCCCCTATAATTCACCACCCGGGGTACACATAATTATTGCACCACCCCTAACAAACAAAATAATAATAATTAATTAATGATAGACCCTTGATAGAACCTAGAATACAAAAAAATACAAAATACGGTAAGCAAGAAATAAAAAATATGATATGAAAATTTGTTACTGTATTCTAAACGTATAGTGGTATATAGATGGGTCAGTATACGGGTTTGGTATATCAATGGGTGGTATTTTTTGTCTTATCAACTGGTATAGTCATGGGTGTCTATTCTATGTTGGTATATGCATCGGTAGTGAAAATCAGGTTTGAAGTGGTATAGCCATGGGTCCTACTTCAAAATCTTCGGAGGCACACCCTACCCCAAAAAAATTGAGTACTTCCGGACAATGAGGGTAATTAAATACAATTTGACCAGCTATATTGGTAAAAGTTATTGATGTTTGATTAAGTAAAGATAGAGACTACAAAATCAATATTATGTTATCTTTATTATACATGTAGCGTTTTTGTCACATTTTAGTTTTAAAGTTTAAAAAGTTTAAACAGTACAAACCCAATTTGGGGAAGACTGTAAGAAAAGTGTGATAGTGTATAATAATGAAACCAGTGCTCTTTTCCTCACCTAATGAATCATGGCATATTTTACTTTTATAAAGACCTAAAAGCAATAATAGCCGACATATCTGATGAAACAGTCAGGGCTGTGATTTATCTAAATTTCCGTATTTTTTTATGTCCCGGATTAAATTTTAATAAAAAAGTATAAACAAAAATTGGGGGGGGGGGGGTTGAAGTGTCCCTGAACCTTGAAGTAATGCTAGATCATTCATGGTTGACTACAAAAATAAATTGTTTATGTTTGATATGCAAAGTGATAATTTGTGATCATGTCATACTCTACCAATGATTTCAAAATGGATACAAATTGAATGCATTTTAAAATCATTAATAGAGTATGGCATGATCACAAATTATCACTTTGCATATTAAAAACACAAACAATTTTTTTTTGGTCAACCATGAATGACCGTTGCATTTCGCTCTAGGTCCAGGGACACTCCAAAACCCAAAATGGTTTTTTTTAAATCTGCAGTTGTACGTATATGTACAGTGTATTTTTGAGATTGTGTTTAACACAACTTTTGTACTCCATTTTACTGTCATTTTACCCCATGAAAGGGCCTCTCCTGTGGTGCCAAATGTGCAGAAGCCCTCTGGCTTTGCCCCCTTGACCCCCACCAGGGCGTTACCCCTTAAGCGGGCCCAAACAAGTTAAACGGGACTAATTATTTAATGTGTTCTATTGCCTGTGTGTGGTTACTAGTACCATATGTGTGTGTATCAATGGATACAATTGAAGACCATAGTGGATAATGTACTCAAGTGCCATTTTGGCGAACATGAGTTATTGACTGTTTTGAAGTCTTTGGGGTTTAGCAATTTTTTCTCAAAATTTTGGCGATATGACCCCTCAGAAGTAGGGGTCACGTGAGGGGTCAACTGGGGTCAAATTTTCAAATTAGTCTGATCACTATCAAATTAGTGTCAAATTGCTCGTTGGGTCATAAGGATTACAAAAATATATGGTTTGTCATATCTACAACATTTAGTTAAGGAGTTATAAGCTCAAGGTCAACTAAAGGTCAAACGAGGTCAAATTTTAAGCAACATCCGGTTTACACAAATGATACATCAAATTGTTCCTCTCTATATGGGCATTCCAAAAATATATACTTCTAACTTATATTGCCATTCAATGTTGAGAAAAATCCATTTGTTTACAGCTGACCACTGATTGTAGTGGAAAAAAGACTCAAGTGCAAGATATCGATTATTGATTATAGAAAATCAATAAGTAACAATGTATTAATTTATAGCTGTAAAAGAATAATAGTGAATATAAAATTACTCCTGCAAGTTTTAGTACAAAATAATAAAGTTTGTGATCAGCAGATAAATTTCAAATCTTTAGACCCCATTTTCTCAGAACTAGTATTTTGGCACGTGAGCACTTCTTCCACTACAGTCTTCAATTACCCTTGGGTGCAACTACAGTAGTGGCTTATTATTTGAGGCCACACATACAAATACCACTACTATAACAAGCTGATCAGCATGAGAAGCAAATATTAAGGTTCCCTTCATTAACATGTTTGCAAAACTTGGCAACAATGAAATGTTCCCCCTCACATTCACCACCATGACCACTGCAACAATCTCAGCAACAAACAATGGTTAAATGCTCATAAAAGTGTATGGCTGCATTCTGCCACAAGCTCAGTTGCAATAATTCAGGATCCTTCCATTTACATATGCTTGTAAAACTCGGTAACAATATGTTCCGCTTCAATTGCTGCCTTGCTTGCTATATCTACCACGGCAAAAAGTTCATAAGTAACCCCTGGATACTGTCCTAGATGAACAGTTGGGTCTCCATATACTGGCATACCTCTCGGAATCGCAGGTGTAATGCCTTTTTTACCATTTAATATGACTGGTATATGGTAGTGACTGTATCTGATGAGTTTATCATGTTTGTCACGATTCACAAGCTGTGATAGAGCAAGGTACCAGTTGTCTGTATTTCCTGGATAGGCAGGCTGGAGCTGAAAAAGAAGTTAAAGAAATTATTATGTGCTTAACAGTTTGTCATACTATTTGCAGTGGAGAATACATTGTTTTTATTTTGGGGGCATTTTTTTGTAATGTTTTGCCTATTTTGCCAAAAAGCACATTTTATAGTACAAAAACCGTTGGTGGCCGAAAGATGCTACTATATTTATTCCCTTTTTATGCAGATATCAAAAGCAATATAATGAAATACTTCACAGATAGTGCAAACTATTCTCTCTCTATATAAATAAAATTATATAAAATTTCAAAATATCACCTTTACAAGAAACTCGAAGAGGTCAGGGAATCTGGTATCGAACTGGGTCCATTTTTTCAGTCTCTTCACGATTTCATCTTTTACCTGCTGCTCTGTTTTGGGCTGATTGATGTCATCTTGTTGGACATGGAAAAATGTGCACATACCCTGAAGAACAGGATAATGTGTCTCTCGGAAGCTGATAATGACTCGATCAAGCATTTTACGAGCTTCGTCTATGGTCTGAGTAGCCTTGTCCAAAATGAGACGTGTCACTCCTGTTCCGGTATTCCCCAGTATTACGAGCTCTAAATTGAGGTGGTAGTTTCTTAGTTTCCCATACGTTGCATCTTCCAGTTTCATCAAATTATTGATTTCATTGTAGAGGGGGATGTCGGCTTGGTCATTCTTTTCACAGCAGTGAAGGATTTTTGCACAGTCAATGCGAAACTCTAGCCCTGAAATATCTGGGTGCTTGATGAGTATGTCTGCCAATTTAAAGCAGCCATCCATGCTGCCACACTCAATGGCTTCTTTGAAGAGTTCCTTTGTCAACTTATCATTTCCTTGTGCTTGTATCTCCTCTCCTTGAACCAAGGCACATTCTATTCTTAGCTGCTTTACAAGATCTAGTTTCTGTAATTCCCGTAACTCTTGAATCCTTCTCCTAGCTTCTTCAAAATCTCCTAGCTTTATCAGGGTCTTTACCAATTAATGTATTGCATCAGAATCATTTCTGTTCTCATCACAGTCCAGATACTCCTCATATTTAGCTCTAGCACTGTCATGTTCTCCATACACTTGATCCAGCCATGCTAATCCCTTCAATCCTTGGCTGTGTGTTTCAGGGTCTGCTGATCGAGCTCTCTTTTCCATGGCATTCATATAACCCTTCTTTGCTGTATAGAGGTCCTTCTTCAAAACTCCATCAAACACTGGTTTGGGATTTTCCCGAGTCACTGGATGTGTGACACAGTTCTTTGCAGCACAGTCTATTGCTATCCGATATCGCTCACATGCTTTTTCTTCGTTGTTGCAAGTGCGTTGAAGAAAAAGTGCGTAAGAAGTATTGAACTGTACCTGATCACTGAATTCAGTGTTTCTTACTGTAAGAAGACTTGTGAAATCATCATCTGCTTCTTTTATCATATGTAGCCTCTCATATGTTAAAGCTCTGTCTTTTAATGCCATATTGTTTGTGGCATTGGCTTCTAGTGCTTTAGTAAAGTACTCTATTGCTTTGCGAAGGAGGTCCTTGTCAGGTCGATCAAAATGCTTCTTCTCTTTTATGGCTTCTTTCTTTTTGCTGTTTTGATCATTGTACATATCTCTGTAAGCAAGACCCATTTCATGAAACATGGCAGAATTTTGACCGATTCCACAGGCATCTTGTAATATTGGCAATGCAGCCTTGTAGAATCCAGCTTTTCTGAACACTTTACTTGCTTTTACCAGAAGATGTGGGTGACGGGGTGCAAGTTCCCGTGATTTAGAAGCATGTCTCATTGCAGCAGCATGGTCGCCCTTGAACGATAAGTTGAAAGCCAGAAATACATGAGCCAGTGCATGATTTTCGTCAATGGTCAATATTTTCTTATACAGGTCTCTTTCTTGTTCCTTGTTGTTGGAGTATTCAAAGCCATCTCTGTTTCTTGAACAACGCCCTGTAACAAGAGCTAATCCAAATAGCCATTGAGTATTGTTTGGCTGCACATCTAGTGCTTTTTGGAAGTAGATCTTTGCCTCATCATATTTACTCATGCCAACTCTAGAAAGTGCAAATGCGCGGACAGAACTAATGCAAGCTTGTGCCAAGTCTGTCTTTTCAGAGAGCAACTTCTGAATTTCTGCTGCTAAGGTACATGTAGTTGTCTCCTCTCGCAATGTATGAGCCATAAAAGCTTCATTACACTTTACAACTATCAAATATCCTTGTTTCTCCTCCTCGTTAGGCACACCTTTTATCTCGTCATAAGCTTTGTTCAAGTATTCTCTGCCTTTAACATAATTAGGTTTGGGGTCCTTGTATTTTGACACATAAATAAAACTCTGAAATAACAGTGCTTGTATTGTCATGACACCAGGATTGTGTGCCAAGTGTTCATCAAGTTGTAGTTTCAAAGCATCAAATTCCTTGATAGTGCCTATATCTATTCCCCAATTGAAGTGAGATGGTACATCAGTTAAAAAGTCAGGTAGAGCCATTTTGCTGCAAAATGACACTCTTCTTTACTTCTTATGCCTCGATCTGAAAAGAAAATCACAGTGTATAAAAAACAAAATGTTGGACAGTGATTTATTTATTTATTTGGTTCCTTATTTCTTCATTTATCAGTATAAAATATCAAATTGATTAATTTGAATTAAAAACTTCCTCAAGTGGCCACAGCGGTGTTACAAGACCAAGTGACAGGTAATGAACCATACAAACATAAAATAATATTTGAGGATTTCTAACTTTCCTAGCTAGTTTATTCTAAATTTTAATATGTTATAAAAAACTTAATTCAAAAAATATTTATCACGGAAATAAAAATCAACAGAAACTTGAAAAACCATCTAGAATAAAAAGATATGGTGAAAATAAAGTAAAAAATTGTCAACCAAATTTCATGAACCTGTGACAATCTACCGCGATTTGATCTTGGATGACCCCGAATGAACCCAAAATGACCTTTACATCTGTTTTGGCTATTTTAACTATTGGACATACTCCCATCATATTCAGGATTCTTTTAACCACCTTAAATCCCAATTGGGCATACTTAATAATGTTTGATCCCATATGACCTTTGGCCTTGAGTGACCTCAGTTTGATTTTGTTATGCTCCTGTGATATGGAGAATTACTATCACCAACTTTGATATAAAATTGGATGGTTTGAACCCAATACTACAAATTTATTGATTGAGCTCTGAGTTTTAAAATGTTGGATGAGACGTTGACCTTGGTAGACCTCAATTTTATTTTGCACATTATATTCCCCTCTTATAATTTTAGACTTCTCCGTAGTCCACTTGCCCATTGTGCATATTCTGGCTATTGCATTTAAGCTTAAAACTCTGATTTAATTAATTTGTGCACAATTGATAGATTTTCACATCTGATCTTTAGTTCAGTCACCGTACTCCCTCTGTTTGTTAGCTTCCCAAGTGGAGTACTGACTTTGACTTGCAGTTAACATTTTTAACACAGGACTCTATGGAGAGTAACTAAAATTGGTCATGATGTAATGCATCTTTAAATGAATCTGGCTTGTGATTGGTCGCCCAGATCTCGTTATTGTTTAAATCCTCCGGGCACGTGCCATTACCATTAACTATACATGGTACACAACTATCTATGGAATGCGGCGCTTTTGTTGGTGGATGAATGTACGCATCTAGCGCGTATTGTACCACCATCCTTTGTGCTTGTGGTTAGATTTGATTGATAAACAAGTATGATTGACAGTGTGTTTTAGAGAACGAAGTCCCGAGGCAAAGTTCTGCTTAAAAGTCAAAGTACATTGTTGAATATTTTAATCAGGCCTTCGCAAATAAACTGGTAGATTCCAAAATCAGAATTGTTCAGTATTAAAGTGAGCCATTATTCAAGATATGTTGCATTCAATAACATAATTATACTTACTTTTACTGTCACTAATTATATAAACTCTTTATGACCATTTTACTATTAATACACATAAGTCAGTATAATTTTGAGCTCCAACAGGATGCGTTCATCATGATTAATAATAACCTATTTTTATTTAAATCAAAATACGACTATGGCATAGTCTACTCTTATTTAGGATTCCACCCACCAAGTTTCAGCCCTATCGGACACAGTTAAAAATTAGAACCTTCCATGACCTTTGACCTCTGATGACCTTTACAACCACCCCTTCAACAGGGAACACCCGGTACCAATCTCTCTCTCTAAAGCACAGCGGGAAAAAGTGGGCAATATGGGTAGCTCCTTGCCGCTGAAATTCGTACATCTCAAGGGAAACAAGAGCTATGGGGAAAAAATAAAGAAAAAAGAAAAAAAAAAAAAAAGAAAGAAAAAAAATCGAGGAAAAGTTGTCCAAATATTTCTTTAAATATACCCTTTTTCACCACTGTAGTGTAGTACTGGACGCCCAGTTATGCCCGACAGTCGCTCCCCGAATCCGTCCCATCACTCACAGGGTTATCCCCCTGCGCGTCCACCATTGCCCATCTTCAAAAACCCTACGTGAAAACAAGCAAGTACATGTACAACAACGTGTGCTACAGACAACACAATATAGCGGTAGCTCACACAGAAAGTAGCCTACTGTACGACATCTGTACATGCACGATGCATGCGCAATTACTGCAATGCAGTCAAACTTTCCATGAACAAACTAGCGAGCGGTGCTGCTTGTACCTCAGGAAGGAGGTAAGTTTTACAATACAATGCACACAATGAGACATGTGACTAAATAATTGTGTTAATTTTTTTTCTTTTAATATCTTCCGTCATTCATCCATGTACCATGTGATTTTTTTCTTACACAAATAACTTCACTTACGATATTATTTAAAACATCAACAGCATTATCTGTCATCATTTCTAATTTCAGATTTGAATAGAAAAACTTTTAATATTTACTTAATTTTATCGTAAATAATACGAAAATTGACAACATCTATAGATACTACTAAAATAATAGCCGTTGTCTGTGTGTCTGTCCGTCTGTCCGGCTATGCGTTCCGCCGCGCTTCGACGCATCGTTCGATATTGCAGACATAGATGGGTACCGGGCGGGCGCTGTTTACCGGGTAGTTTCGGAGATCAAGGTCAAAGGTCATGGGGGAAAATACCCCACATGGATACAAAGCAGCAAGTGCACATGGATAAAAAGAATCCACTAGACGATCTACAACAAGTTTCAAGCTGCCCAAGCAGGTGAACAAGGTCATTCATTCAGTCTATTCCATTCAGCTTTTGGCTATCTGCCCAATTTGAAATGCACTGTAAATGTCTACCCACAATGCATTGCTGCAAATATGCTATAGTGTCTTCCCAGCATTCATTGCTGAAAATGATTTCTATAAGCGCCCCTACCCCAATAAGCGCCCACATACCCCAATAAGTGCCCACATACCCCCTAATAGCTAAAGGGCTATTACAGCAACAGGCGCACTAGTATTTCTAAAAGAAATAACAATGATGGTACGGTAGTAAAATATCTAGTACATCATCGAAAATAACTAAATCAGATAATACGATGTCTAAAATTGCATAGGGAATCCCCGACTACGTCATAGGGATGTCCCAAAAACATAAACATTCGCCCTGCTATTTAGATAGGAAACCCCAACCCCAATGCAGCATGTGCGTAAAATATACACACCGACTGACCGACTCTGCAGTCACGCATGTTTCGACATGTGAATGCATGCTAATGTTGAATTGTTGATAAACAAATCACGCGGCATCATCGGCACTGAACCCAAATGAATGCAGAGTTCTGACGGTCGTCTATTGTTCTTTCTTTCTTTTAACTGATTTTACAAATATTATAAACTTAGTTCTCGTAAGTTTTAATATTCTCAATCTCAAACTTGTATTTTGTATTGTTGTTTGGCGTTTGTTGTTGTTCTTGTTCCCCGGTCTTGTTCAAATCCATCCATCCAATATGTTGGCATGACATCGTACATGTAGCTTTCATATTAACATGCACATTTATGACTGATGGGTGGGTGGGTCTTACCTTTACCGAAGTTACTGTAAGGGTGGGTGGGTAGCAAATCAATAATTTCACTTGATTGACACATCACGCTTTTGACACAAACCTTTTTTCAAGAGTTTTATGGGCATTGACGGCCATTTTTTTCGCGGGAAAGTGTAACCAGCTTGCCGGGAAAAAAACACTTTTTCAGGCCGTGCTCTGAAGTATTGCAATGTGTCAAAGCATGGTGAAACGCATAGCCAAACAGATAGACACACTGAAACCACTCATTATTTATAGTAATTAGTATACTGTAAAAGTGGACATTTTTGCACAATCAATTTTTTGTGCTTTGCCAATTTTGAATTGATTACTTTAATTGTTTTTAATTTTGCGATTCTAAGTTTTCTTACATTGACCTAAACACAAAAGGAATTTGTGTTGTTATTTTCGCGGCTTGGAACGTGAAAAGCATGAAAATAAATGTAACGCAAAAATGTCAACTTTTACAGTACAGTAGATATGTGTACCTAATTAATTATATTAGTACATGCATATTGCATAGTTACTCCCCTGCCTTTGATTTACATTCAATAATCATAAAAAGAATTGCACATAGAATGGTAAAATTCAATCTGCAGATCATATTGTGCCCTGGGATTGTGCCATGTACCATGGAAGCTTACCTTTTTAGTTATCAAAATAGCACTTTGCACGTCACTCAGTAAACACATGATTTGACATTTAAAACATAATTTGATGATGCATCCAACCTTTGGCTGAGATAAACATACCACACATTATGCAGCTGATTAATACATGCAAATCTGAGACACTCGGCCATATTTCATGAGTATTGCATGGTAAAATACTGCAAAGGGAAAGTCCCTGTAGTGCAACTGGAAATCTTCACTGCCTAGTAACAGTGTTGCCAGTTGTTTTATCCAGAATACCTAGTGGTAGATGAAGGCAATCCCTAATAAGGTTGAATTCATCAACATGGTTCAATCAATAATAACTCATTTTTAGTTGTGGGTTGAGTCAGCAACTCAACTCACTTGGGTTTTTAACACCCTCCCACCCCAGTCCCCCTCTTGTGTTGATAAACATTATATTACAATGGCAGTAGTAGATGTTTGAAATAATTTTATTTTTGATATATTCACAAAATTTCATAAAACATTGAAACAAAATTAGGTGATCCCTGAATTCGAACTGGGGCCATCAAATCAGAAGTCTTAATGCTTTAGGGGCAGTGTAATAATTATGACCTGGGGGTAAAATTGGGGGACAAGAGTTTTTTGGCCAGTTGAAAGGGAGGAGGCAACTTTTGGCAAACTGAGAGGGGGAGCAAGTGAATTTTAGCACACATTCATGCAGCACCTTTTAAATAAAACACTCTAAAAATGCTTTGGAAAACAGTACCTAACATATAAGGCATAATGTTGTGATTGCCAAAGACTTTCTTTGTATATGCAAATTTTCCTGCTCGGTGTACTTGCAATCTAGGCCTATTAATAAGGTTTGCAAATTGGGATCCAAAAAAACTGGCATGTGCAAAGGGGGGAGGCAAAGATTTTTTGACAGGCCAAGAGGGGGCAAGCTATTTTGGGCAGGCCAAAAGGGGAGGAAGCATTTTTGGGACACCATTTATTAATTTACTCGGGTGGGGTCATAATTATCACAGCCCCTTAGCCACTAGGCCACAAGAAAATGTGATATAGAGCGATGTGTATAACTGTGAGTGCAATATTTATTACATGAATGTATATCACCATACGGAAAGAACAAAAGAATTTTTGACAAAATGTATGTCTCAGAATGCACTAGGGCATAATTCCACTTCAATTGCTGCCTTTCTTGCTACCCCTTTACCACTGCAACTAGTTTATTAGCAATATTGCTTATGTTTATATAAATATATTGCTGTCCTTCTTGCTAATTGTTTTAATATATTGTGAAAAACCAAGTAGCTGAGGTGTTAGTTCAATACCGTAAAACCCCGTCTACAAGCATATAGTGTGCTTCTGATGAAAGCTACATTAATCCAGTCGCCATTATGGAGTTTGAGCAAATAAATTACGGATCCAAGCATATAAAAGCAAGTATTATTTTAAGACCGATCAATTGTATTGGTATATTAACGCTTGCTTCGAATTAATTAAGCTTTTATAAATAAAAATTCCTTTAAAAAAGGAATGTGGCGCCCAATGTGAACTTGGACGTGATATGGTGAATTCCATGGTGTGTAGATTTGGTATTATAATGATTTTTCTAGGGAAGAGTAGAAGATGATCAAATGCAAGAGAAATGTGTTTGATTGGGGAAGGTGTTCTAACAATCCAAATATAAACTTAGTCCACCTCAAATGACCTGTAACAATTTGTGATTGACATTACTTAATTCACCTCAGATGACTTTGATCTGACATTCAACATTTTCGCTTACACCAATCATATCCATAACAATTTAACTCTTACAACTTCCTGTCAACTCTCTAATTTAAAACTCTAAATTTCTGTCTGTTTGCCTTTTCTGTCTTGTACCATTTAGTACACTACAGTTTGTTACAATTATTAAGAAAAGCAGACATTGCTGGGTAGATAACAGGATTTAGTTATTTACTTAAGGGGGTTCTACACCCCTGGCCAATTTTGTGTCTATTTTTGCATTTTTCTCAAAAATTATAGCACATTGGTGACAAGTAAGCTATGTATATTATAGGGGCAAGGGCTACAACTACTGTGCTGAAATTTCAGCAACTCAAAGCAATTAAAATACAACATATGTAGAACATGTATAATTAATATGCCGTGTTGTTTGCATACAGTTTGCCGCCCAATTGTGCCACCATATCATATTGCAACTTTGGCAATAACCACTATATAGATTCTATGGTAATTAGCAAACAAAAGCCATCAGTTTAAGAGGCCTCGTTAATTGATCTTATCACTATGGACCACAAGAGTCTCATCCCAATGGCATAGTCCAATAACCTCAATTACATAATCATAGTGCAAAATTTGACCTCAAGTTGCAGAGTATGAGTTTGTGTACCCAAATTTTCAAAGGATGACTGTACAAATGTATTAGGGTTTAAGAACTGTTCCCATGATAGATGAGCATGTTGTGGATCTTAGTGTATGGTCAAATGTCACCGTCTATCGGGTTCTAAGGCACACGGTAAACTGGTTGAATGCATACAAAGGTCAGGATTTATTGGTGTTTTTATAAATCCTAATTTTGTATTTTAAACAAAGAATATACGCTCACCATTTTATCCCGTGCATATCAGAAAACAATAATAAAATAAAATCCAAGCAAATTGTGGTTTTATTTCTGAGCTGGGCATAATTTTAGCAAAACAATTGCGAAGTCAATCTAGCAAGAGTGAAATTAGAAGCTTTTCACAAAGTCATGCCTATATTGTGGCGCCTCCGTAGAGGGCGCCACAAAAACACTATATATGCTTGTAGATGGGGTTTTACGGTATGCTATGAAAATATTTTACCATGTAAACATTGGCTAAATAAGCTGTATTTTGGCTCAAAAGGGTACCATACTGTGATTCATGACATTTCCTGCCCGCCAATTTGACCCCCTAGCTTACTGAAAAAATACCGCTCACTTGCAAGTTTTTAGCATGACATGTTCGTATGTGATTGATTGCTGAAAGTCCATGTGATCTCATTTTCAAGCAATTTTCGATGATTTCCGAATGGTGTTTGAAAAGATCTATTGCTTCTTTTGCTACATCTACCACTGCAACAAGTTCAACAGCAGTAATGCTTTGCCTTGTATGCTAATAAAAGTGTATCACTGCCTTTCTGACCACATTGTTCACTGCAACAAGCTCGTATGCAATGATCAAAAGTTCCATCATTTACATATATCGGTACTTGTAAAACTCGGCAACAATACATTCCACCTCAATTGCTGCCTTTCTTGCTACATCCACCACTTTAACAAGTTCATAGTTAACTCTTGGAACCTGTCCTAGCTGGACGGGTGAGTCCCCATATACTGCCATCCCTCTTGGAATGATAGGTGTAATACCTTTTTCCCCATTTAATATGACAGGAATATGGTATTGACTATATCTGATAAGTTCACTGTGTTTGTCACGGTTGGCTAGCTGTGATAGGGCAAGGTACCAGTTGTCTGTGTTTCCTGGATAGGCAGACTGGAGCTGAAAAAGCAATAAGAAATTATTGATGTGTGTTTAATGATTGTCATACTAACCAGCTCTAGACACTGTCTTGGTGGTCTTTAAAACATTTTAGTTATCTTGTCCATCACTGGCATCCCATATTCGAATCACTACCATTTGAGTTCAATCTCACATCTCCCAGCTCATCGATTCTTGGTTTAGTGGTGTGGGCCTACGTGTATGTTTCCAGACCCATAGGTCTCTGGTTCGCATTCCAGCTTTGGCTGTGATCTCTGTTTATTATTTTCTAAATGCTGTTTCTGTTATAAACAAAGCTCTGCTTGATGAATCCTAACCGTAACAGTGAACAGATATTGTCTGCACAAAATATATACATGGCTGCTCTACAAAGTGATGTAATTTAGGGATTCAATCATGTTTCACCGTTGTTCATCACCGATTAACAACGATGCGTCCGCGTCGTCTGAGTGGTTTACTTCGCGAGGGCAGCTTTAGCTGCAGCTTTAGCTGCCCGAGCGAAGTAAACCACGCAGACGCGCCGGATGCGAGTTGTTAATCGGTGATGAACAACGCTGAAACATGATTGAATCCCTTTCAACAACGAAAAGAAGCTAAAGATCGTATAATTCACATTTATTTCACGAGGAATGTCAGTTAATCATTGCCACTCAGCCTTACAAAAATTTCGATGATTTCTATGTTGATATCAGTAATAAAACTACAGAATAAAACGGCAATGTTTAGCCGCTACCTGAAAAATACTGAATTCAACTTGTAAGCATGCATACGCACGAAGGTTCCAGGCATGACGAATTTTACAAGCTCTCGCGTAACGCGTAGTCTCGCTCGCGTTCGCGTATATGCTACAGTAAAAGTGTGGATTCATCACGGATTAACAACGGTTGGCTCCTGTACAAAGGTATAGGAAGAGTTGTTGAATAATGTATTATTAACGCAAACTAATAATGGGTCAATATAGCATAATACATAATAGCTGTTTACTGTTTGTTGTTTAACCCTAACCCTCCTGAATACTACAAAATACTACTCTATATATGCGCTGTTCGTGCATGCATCCCACGTGGTGTGATGACGCAATCGCCCTAAGTGATATATAGGCACGGTTTCGCTGGCCAGCGGGCCCAAGACCCGTGGCAAAGTGTCGCCGACCGAGTGCTTGGCATGCGAGGGGTCTCGGGTTCGAATCCCACCCAGAGCAAACAACTTCTTAACTTCTTTTCTCTCTTTATTCTTTCCTTCTTTCCCTTCCCGTCGCCAAAAAGCCCCTAGGCGGTTAGGGTTAGATGGGTTTTTTTTTTCAAATTTTGAAAATATATGAAAGTATTCTAAAAACATTAATGTGTTTGCTGGATACTTGAGTATAGGAATTAATAAAGACAGGGTAGAATTTTATTACCTTTGCAATGAACTCCAAAAGGTCAGGGAACCTGGTGTCAAACTGGTCCCACTTTTTCAGCTTCCTCAAAGTTTCATCCTTTACTTGCTGCTCTGTTTTTGGCTGATTGTAGTATTCTTGTTGGATGTTAAAAAACTTGCAAGTACCTGTGACAGCAGGGTAATGTGTCTTTTGAAAGCTGTCCATGACTCGATCAAGCATTGAACGAGCTTCGTAAATGGTCTGCAAAGCCTTATCCAAAATGACACGTGTCACTCCTGTTCCGGTATTCCCCAGTATTACGAGCTCTAAATTGAGGTGGTAGTTTCTTAGTTTCCCATACGTTGCATCTTCCAGTTTCATCAACTTCTTGATTTCATCGTAGATGGGGATGTCAACTTGGTCATTCTTTTCACAGCAGTGAAGGATTTTTGCACAGTCAATGCGAAACTCTAGCCCTGAAATATCTGGGTGCTTGATGAGTATGTCTGCCAATTTAAAGCAGCCATCCATGCTGCCACATTCTATGGCTTCTTTGAAGAGTTTCATTGCCAATTTATCATTTCCATGCTATCTTTAACCTCTTTAAATCTTGAATCCTTCTCCTAGCTTCTTCAAAATCACCAAGTTGAATCAGGGTCTTCACCAAAGATTGAATCACAACAAAGTCATTTCTGTTCTCTTCCCAGTCCAAATACTCCTCATATTTTGCTCTAGCACTGTCATGTTCTCCATACACTTGATCTAGCCATGCTAATCCCTTCAACCCTTGGCTGTGTGTTTCGGGGTCAGCTGATTCTGCTCTCTTTTTCATGGCATTCATATAACCCTTCTTTGACCTTTGCAGGTCCCTTTTCAAATTTCCACCAAACACTGGTGTGGGTTTATCGCGAGTCACTGGGCGTGTGACACAGTTCTTAACTGCACATTCGATTGCTACCCGATATCGCTCACATGCTTTTTCTTCGTTGTTGCAAGTGCGTTGATGAAAAACTGCATAAAAAGTATTGAACTGTACCTGATCACTAAAATCAGTATTTCTTACTGTAAGAACACTTATGAAATCATCCTCTGCTTCTTTTATCATGCGTAGTCTCTCGTATGTTAAAGCTCTATTTAGTAATGCCATGTTGTTTGTTGGATTGACTTCTAGTGCCTTAGTATAGCACTCTATTGCTTTGCGAAGGAGGCCCTTGTCAGGTTGGACAAAATGTTTCTTTTTTTGTATGGCTTCTTTCTTTTTGGTGTTTTGATCATTGTACATATCTATGTAAGTAAGACCCATTTGATGAAAAATGGCAGAATTTTGACCAATGGCACAAGCATCTTGTAATATTGCGAAAGCAGTCTTGTAGAAACCAGCTTTTCTGAACACTTTACTTGCTTTTACAAGAATATGTAGGTGATGAGGTGCAAGTTCCCATGCTTTAGAAGCATGTCTCATTGCAGCAGCATGGTCACCCTTTAAAGATAAGTTGTAAGCCAGATATACATGAGCCACTGCATGCTTTTTGTCAATAGTTAATAATTTTTCATACAATTTTCTTTCCTGCTCCTTGTCACATGAGTATTCACTGCCATCTCTATTTCTTGAACAACGCCCTGTAACAAGAGCTAATCCAAATAGCCATTGAGTGTTGTTTGGCTGCACATCAAATGCTCTTTGGTAGTAGATTTTTGCCTCACAGTATTTTCTTATGCCAACTCTGGAAAGAGCAAATGCGCGGACAAAGTCAATGCAAGCTTGCGATAAGTCGGTCTTTTCAGATAGCAATCTTTGAATTTCTACTTCTAGAATAGTTGTTGGCTCTTCCAATGCATGTTTCATAATAGCTTCATTACACTTTGCTACTATCATATATCCTTGTTTCTCCTCCTAGTTTGGCACACCTTTTACCTAGTTATAAGCCTTGTTCAAGTATTCTCTGCCTTTAACATAATCAGGTTTGGGGTCTTTGTACTTTGACACATAAATAAAACTCTGGAATAACAGTGCTTGTATTGTCATGACACCAGGATTGTGTGCCAAGTGTTCATCAAGTTGTAGTTTCAAAGAGTTGAATCCCTTGGTAGTACCTGTATCAATTCCCCAATTGAAATGAGATGGCACATCTATTAGAAAGTCAGGAAGAGCCATTTTGCTGCGATATGACACCCTTCTTTACCTCATTGCATCGATCTGAAAAGAAAATCATAATGTATAAAAAAACACAGAATGTTGACATTTTTTGTGTCATTTCGGTGGTCGTTCCCACAAAATTCATGAACTTGAGACAATCTATGGTGATTTGACCCCGGATGACCCCAAAATGACCTTAGCATTTTTTGTCTCGATATGGTGATCATTCCCACCAAATTTCATGAACCTGCAACATCTATGGCGATTTGACCCTGGATGACCTTGAAATGACCTTAATACTTTTTGTCTCGCTACGGTAGTCATTCCCACTAAATTTCATGAACCTGCAACAATCTATGGTGATTTGACCCAGGATGACCCCGCAATGACAAGGACAGACTGACTGACTGACGGACGGAAGGACAACAAGGAAACATTTATATACCTCCGGTGGAGGCATAAAAATGTACATGTGTAAAATAATTTTATGATAAAAAAAAATACTATAAAACACCTTTGTGGCTCAAATTTCATTGTCAAGTTTCTTGTACCTGTTATCTTTGGTATCAACAAAGTAGTTATCAAAAATAGTATTTCAAATGACACAGCACATCATGATCATGAAAGTTACAATGAAAATATTGTAGTAGGTTAATGTGGTGACCGTTTTGAATGCCATCTTGGATTTAGAGGTGACAGAAGTACATGCGCAAGAGTACATCAACCAAGCAAATACTTTGTCATATGCAAAAGGCAAGCGATTAAATGAGGTCTACTTAGTTTCTATGCATGTTGCAATGAAAGTGCACACTTTAGCCACATGGACCTTTAATTATAGGTAAATTCCCAGTAATACTGTTTCTACTTGTTAGCCCTTTTGGGTGTACCATATTTCTGATAAAAAATGCCCTGGGTGTGCAATTTTTCAAAAGGCATGCATTTATTTGTGACATATTTTAAATGGGGAAAAAAGCACCATGTAAGCTTAACCACATCAGGACAAAATACACTCACTTCCGTCTCACTTCCTGGTTCAAATTGGCAGCCGATTTAATAAACACATTGATTATGGGTATATGTTTTAAAGAAAAAAATCCTTCATAGACTGAAACAAATGTCTGTGCACACATTACTTTAACCATTTTAGAGCTCAAATCATGTTTTCTGCATGCTGAGTACAAAATTTAGTACTGCAACTATGCAACTATAAAATTGGTCCAAATTTATATCTTAACTAAGATAATTTGTCCCTCCTTTTGGCACAATTACCCTTAAAAATGGGTATAGGTTTGGCAGCTTTGAGCTACACTCCCCTGTCAAAATATACCAAATACCCCCTCCTCCTGATCGTTTCCTTCCCAAAAATATATACTTTCATGTACTTGTCTTTGTTACTTTAAAGTTGCACACCAAATAATGAACCATCATGCATCCTTAAGGGATCTAGAATGAGCGTTTATGGCGTTTCGACAGTATTTTTTGTGGGACATGAGAGCACCTCAGACGTATGGAATTGCATTCTGAATACTGAAGCATGTCTTTCTGATATCAAATAATTTTCATTTTTGAAATTACGATATAATACAAATTTTATGACAAATTATTAAAATTTGATATTTTTCAAATTTTGATATATAACAGTCCTCGAATAAATTTTATAAATCTAATGATATATTCTTAAAGTGTATGTAGCTGGAGGAAAAGTTGACGATCAATTGAAAATTTTGACCTTTTATATTGAAGATATGGATTTTTTCCCAAAAGACCTATTTTTTTTTGGTGTTTTGGGAAAAAAATCCAAATCTTCAATACGAAAGGTCAAAATTTTCAATTGATCGTCGGCTGTTCATCCCACCTACATACACTTTAAGTATAAATCATCAGATTTATAAAGTTTACTTCAAGTACTGTTAAATATCAATTTTTAATGATTTGCCATAAAATGTGTATTACATTGCGAATTTCAAAAACTCAAAATTATTTGATATCAGAAGGACATTCTTCGATTCAGAATGCAATTTGATATGTCTGATGTGCTCTAATGTCCCACAATAAATACTGTCCAAACGCTCATACCCCATCCCTTAAAGGGGCATTCTTTGTAAATATATATACTGCTCACTGTGACATACAGCACCGCAAACTTTGACCTAGTTTTCACATACAAACATGCATCCTTCACTCAACCTCTTTCATAGTCCGACGAGTAGGACCTTTTTCTTACCAGACTATACACATTTCACACTATGATCACTATCTCACATGGCACAAGAAAGACGAATCGCGAAAGTCCAGTGACCGCGCCGCCCCACCAACCGCGGGAGGAGCGGTTAGTGGATTTTTGTGGTCAATCTTTCTTGAGCGATCAGAGTTAGAGTATAGTTGGTAAACTAAGAAAAAAACAGGTCCTACTCGTCGGACTACTCTTTCATTACTGTCTGTAATCATGAAAGAGAATTGCATACTTACCATAAAATCAGGTCAAAACCATTCAAGCCTTTTATGCCATCTTAGAAGGTTCCTATTGGTGATAAAATGTTCCACTCTATCATTGTATGAATGTGGAGATAAAGTTTTCAATTTTGAAGCCCAGCTATCGTATGCATGATTCAAGCTGCTAGCACGTAAAAGTTTGAATTTGATGATACATCCAGCCTATATGTCGCTAATGGCATTTTTTCTCAACATAGTAATATTTAGAATTAATCAAAACAGGTTTACACTACATACTATACACAGCGGTCTCATGAGTAGCCTATTGCTGCTAAGGGAAAATCCCACCTTATTATGAATTCAAGTTAAGTGACAGTGTTGCCAGATGTTTTACCCAAAATGCTAGTCCTGGTAGATGAAGGTAATCTGTAAGATTGATTGGGTTGATTTCATCAAGCAGGTCCCGACCAGTTAATATAGTCAAGGGGACTATTAGTAAATTGCATTGCATTGTGATTGTACCCCGGGGATTGTACTAAACAAGATTCATAGGCCTATTCAGATTAATCATTGTAGATCTTATAACCTTGGTATTTTTAAAGGAAAATCATTTTTGTTGTTTTGCCCAAAATGCCTACTGGTAGAGTTTGATTGGGTTGATTTCATCAAGCAGGTCCAGTTAATCATGGAGCTCCATGAGTTAATATAGTCAAGGGGACTGTTAGTAAATTGCATTGCATTGTGATTGTACTAAACAAGATTCAGATTAATCATTGTAGATCTTATAACCTGGCATTTTTAAAGGAAAAATGCCATATGGTAACCACAGATTCTAGAAGAATCTGTGGTTACCCTAATTATGAATTCAAGTTTAGTGACAGTGTTGCCAGTTGTTTTGCCCAAAATGCCTACTGTTAGATGAAGGTAATCTTTAAGATTGATTGGATTGATTTCATCAAGCAGGTCCAGTCAATTTAGCCAAGGGACTGTTAGTAAATTGCATTGCATTGTGATTGTACTATAAAACAAGATTCGTATGAATTCAGATTAATCATTATAGATCTTATAACCTTGGTATATTTAAAGGAAAATTTAACGTAAGTCATTGAAATATGCATCATGCAATGTATATATTGTCACATTCATTCAAAGCACAAACATACAGAATAAAATAAGCATATGTACCTATTAATGAGTTGCTCGGACAAGGACAAAAAAGGCAATCTCTAAAAATAAGATTATTTTATAATTTTGGTTATAGTCAATGTAATCAATTAGTAAATTGCAGTGTTTTTTTTTCAGAATCAGATTCATCATTACACATCTTTATTTTTACAAATCTAACAGAAGACATTGAAATATACATAATGTCACATTTAAACAAGGCAAAATACTAAAATAAAGCATAGCCAAGGGGGCAAAGGGGAAAGCTGCCACCCATGAGAAGTCTTACCCCTCTCTTGCTCGTCCCCCACCCCTCCCCCGTGGGATGTTAGCCACCATGGTATTTAAGTTTTTAGCCCTTTTTGTACTTCTTATTCCATTTTTGCCCATTTTTGTCAAAGTTTGCCCCCCTTAAAAGTTGACCTGCCCCCCCTCCCCCCCCCCCGGTCCACCCAAGTGCTGTCTATGCCACTGACTTTTAATGAAAAAACATACTTTAACATTTAAAAATATATTTTTGGCAAACATATTTGCAAAATATATTGTCAACACCTAATAACATTATGTTTGAACCTCATTGCATCAAGGTTGCAAAGATCTTTTCTAAATGTTTTTAAATTGTTTAATACGCTTTATAAAAATTTACATAACCCGACATTTAAACATTACCTGTACAACATTTGTGTTTGCTGAGCCAGTGCACCCATTTTAACAGTCATCAAAGTTAACTTTACACATCTAACGATATATACTTAAAATGTATGTATCTGGGAGGAAAAGCGGACTATCATATCTTGATATTAAGTCTCTGAATTGGGTTAACATTAAAATATTTTACAGTCCCTAAATTGGATTCAAGTCAAGATATTTTACAGTCCCTAAATTGGGCTAACATTAAAAATCTTACAGTCCCTATATTGGGGTTACATCAAGATATTTTTCAATTCTTAAATTGAGTCAACATCAAGATATTTGTGACCATCCTCCACAACTGAGCCCGGATGTCTCCAGTGCCACTATTGAGATATGCTCCATTGAACTTAACAATAAACAATAGCAAACAAAGGATTTATTGACTGTTTTATTGATTTTTCACTACTTAAATGTCAAGTACTATAGACATGATATACATCATTTTAAAGCTGATTTCAAGCAGAATATTTTGGTTGAATATCTCAAAATGATGATTGGCAACTTCAGGGCTCAGTTGTGCTGGATGGTCACATTTTAAAGTCCATAAATTGAGTTAACATCAAGATATTTTACAGTCCTGATATTGGGTTAACATCAATATATCTTACAATCTCTACATTGGGTATAACATCAAGATATTTTACAGTCCTGATATTGGGTTAATATCAAGATATTTTACAGTCCTTAACAGTGTTCGATTTACCTGGATTAGCGAAGCAAAATGCTACTCACAATTTTGTAATTGCTACTCAAATCTGAAAGTGAGTAGTATTTTTTGCTACACATAAAAATATACGAAAATCGATCACTGGCCACTGACTTGAACTGAAAATGGAACATTCAGGATTAGCATGTTGCAAAATGCTACTCACAATTTTGGAATTGCTACTCAAATCTGAAAGTGAGTAGCATTCTTTGCTACACAAAAAAATATACGAAAATCGATCACTGGTCCTTAAATTGATTAACATCAAAATATTTTACAGTCCCTAATTGAGTTAACATCAAGATATTTTACAGTCCTTAAATTGGTTAACATCAAAATATTTTACAGTCCCTAATTGAGTTAACATCAAGATATTTTAGACCCCGTTTAGACTAGGGAAAAGTCGTACTTCAACAACAACTTTTTTGAAGTCGAGTTCAGTCGAATTCAGGTCTAAACAGGTACAGTCGTTGTTCAAGTACGACCGAAGTCGAGTTCAAAAGTCGTTGTTCAACAATGCTCCCGAGGTTCATTAAGTCGAATTCAATTCGACTTTGTCGTGGTTGAAGTGCGACTTTTCCTGGTCTAAACAGTCAGTCGAATCATGGGTGTCGCTGAACTGGCAAGGTGAATTTCGGGTCCGTCGATTTGTCGCTAAGCAACGGCAATGTGATATCGATAAACAACAGCTGTTCTTGTGTATTTTCGTACATGTGCAGCATACTGTAGTAAGTGCACATCCAATTTTCACTCCAAACTCGCAGTAAATCCACAAAAATGGCCGATTTTATCGCGGTGTTAGTTCATCTGAAATAATCCCTAACTTTAATTTAGGGTAAATGGTTCAAAGTATCATCTCATAACTCGGATGCAAATGGGGACCCGGGGAGCAAATGGAGTTCATAAAGCAAGGTCAAAAAAAATTTTCGCAGCCTGAATTCTGTGAGCTGCCCCGCGGACGAATTTTATATGAACTATGACGTCACAAGTTGAGCAGTGACGCGTTCTGCACATGCACAGAATGAGGAAAATATGTGTTATAAATTCAATATGGCGACGTACTCAAAACGTTTCTACCGCAAAGTTAACGCTGACTTTTATCTCAATTGTACTACTTTGCATGTAGATTTTTTGTTTAAAAAGTATACAGGCATTTAAAATAGAAAATAATAATCTTAGGTTTGATAAAAAAAATACTGGATGACAGAGGGCGTAAATAGTCGTATTCGAATTCAAAAGAGTTGAATTCGTTCCCGGGCGCATAGTGTAAACACCCACTAAAAACCACAAACACGAATTAATTTATGCTAATCCTCTGTCATAATCGAATTCGATGTCGAATTTGAATTCGACTTTTCTCTAGTCTAAACGGGGTCATACAGTCCTGATATTGGGTTAACATCAGATATTTTACAGTCCTGATATTGGGTTAACATCAAGATATTTTACAGTCCTGATATTGGGTTAACATCAAGATATTTTACAGTCCCTAATTGAGTTAACATCAAGATATTTTACAGTCCTTAAATTGGTTAACATCAAGATATTTTACAGTCCCTAATTGAGTTAACATCAAGATATTTTACAGTCCTGATATTGGGTATAACATCAAGATATTTTACAGTCCCTAATTGAGTTAACATCAAGATATTTTACAATGCCTATATTGGGTTAACATCAGATATTTTTCCTGAATTGAGTTAACATCAAGATATTTTACAGGTTCTAAATTGGGTTAACATCAGGATATTTTACAAGTTCTAAATTGGGATAACATCAAGATATTTTTTTCAGTCCCCTATTGGGTTAACATCAATATTTTACAGTCCCTATATTGCGTTAACATCAAAATATTTTACAGTCCCTACATTGGGTTAACATCAAGATATTTTACAGTCCCTAAATTGGGTTAACATCAAGATATTTTACAGTCCCTACATTGGGTTAACATCAAAATATTTTACAGTCCCTACACTGCGTTAACATCAAAATATTTGTCAGTCCCTACATTGGGTTAACATCAAGATATTTTACAGTCCCTACATTGCATTAACATCAAGATATTTTACAGTCCCTAAATTGGGTTAACATCAAGATATTTTACAGTCCCAACATTGGGTTAACATCAAAATATTTACAGTCCCTACACTGCGTTAACATCAAAATATTTTTCAGTCCCTACATTGGGTTAACATCAAGATATTTTACAGTCCCTACATTGCATTAACATCAAAATATTTTACAGTCCTAAATTGGATTAACATCAAGATATTTTACAGTCCCTACATTAGGTTAATATCAAGATAGTTTACAGTCCTTAAATTGAGTTAACATCAAGATATTTTACAATTTTGCTAAAATGGGTTAACATCAAGATATTTTACAGTCCCTAAATTGGGTTGACATCAATATATTTTACAGTCCCTAAATTGGGTTAACATCATGATATTTTACATTCCCTAAATTGGGTTAATATCAAAATAGTTTACAGTCCCTAAATTGAGTTAACATCAAGATATTTAACAGTCCATATATTGGGTACACATGAAAATATGTTCCAGTCCCTAATTTGGGTAAACATCAAGATATTTTACAGTCCCTAAATTGATCTAACATCAAATTATTTTACAGTCCCTAAATTGGGTTAACGTCAAGATATTTTACAGTCCCTACATTGGGTTAACATCAAGATATTTTACAGTCCCTACATTAAACATCAAAATATTTTACAGTCCCTACATTGGGTCTCTAAATTGGGTTAACCATGTTAACATCAAGATGTTTTACAGGCCCTAAATATAGGGACTGTAAAATACATTAACCCAATTTAGGGACTGTAAAATATCTTGGATGTTAACCCAATGTAGGGACTGTAAAATATTTTGATGTTTAATGTAGGGACTGTAAAATATCTTGATGTTAACCCAATGTAGGGACTGTAAAATATCTTGATGTTAACCCAATTTAGGACTGTAAAATATTTTGATGTTAACACAATGTAGGGAGTGTGAAATATCTTGATGTTAACCCAATGTAGGGACTGTAAAATATCTTGATGTTAACCTAATGTAGGGACTGTAAAATATTTTGATGTTAACACAATTTTGGGACTGTAAAATATCTTTACATTAACTCCCAATTTTGGGGCCGTCGTAAAATACCTTGCGTGTATATTTTACAGTCCCTACATTGGGTTAACATCAAAATATTTTACAGTCCCTACACTGCGTTAACATCAAAATATTTTTCAGTCCCTACATTGGGTTAACATCAAGATATTTTACAGTCCCTACATTGCGTTAACATCAAAATTGGATTAACATCAAGATATTTTACAGTGCCTACATTAGGTTAACATCAAGATATTTTACAGTCCTTAAATTGAGTTAACATCAAGATATTTTACAATTTTGCTAAAATGTGTTAACATCAAGATATTTTACAGTCCCTAAATTTGGTTAACATCACAATATTTTACATTCCCTAAATTGGGTTAATATCAAAATAGTTTACAGTCCCTAAATTGAGTTAACATCAAGATATTTTTAAATATCTTGACTGTTAAAACAGTCCATATATTGGGTTCACATGAAAATATGTTCCAGTCCCTAATTTGGGTAAACATCAAGATATTTTACAGTCCCTTAATTGGCCTAACATCAAATTATTTTACAGTCCCTAAATTGGGTTAATATCAAAATATTTTACAGTCCCTAAATTGAGTTAAAGCCATATTATAACATTTTCATACAAAATAGATTAGTATTTCTTTGCCATAAAATGTTAGCTTTTTCTGTCAGATATATCCCTTGTAGTTTGAGCCAAACAACTAAGGCAAAGCAAAGAAAATTGGAAATTACTCCTAGCACCGATGTCGCCAATACGTATCACTCCTTCGGCTGTGTTACTGTATGACTAATATTTCCATTATAATAATATGACGGTTCCTGCGTTTTATTCAAAATCTCAGATTTTGACAAAACTACAGCACCCAGGGTCTTGATTTTTGCAGGGTATGTTGGTTTAATAAAGTACAATATAATTGTGTAAAAAAACAAACAGAATTTTGAAAAATATTCAGGACATCCTCATCAGCAAATGTTATAATATGGCTTTAACATCAAATTATTTTACAGTCTCTAAATTGGGTGAACAACAAGATATTTTACAGGCCCTAAATATAGGGACTGTAAAATATCTTGATGTTAACTGAATTTAGGGACTGTAAAATACATTGATGTCAACGCAATGTATTTTACCGTCCCTAAATTGGGAGTTAATGTCAAGATATTTTACAGTCCCAAAATTGTGTTAACATCCAAATATTTTACAGTCCCTAATTGAGTTAACATCAAGATATTTTACAGTCCTTAAATTGGGTTAACATCACAATATTTTACAGCCCCTAAATTGGGTTAACATCACAATATTTTACAGTCCCTAAATTGGGTTAACATCAAGATATTTTACAGTCCTAAATTGGGTTAACATCAAGATATTTTACAGCCCCTAAACACTCAGCAACCTGGACAACCGATTCTTTTGTTATGCAAGGCTCACTCAGTCATTTAATGAGGCAATACAAACGATCGAATTTGGTGTTGAAATGAGCTAAATTTTGAGTTACACCTTTTCAATGTAAAATTAATTTTCTCGGCCAAATGAAAAGTAATCCTTTCCATTTTTTCAGTAAATGTCAGGAAAAATTGTAGTGCTTGATACTGTATTTTTTTTTTATTTCTAGTGTTAAACTTAGGCGTGAAATTTAGTCATTTTGTGTAAGTTTTTTGATTTTGATAGGCTTAAACTCTGCCCATGAGCCTTTTTTTTTTGATCAACCTTTTAGCTTTTCAAAGTAAGATAGTTCGCTAATGAAGGATTTTTCCCAACTTTCTAACGCGCATCACCGTGAGCGATATATCGTAGTTTTGTCAGAATTTCCGTTTTGATTTCACCATCTTTTACTGTCGGCTGAAAAATTTTCAAAATCAACCCGTGAAATCTAAGGCTAATACTAGCATTGTGGATCGATATCCCTGGGTTTAATAGGAATACCGGCATGGCTACAGTGTTGCTAGAACTTCATGTAGCAAAGAAATTCCCAGGCCTATAGTGCTCCTACTGATCATGTTTAACCAGAACACTCAATTGGGGATTTGGGCTACCAAATCGCTGGTCGGGCAATTTGCTTTCAATGGAAAATTGACCTGGATAATAACAAAGGAAATATCGACTATTTCTGCTGGTTGCTCTCGAGATAAAAAAGTACTGAGTCTGACATTTTCGGAGCATGAAGGGAAAAAGGGTAAAACAAAAACAGAAATTCTGACAAAACTATAACATATAGACCCACACGATGTGCCTTACAGGGGTGGGAAATATCTTTCTTTAGCAAACTATATTAGTTTGAGACGCTAAAACATGAATTCTGTAAAAAGCTCGTGTGCGAATTGAAGGCCTATAAAAATCAAAAATATCACACTAAAAGACACAATTTGATGCTTAATTTTAACACCAGGATTTTAAAAAAAATGTATATCCAAGCACCAAGTTTTTAACTGACATTACTGAAGAAAAAAAAAAAAATTGCTTTATATTTGACCGAGAAAATTAATTTCATATCAAAAAGGTGTATCTCTGAATTGTGCTGATTTTAACATGTATCGATCGACTTTTAGCGCGACTAAGCATTTCTAAAGAATCGGTTGTCCAGGTTGCTGAGTGTAAATTGTGTTAACATCAAAATATTTTACAGTCCTTAATTGGGTTAACATCAACATATTTTAAAGTTCCAAAATTGGGTTCACACATTTACAATTTTGCTAAAATGGGTTAACATCAAGATATGTTACAGTCTCTAAATTGGGTTAACATCAAACTATTTTACAGTCCCTACATTGGGTTAATATTAAAATAATTTACAATCCCTAAATTGGGTGAACATCAGGACATTTTACAGTCCTTAAATTGAGTTAACATCAAGATATTTTACAGCCCCAAAATTGGGTTAACATCAAAATATTTTACAGTCGGCTATGTAGGCTCATACGTTCCGGTAGTTAAAATAACCAAGAAAATTTTAACTTTCAACGGAAACTGAAGGCAAATAAATAAATATTTACCTGCTAATATTTTTGGTAACTAACTGTTACCATCCTCAAGCAGTAATGACTGGCTGACTGTCTTCTTCACACTTGGATAATTTTGGTGTTTCTAGAAGACAGTCGTAAATTCTCGGAAGATCCCGGCCCCCGTCTCTGTTGAGCTTGACTTGTTTTTCCTGTCTGATGGCTATGGACTCCTTTATCTTGCAATTTAGGAACTTGCTTTCC